>NC_073692.1:20692796-20890986 GCF_029784155.1 Uranotaenia lowii
GGAGCTATGGCTGATTTTACTTTCAATTTCCCTTTATCTTTACATCAATTATGAAAAAGTAAGTTCGGACTTGAACATTTCGAACCAAATTAAAGAATCGAAATAAGGCTGTTTGAGCCACCGTACGCATCGAAAAATGGAGCTATGGCTGTTTTACCCACAATTTATTTTTAATATATAGCTCAGAAAAAGCATGTTCAGATTTTCGAGGAAGAATGGCCTTAATGGGTTGAATTCCTATAAAAAAGGAAAAACATTGTTCGGATTTAAAACATTTTGAACCAAATGAGAGCCATTTTGTTTGATTATTTCTGAGCAATCGAATTGTAGCTCTTTGAACCATCTCACGCATCGTAAAATGGAGTTATGGTTGTTTTACCTTCAATCTACTACATTTTTCAATTAATTCAGAAAAACGCATGTTCGGACCTGAAAATTTCGAACCAAATGAAATTTTATGAAGGCTATTTGAGCCACCGCACGCAACAGAAACTGGAGTGTGGGCTATTTTACGAACATTTTCCCTACATTTTTAATATACTTCAGAAAAAGCATGTTCGGACTGGAAAATTATGGATTGAATGAAACCTTTCTAGAATAATTTTCTATTTCTCAGGAATCGAATGAAGGCTGTTAGAGCCTCCTCACGCAATGTAAACTGGAGTTATGGCTGTTTAAACCTCAATTCCCCTACATTTTTTAATTGAGTTATTTTTTAACTATTTGAAAAAATGTAGGGAAATTGATTGGTAAAAACCGCCATAACTCCATTTTCCGATGCGTGCGGTGGCTCAAAGAGCCTTCTTTTGATTCCTCGTAAAAACCCACACAAGATAGGTCTTATTTGGTTCAAAATTTCCAAATTCGAACATGTATTTTTTTTAATAATCTCAATAATGGGTTTTACTATAAAGAGTAAAAAAAGTCTAAAGCTCCATTTTCCGTGGCGCGTGGTAGCTCAAATAGTCTTCATTCGATTCCTCGAAAAAATTACACAGGATAGGTCTGTTTCAATTCTAATTGTTGTAGTTCAAACCAGTGTTTTTCTGGATTGTTAACAAAATGTTGGGGAATTAGGGGTTTAAAAGGGACTATATCTTCGTTCGAAAACTCGTTCGACGTCTAAAACTATGCCTAATCAATTTTCTGGACATTTTCACTGAAGAAAACTATATTTTCTAGATTTGGTTAGTGTAGAATGGAACATATTGAATTTCATCGCGGTTTATACACTTTTTCCCCATTGTACAATGGCGACCGTCAGTAATTACGTGAATTGGTTGTCATATGTGATTGTTTAATATTGGAATGAAGATGCCTATTCAATAAAAATTAATAAAATGTATATGTATAATATACATTCGGGGAACGTTCTGCAATCCAAATTTTTGCTGGAAACCAGCAGTCACGATTCGGTTTGCTAGGTTTTCCAGTATTTGCTCTGTTTTGCTGGAAAAATTTCCAGCAATCGACCCGTTTTCAGCAATCATGGGGCTTTTTTTTCATCTGACGGGTTTGAAAATAATTTTCATTTTTGGGAAAGATCTAAGAACCCGCGGCGCAAAAAGTCTGATAATAAAAAAATCTCCAGCTTTCTGATTCGGATTTGATATTTTTAAGAGTCAACTTAAGGTGATAAACAAATAAGAGGTGGGTTGATTGTTTAGCTATAAATTCTAAAAGAAAGCTTTCTTAATTTACAGACTTAAACAATTTTTAATTTCAGCTAGACTAGCACTGAAAGATGCAGGAAGAGTATATACGATTTGGTAAAAATTTTGTAAATCAAATCTTATGATTCTGCCTTGCTACATTTCGTACCTGAGAATTCATTCTCATATTTCTCTAAAATTGTCCATCACCTTGAAGATGGAAAATTTTAGAGAAATGTGAGGATCAAAGAAAAGGAAGAACATAAGCCGTAAATATCATAAATTTCTCGAAAAAGATAAAACGACTTACCGACAGGACTTGAACGCGCAATCTCCGCGTCAGTGCAACGGCGCGCTAGCCAGCTGTCGGTGAGCCGTTGTATCTTTTTCGAGAAATTCACGATATTTACGGCTTGTGTTTTTCTTTGGCACTCATGTTTCATTACATTTTCCATCACCTTAAAAACTTGATAACTTCCAGTTACGAAATGTACCAAGACAGAATCATAAGATGTGATTTGAAATAGAACAGAAAACCTTGAATAGCACTGATCGCTTCACCAATTTGACCGTTAGTAGAGGCAAGACCGAAGGTATCGTCCATGTGCTCGCTTGGCTAAAATCCCAAGTTGATCAGTGGTGATAGAAAAACAAGAGAGATCAAATGGAGGCAAGATCACAGAGTTGCCAATGTGCCAGATTTTTCAGAATTTTCCTGATTTGCCAATGAATTCATGAAACGCTCCCTGAAAGCCCTGATTTAAAAGTCACATTAGGTATCTATAGAGTAAATTCAACACTCGCTTTAAAAAGCTATATTTCGCTTGTTCAATCAATTTAACAATTTGAACCAAATTTATTGTGTTGTAAATCTTGTAACGTTACTCAAATAGGATTATCAGACAATATTCAACTTCAATAACTGGTTTTTATGATGTTCAACGTCAAAAGAAATACTTGTTGAACATGCTTCGAAAAAAAAGCTGTAAGTCAGCTACCAATTTCAAAAAAAAAATCGCATAGTACATTAAAAATCTGACCTTAAATGGTTTATGCTAGACATATGTATTTCTATTTTTTAACAGATTATGGCCACAAAAAAAGTTAAAAGGAGTGTAAAAATTGTACTTTTCAATCGATCAACCGGCGAAACTCTATCAGCCACTACAGAAAAAATTTGGATGGTGGATAAAAAAAATGGACATAATTTTACACATTTTGGCAATACTAAACATTTTTTGACAAATTTTTAAAGTAAGATGTTTTTTTCAACGTTTTTTAATAAACGTTTTTTCTGATTATTCTAACACTTAAATAATCTTTTCACTTGATATGTAAACGCATTACACATTTTTGCCTTTCTTTCAGAAAGGTATAGTCATCGGTCGATTTGGGAAATCATTAATTATGGGTCTTAGATATACCTTTATAGGTACCTTTCGAATCAGCTCGGCGAGTACAGACGATGTCAGGGTATTTGTGTGTATTAGTGTGATTTTTTATAAACTTTGTTCCACACGTTTTTACTTAATTTAATCGAGTTGTTTAAAGAAAAAACTTCAAACTATGATACAGGGCCATAGAAAGAACCGACTCATGGGGGACTATGATTTTTATCCCAACAATTTACGAATACAAAACAAAAATAGTATGAGCCGTTTCAAATAAACAAAGTAAAAAAAATTAAAACAAATTATGTTTTTATCTAAAGGGTGATACGGGCAAAATTTGGTCAAGGGAAAACGCATGTAAATCGATGAAATCGTTTATTTAAAAAATAAAATTAAATTTTTTTCAAGTTTAATTAGTATAAAATTCAGGAAAAATATTCACTTAGGCTTCCGCTTTTCCAAATCCGAATTGCCGGGTCTTACGCTTAATCCATGCCATCAGATTTTGCCACCTTGTCCACCTTCTTCGCCGCAGAAAGCCAGTTTGCCTTGAACTGCTGCTCGTCCTTAGCAGTTTTTTTGGTCTTCTTTAGGTTCCGCTTGACAATAGCCCAGTATTTCTCAATTGGGCGGAGCTCTGGCGTGTTGGGAGGGTTCTTGTCCTTGAGAATCACCTGCACGTTGTTGGCGGCGTACCACTCCATGACTTTTTTACCGTAGTGGCAAGATGCAAAATCCGGCCAAAACAGTACGGAACAACCGTGTTTCTTCAGGAAGGGCAGCAGACGTTTATTCAAACACTCTTTCATGTAAATTTCTTGGTTGACAGTCCCGGAAGCTATGAAAATGCTGCTTTTCAAGCCACAGGTACAGAAGGCTTGCCAAACCAGATATATCTTCGCGAACTTTGACAGTTTCATGTGCTTGAAAATATCTGCTACCTTTCTCCTTCCTTTTGCCGTATAAAACTCCTGTCCCGGAAGATGCTTGTAGTCGGCTTTGACGTAGGTTTCGTCGTCCATTATCACGCAGTCAAACTTCGTCAGCATCGTCATGAACAGCTTCCGGGATCGCGCTTTGGCCGTCGTATTTTGTTTATCATCGCGATTTGGAGTCACTAACTTCTTGTAAGTCGATAGTCCGGCTCGTTTTTTGGCTCGGTGCACGGTTGTAGACGATATACCCAGCTTTTTTTTTTTTTTTTTTTTTTTAAATATGTCTTTATTTGTATCAATTCATCATTACATTTATATTACATTTTTTCATTAAATTAGGTGTTCAGCTCAATAATGAACTGTTCAGAGCCCTATAGTTAACTAGATATTAAAAATTTATTTGTAAGAATAAAATTTGCTTAGCGCAATTAAGAATTTAATGTAGGAGAACATCCTGTAATGGCAAAAATATTTTAAACTTAAAACTAAACACTATCCTAAAATTAAACTAGTTATAAAGAGAACGAATCTCTGCGATGGAAGACTGCATCGATTTGCCTCTGAAGTTGGAGATGATTTTGTTGGCCATCTCTTCGATCGATTCAATGCCCGCAATCCGATGAAGATCTTCGGTGCTGTGCCAAGGTGGAAGCCGCAAAATCATTTTCAGAACCTTGTTCTGAATCCTCTGGATGGCTTTCTTCCTCGTCGCGCAGCAGCTAGACCAAATCGGAACTGCATACATTATCGCTGGTCGAAACACTTGTTTGTAGATAAGTAACTTATTTCGCAGACACAACTTGGATTTCCTGTTGATGAGAGAATAAAGAGATTTAGTATATTTATTACACTTAGATTGAATATCTTCAATGTGATTTTTAAAAGTAAGATTCCGATCAAGTGTAAGTCCCAAGTACTTCACGTGATCAGACCATTCTAATGAAACCCCATTAAAAGTTATGGAATGATTTTCATTAGGTTTTAAAAAATTTGCTCTTGGCTTATGGGGAAATAAAATAAGTTGAGTTTTGGAAGCGTTAGGAGAAATTTTCCACATTTTCAAGTAATTCAAAAAGGAATTTAAATTTTGTTGCAATCTACTGCGTACCACCCGTAAATTCCGACCTTTGGCTGAAAGCAAAGTGTCATCAGCAAACAATCTTCTACCTTTTCCTTCTGGTACATCAGGAAGATCAGAAGTAAAAATATTGTATAAGATTGGCCCAAGTATACTACCCTGAGGGACACCAGCTCTAATGGGTGTCCTTTCAGAGCATGAATTTTGATAGCTTACTTGTAAGGTTCGGCTAGTCAAATAATTTTGAATAATTTTGGTGAGATATACAGGGAAATCAAATCGAGCTAATTTAGCTACTAAACCTTTGTGCCAAACACTGTCAAAAGCTTTTTCAATATCAAGAAGAGCAACACCAGTTGAATAACCTTCAGATTTGCTAGCGTTAATCATATTAGTTACACTCAAAAGTTGATGTGTAGTAGAATGTCCATGACGAAAACCAAATTGTTCATCAGGGAAAATAGAATTCTGATTAATGTGAATCATCATTCTATTCAAAATAACTCTCTCAAATAGTTTACTTAAAGATGGAAGCAAACTAATTGGTCGATAACTTGAAGGCTCTGAAGCACTTTTTCCAGGTTTTAAAATTGGAGTTACTTTGGCATTTTTCCATTTATTGGGAAAATAAGCCAAGTGAAAACATTTATTGAAGATTTTAACTAAAAAATTTAAAGTGCTTTCAGGCAACTTTTTAATAAGAATATAGAAAATCCCATCTTCCCCTGGGGCTTTCATATTTTTAAATTTTTTGCAAATCAATTTAAGTTCATCAATATTTGTCTCACAAGAACTTTCAAATACATTTTGTTTAGAAAGAATATCATCAAATTCAAGGGAAATTAGAGCATCAATTGGACTTACAACGTTTAAATTAAAATCATGAGCAGACTCAAATTGTTGGGCCAATTTTTGAGCTTTTTCTGCATTCGTTAAAAGAAGTTTATCCCCGTCTTTCAAAGTAGGAATTGGCTTCTGGGGCTTTTTCAGAATTTTAGTTAATTTCCAAAATGGCTTTGAGTAGGGTTTTATGTCCTCTACTGCCTTGGCAAAATTTTCATTACGAATGAAATTTAAACGACGTTTGATCTCTTTTTGAAGGTCGCAATAAATAAATTTCAAATAAGGATCCCTAGTACGTTGATATTGGCGTCGACGAATGTTTTTCAGTCGTACCAAAAACTGAAGATCATCATCAATTAAAGGTTGATTAAATTTATGTTTAACTTTGGGTATTGAAGCGGCTTTAGCATTGACTATTGAAGTTGTCAAATTTTCTACAGCCAAATCAATATCTTCAATTGAATTCAGTGGAACGTTTACATCTAAATTACGTTCAATAAAATTCCTATATCGCTCCCAGTCAGCTTTTTGAAAGTTAAAAGTTGATTTTAAAGGGTTTTCAATGGGACTTTGGGATAAAGAAAAAGTTACTGGAAGGTGGTCTGAATCGAGGTCCGCATGAGTGACTAATTGACTACAATGCTCGCCTAAATCCGTTAGAACCAAATCAATTGTGGAAGGATTTCTAATCGAAGAGAAACAAGTATGCCCATTAGGATATTCAACAGTGTAATAACCTGCAGAGCAGGATTCCAAGATCGGTGTTTTGCATTAAAGTCACCAATAACAAAAAATTTAGATTTATTTCTGGTGAGTTTTTGTAAATCTCCCTTCAAAAAATTTTTCTGTTCACCGCTGCATTGAAAAGGCAAATATGCGGCAATAATTATAATTTTCCCCATAGAAGTTTCTAATTCAATTCCAATTGTTTCTAAGACTTTTGTATTGAAAGAAGGAAGAAGTCTAAATTTGAGACGACTATTGATGACAATAGCTACACCCCCACCTTGTCGATCAAGTCGATCATTTCGCAAAATTTTAAAGAAAGCATTGCTTTTCAAGTTATTGTCTGGCTTTAAAAAAGTTTCAGTGATGGCAGCAATATGTATGTTTTGAGTTTTCAAAAATAAAAAGAACTCATCTTGGTTAGCCAGCAAAGATCTAGCGTTCCAATTCATAATATTTAAACATCTATTTGGATCCATGAGGGAATCGTAAAGTCATAATAATTTTGTTAGCATAATTAAAAGAAGTTTGGAAAGCTTCAAACATTGAATTTGCTTTCAACATAAGTTGCATCATTTCCATTAAATTTTGATGCAAAAATTTTAATTTTTCCTCAGTAATCTCACCCAAATCAACAAAATTGTTAGGATCAGAAAATGAAAGAGAAGAACAAGTATTTGAATTTCGGGGATTTTCCCAAGCCTTCGCATGAACGTTGAGACTTGGTTTTTTCCCATTTTTATTAGTTGAACCTGAAGAGGGCAACCCATTTTCAACCACCTCTGAGAACGATGAACAACGAGTTTGTGGCGCAGATTCAGCACAGGTAACATTAAAATCACTTCGGGTATTACCCAGCCGTGATTCCAATGTAGGCCGAGGCTGACCGCGAACAGGCAGGTTGTTTGCCGGCCTGACGTGTGAAGACGAAAAAGAGGAAGGAGGAGAAGAAACTTTTCTGGAAACTTTGGGATTTTTCCTAGAAGCAATAATTTTTGCCCTGATGGGACAGTCTAGCGAATTCGAGGAATGATTACCTGCGCAATTTGCACACTTGAAAAATTCTGTTTTTGGTTTATCACCACCATAAAGGCATTTAGATTTTTCATGATCGAATGAGCCGCAAAGCATGCATCTGGCATTCATTCTACAATTTTTAGTGCCGTGACAAAAAGCTTGACAACGACGACATTGCGTAATATTTTGAAGGAAATTGGTTGAAGATTTTCGAAAAGGTTCGAATTTGACTCGACAATGAAACATAAGACGAGCCTTTTCAAGAATTTGCAAATTATTAACTTGATCCTTTTTAAAATGGACCAAATAAAGCTCAGGAGCAAAACCAACACTACTGGTATTATTCGTGTTGGTTCTTTTCCTCATTTGAATTACTTGAATTGGAGAAAAACCTAACAAAGAATTTAATTCATTTGTGATCTCATCCGGTGTCTGATCGCCGGTGAGACCACGAAGTACAACTTTAAAAGGACGATCACCTCTAGTGTCGTACGTAAAAAATTGGTGTTTTTTATTATTCAAATAATTTAAAATTTTTTGAAAATCATTAAAAGATTCCGCCAATATACGAGCAGTTCCCCTTCGACCGATCTGAAAAGAAATCTTCACATCCTTGACGGAAGTGACGATTTCTTTTCGAAAGGCATTGAAGTCAGGAATCGTGACCGTTATTGGTGGAATCTTTTCGTTTTTAAGAGTATAAGAAGAAGAAGAAGGTTTCTTAGTACTCTTATCAGAATTAAATATGAATATTTCCTCATCACCGATGTTATGAAGGACATCGAATGAATTGGAAATTTCAACTTTTTTGGCAGATGGCCCTGGATTAGGTTCAGCAATCCGTTTTCTTCCGGCCCTTGAGTCGGCCGAAGACTTCCCCATGCTGGAAAGAAAAGAGAAAATATGAATAAAAGAAAATGAAAATAATTTTAGCACTGAAAAGTGCTGATTGAAATACAGGTAAGGAAAAAATAAATAATGTAAAAATGTTCCTGCAGGTACACAGCAACGATACGATGCTCCGGCGTACGTGTTGACGGCTCAACGGTACAGATGGAAGTGATATACCCAGCTTATTTGCGGCATCTCGGAGAGAGGTTAGGGTTTCGCTTGAAACTACCGGCAACTCTCTTTGTCGTCTCAGCGGCTTCCGGTTTTCGATTCCTCCCCGATCCAAACTTCCTGGCTGTCGACAAACGTTCCCCAAACACTTTAATTACATTTGTAACGGTTGATTTGGCAACTTTTAGCGATTTTGCCAGCTTTGCGTGCGAGTAGCTCGGATTTTCGCGATGTGCGAGCAAAATTTTGATACGCTGCTCTTCTTCCTTGGACGGCATTTTGATAACTGGAGAGTGAATTCCAAAATCAAAATAGAAGCAACATTCTACACACACACACACACCTTCAGAATGAGGGGTGTTCAGGTTTTTTAAATGTAAAATTGAAAGAAATACGTCAAGTTGATATTGACCAAATTTTGACCGTAACACCCTTTACTTACATACATAGTTGTGGCTAACGTGCCTATACGCGTTTCGACATAATTAAGCACTACTCAAACGATCTGTTATTACCTCTAACAGTGATACCTACAATCTCGCAAATGGAACTTTCTACGAATAACTCATTTTTCCGTATTCAAGCCAAAGCCAATTTTCGGCTTGAAGCCGCACATATCCGGCTTATGCTTTTGGGTATTCTTTGTTTTTGCGGTAAACTAATTACTCTCCGGAGGTTAATCTCAACTTGGCACAACCCTCCAAAAAAGCGAAAAGACGGCGTCGTCGCACGCACTCTCGGAACTCAATCAACATTCCAGCGTTATCCGAGTCAAGCGAAGGGGTTGGCAATCATCGACCCCGACCGAATGGAGTTGCTCCAATATGGTGGACCACCATCGACCCCGACCATGGTTTGGCTGAGGATTTTTTTTTCCAGCGATCTGCTCATTCAAGGGAAGGGGAGCTGAGAAAAAAAACCACAGCATCTAATGGCTGATCCGTCGCAGCATCCCTCCAGATACCTTCCTATTTACGTATATACAACAGCAAGTAACAGCCTCGGGGCAGATTGGGCCCCCAAAATCCATCACATTAAGGTGTCCGAAAAAATTAACCTCAAAAAACGGCGTAATTCAAACAACATTCCGCGAGAGCACTTTGGGGGTTTTAGACTCGGCTTTAGGATGCTAGCACGCGAATAGTCCGCGAAGTGGTGCGGGTAAAGTTTGGTTATGTAAATAGTTGTTTTTTGCGCTTTATTATCTCGGCTCTTTAAGATCTTGGAGGGACCTTTTCAGCTTGGGGCCTTTCAAGAGAGTACTACCAACCACGAATTGCGTACGACATACGTGCGGTAATTATTAAAAAATATCTGCGTTGCTTGGTTGGATAGTTCGTAGTTGGTGGATTTTTTCCGGCCTTATGCTTTTTTTTTGGGGGACTTTGTTCCCCAGAAAATGTCGATCATACCCGCAACAACCTATACGAGTTGTTGCTTATTTTTTCCCCAGCTTAATGACCGCTTCGCGTGGTTTTTCGAATATTGTAGGAGCGTACCTCCTCCGGTTGGATCAGCGCGGTCGCTGTCTTGTTGCAAAAAGCGGGAAAAATTGGCGCTGTGGGAATGAGATTTGGAGGCTGTGATTAATTTTGACATTTTCACATGGCGAGCAGCGTCTTAATATTTATTTTTTTTTGCTGTTGCTGTCGCTTTTCGCGTGTACTTTTGGCGTGTGACAATCTCGCTCGATCTCGCTGTAATTGTATGTTTTTTCGTGGACGTCATCGGGCTTGTGAATGAATGTCCGAGACCACAAAAAAGAGACATAGAAAAACAACAAAAAACAAGAATAACGCTGCTCAGAGTGCTATCTGATCTGCATTAGCTAGTTAAACCAGTTCACGGTTCGTCGGTTTGCTTCTAATTTACCTGGCCAAAGAAAATTCACACGACGACGCTCGGCGGCGCCATTCCAAGATATTATTTTCACGCTTTGTTGATTTTATTTCGAATATATGTTTTGAATGAACTGCTAAATGGCGGAAGTGTAACAGTTCGGTTAATTTGGTGGAGTTGACTCCCTGTCTTCGGATTGCTTTTATTGAGAAATACAAAAAATAACAGTCAATTGTTCGAATAAAATTCAAGAGAGAGAGAATCTCTTAAAAGGTATAATGTTCGCGCCTCCGAAGCTACCCTTTCTCTTTGTTTCGAAAACTTTTTACGAGCGCCAAATGAAGGAATCGTGTCCGTCAAATCTTGGCATCATCATATCACGACTCCAATTCCGAAGCCAATAACGATTAACGATGGGAGTTTGTAATTTAGCGGATGCTGCCGTGAAAGTCGAAACAGAAGAAGAATCTCACTTTGGATATGGATATGTGCCTCTTTCATGTGGCCGTTTAGCGAACTGCATGCCGCATCGGTAGAATGGCAGAAGTGTCGGATTTGTTTGATGGAGTGAAATAGTGAATGCACCGCTAAATGATTGAGCCGTTAGCCGAGCTCTCTCTTCGTTCTTGAGATGTGGTTAGAAGAGTACACCCAAAAGAAGAAATTGAAAAATTTCAATGCCGATCGGAGCTAACTATGTGCCGAAAATGCACTGAAATGTACATTTCGCCAAAAATGATATAACTTTTTTCACGACACTTGCATAGAGACTCGAGCTCTCAGGCAAAATGATGTAGGAGCACTACATGCAAACATCCAAGCGAAACAAGTAAAACATGTTTAGAGAATTTTTATCCATTGGATAATTGATTCCAGAAGCAAGAAAATAAAAGAAAATTGCAAAGGTGAGAATCGAACTCACCACAATTTTCTACCCATCCAGGGTTCACACCTCCAATGTCGAGTACTAACGGAAATTATATTAATTATAAATAAATTCAAAATTGGGATGAAAATGTAAAAAATTAAAATTACATAGCCATCTAAAGACAATCTTCGAATGGTATTTTTTGCATCTTAGTATGAATAATTTGTGAATAATTTGTCAATTTTTGCCATTTTTGTCATTTTTGTCATTTTTGTCATTCTTGTCATTTTTGTCATTTTTATCATTTTTGTCATTTTTGTCATTTTTGTCATTTTTGTCATTTTTGTCATTTTTGTCATTTTTGTCATTTTTGTCATTTTTGTCATTTTTGTCATTTTTGTCATTTTTGTCATTTTTGCCATTTTTTCATTTTTGTCATTTTAGTCATTTTTGTCATTTTTGTCATTTTTTGTCAATTTTGTCAGTTTTGTCATTTTTGTAATTTTTGTCATTTTTGTCATTTTTGTCATTTTTGTCATATTTGTCATATTTGTCATTTTTGTCATTTTTGTCATTTTTGTCATTTTTGTCATTTTTGTCATTTTTGTCATTTTTGTCATTTTTGTCATTTTTGTCATTTTTGTCATTTTTGTCATTTTTGTCATTTTTGTCATTTTTGTCATTTTTGTCATTTTTGTCATTTTTGTCATTTTTGTCATTTTTGTCATTTTTGTCATTTTTGTCATTTTTGTCATTTTTGTCATTTTTGTCATTTTTGTCATTTTTGTCATTTTTGTCATTTTTGTCATTTTTGTCATTTTTGTCATTTTTGTCATTTTTGTCATTTTTGTCATTTTTGTCATTTTTGTCATTTTTGTCATTTTTGTCATTTTTGTCATTTTTGTCATTTTTGTCATTTTTGTCATTTTTGTCATTTTTGTCATTTTTGTCATTTTTGTCATTTTTGTCATTTTTGTCATTTTTGTCATTTTTGTCATTTTTGTCATTTTTGTCATTTTTGTCATTTTTGTCATTTTTGTCATTTTTGTCATTTTTGTCATTTTTGTCATTTTTGTCATTTTTGTCATTTTTGTCATTTTTGTCATTTTTGTCATTTTTGTCATTTTTGTCATTTTTGTCATTTTTGTCATTTTTGTCATTTTTGTCATTTTTGTCATTTTTGTCATTTTTGTCATTTTTGTCATTTTTGTCATGTTCTTCATGTTTGTCATTTTTATTATTTTTGCAATTTTTGTCATTTTTGTCATTTTGTAGTTTTCTTTCAAATTTCTGTTTCATAATTTTTATTAATTTTAGTCATGTTTTTATCGAATTTTTTTTCCAAATTTCATAATGGTTTGGTGAATTTTCCTGTTTTTGATGCTTTTTATATTTTTCATTGTGTGTTATTTTTGTCGCAATCTATCTCATTTTCGTTATTTTTGTCTATTCTTGTTTTTTTTTTTTAATATTTTTAATTTATATAAATTTTTCTTGAGGATTTTTCAGGGTCCTAACACTTTTTTGCAATTTATTGACTGTTGGCGCGAATTTGCCATACGGTGATTGTCTGCCTATCAAAGTCGCGACTCCACGGTCATTAGGTTTCACGAAGGGTCAAGCAGCACGAAAAACTGACAAACGATAGAGAGTACCAACTTCTTTATAGAGACCCAATAGTCTTCTCGGGGCCAAAATTCATCCATGGTTCGACCTCAC
The DNA here is from genome assembly GCF_029784155.1 of Uranotaenia lowii. NCBI lineage: Eukaryota > Metazoa > Arthropoda > Insecta > Diptera > Culicidae > Uranotaenia > Uranotaenia lowii. The sequence continues at coordinate 20,705,927 of NC_073692.1, forward strand.
AAGCACGCTAGCTAATGGAGGCCCGAATAGATAAGTTCGTCGGCTTTACTTCTTCCCCGGGGTCTCTCAAACGATTGTCGAAATAAACTTCTTCTCTCAACCACCTTTGTACTTCTTCCAAATCCAGCACGATTAACTTCAAGCTGAATCAGATGAAGATGGTTAAAAGTATTGCCCCGAAGCATTTTAGCCAGATCAAGGCCAGGCTCCGAAACGGCAGAAGACCCCGGAGCTTCGTTCGAATCCAGCCTGATCAAACAACAATAAATCAATTCCAAAACAGCTCGCTCGCATGCTCGCGATCGTAGGAATTGTTTTTTTTTGCGTTCCACCGATTGTCGGAGCAAATCAAAATAATTCAATCAATCAAAAAATACTACGATCCAAGCCAAGCCGCCATTCAATAGATTCGGATTCGGCGAAGAATTATTGCGCAGGAGGAAAACGTTCATTTCATGCTACGTTGGTCAGGAGAATGTTTTTTTTTGCGTCATCCTTCGATTTGCTTTAAGGGCAAGGGTTGAAGACGACTCTTTTCTTGAAGTTGTTTCTTCGATTGGAAATGAATGCAATTCTTTGTGTGGCCCTCGGATGGAGAACATCAATCAGTAGAATCGTACGTCACAATAATATGATGGCAAAAAATGGTTCTGGGAGATGGAGCGACCTTTTTGGTTTGGACTCAGGCAATGGCAACCGAAGTCATTGATCTTTGACGGAGTACAGTCTCAGTGCTCAATACGGTAGCGCGAACATCCCGCTGCTTGTGACCGGTAGCATTATGAGATACAATTCGAGATGAATTTTTCTAGTCATCGTTCAATATATTCTCGTTATTGTTTGGTGTCTGTCTTGGAATTGCAATCATTGTATTTGTTTGCTTCAAACTTCGTAAAGTTGTAAAAACTTCGTGAACTTGTCAAAATTGCAAAATTGTCAAAATTGTCAAAATTGTCAAAATTGTCAAAATTGTCAAAATTGTCAAAATTGTCAAAATTGTCAAAATTGTCAAAATTGGTAAAATTGTCAAAATTTTTAAAATTGTCAAAATTGTCAAAATTGTCAAAATTGTCAAAATTATCGAAATTGCAAAAATTGTCAATATCGTCAAAATTGTCAAAATTGTCAAAATTGCAAAATTGTCAAAATTGTCAAAATTGTCAAAATTGTCAAAATTGTCAAAATTGTCAAAATTGTCAAAATTGTCAAAATTGTCAAAATTGTCAAAATTGTCAAAATTGTCAAAATGGTCAAAATTGTCAAAATTGTCAAAATTGTCAAAATTGTCAAAATTGTCAAAATTGTCAAAATTGTCAAAATTGCAAAAATTGTCAATATCGTCAAAATTGTCAAAATTGTCAAAATTATCAAAATTGTCAAAATTGTCAAAATTGTCAAAATTGTCAAAATTGTCAAAATTGTCAAAATTGTCAAAATTGCCAAAACTGTCAAAAATGTCGAAATTGTCAAAATTGACAAAATTGTTAAAATTTTCAAAATTGACAAAATTGTTGAAATTGTCAAATAAAAACTGGCTTAATAGCTTAATCATTATAGTGGTTATGTTTATAAAATTAAATTTTCTTGAAATATTCAACTTTTGATTATTTTTTTTTGGTATATTTTACTTATTATTTTATGTTTATCAACAAAACTAATAGTTTTTTCTCTCTATTTTTTACAGGTAAATATCATCGCACAAGGGTTCATTTTATGGCAAAATATGCTCGAATTTCAGCTTTTAAAATTATTCCTACATTCCCCAAGGTATTTGATAAATTTTTCAAAATTAGTTCTTGGTGAGTCAACCCCAATGTCAATACTAGTTCTTAGCGAATCGAATCAAATATTGTTATGAAAAACGGTGCTGTTAACTGAAAGGACAGTTTTTAGATTGTTTACGTTATATTTTGTCCGACTGAACTCCGTCTTTCCAGGTTTAGTTTATGAACTCAGAGGAAAGTTAGAAGGAAACGCATTTCTATGTTCTTCATCGATCCATGCAAAGTTTTTCGTTGAACAGATATTCTAGTTCAGTTTAATCCAAATTTTTTATCTTTTTCTATACAACCTCGAGGAATACTTTTAGATGTTGCAGGGGGTAAATATTTCAAAAAATCACTTTAATCTACTAGTCTAGTGGAAATTCCGTCTTATTTACTGGAGGAACATATAATCAAATCAGCAGCTTTAACAATCTGCGCTTTCTTAGCCAATTCGTCTTTTACCATCAGAAGGCCAAATCAAAACAAACGAACAGCAGCAACCGTTTTGAAAATCTGCGCTTTCTAAGCCAACCCGTCTTTTACCACTGGAAGGTCAAATCGAAACACACACAATTAGCAGCAGCAACCTTGAAAATCTGAGCAGACAACCAATCATTAACAACAGACTTAAAAATCTGCGCTTCTTGAGCCAATCCGACATTTACCACTAGAAAGCCAAAATAAAATATACAAACAGCAGCCTTAACTACCTGCGCTAGTTCCGTCTTATTTACCGGAGAAACTAATAATCAAAGCAGGAGCCTTACCAATCTGTGCTTTAAAAGTCAATTCGTCTTTTACCACTGAAAGGCCAAATCAAAACACATAATAAGCAGCAGTAGCGGCCTTGAAAATCTGCGCTTCCTAAGCCAGATTATCTTTTACCATCCAAAGGCCAAATTAAAATAAACGAACAGCAGCAGCCTCGAATATCTGCACTTTTTCAGTCGCTCCGTATGATTTACCGGAGGAACAAATAATCAAATCAGCAGCCATTATAATTTGCGCTTTCTTGGCCAATCCGTCTTTTACCATCGGAAGACCAAATCAAAACACACAATCAGCAGCAGAAACAGCCTTAAAAATCTGCGCTTCCTAAGCCAATCCATTTTTTCCACCGGAAGACCCAATCCAGAGAACCAATCAGCATCAGCAGACTTAAAAATCTGCGCTTCCTGAGCCAATCCTTCTTTTATCACCCAGAGCCAAGTGAAATTAAACAAACAGCAGCATCCTTAAATATCTGCACTTTTTCAGTCGCTCCGTCTTTATTATCGGAGGAAAAAGAATCAAACCAGCAGACTTAAAAATCCGCGCTTTTTAAGCCAATCCGTCTTTTTCCAGCGGGATTCAAAATCAATACAAACGAACAGCAGCAGCAGCCTTGAAAATCTGCACTTCCTAAGCCAATCCGGCTTTTCCACCGGAAGACCAAATCCAGAGAACCAATCAACAGCAGCAAACTTAAAAAATCTGCGCTTCCTTAGTTAATTCGTCTTTTTCCAGCGGAAGGCCAAATCCAAACAACCAATCAGCAGCAGCAGACTTAAAAATTTGTGCTTTCTTAGTCAATCCGTCCTTTACCATCGGAAGGCCAATTCTAAACACACATTCATCAGCAGAAACAGTATTAAAAGTCTTCGCTTCTCAAGCCAATCCGTCTTTTCACAGGAAGGCCATATCAAAATAAACAAACAGCATCAGCAGCCTTGAAAATCTGCGCTTCCTAAACCAACCCGTCTTTTACCACCGGAAGGCCAAATGAAAAGAACCAAACCGCAGCAGAAGCAACCAAATCCAGATAACCAATCAGCAGAAGCATACTTAAAAATCTGCGCTTCCTGAGCCTATCCGTATTTTACCACCCGAAGGCCCAATTAAAATATTCAAAAGCAGCAGCCTTCACTATATGCACTTTTCCAGTCGCATCGTCTTATTTACCGGAGGAACAAATAATCAAAGCAGCAACCTTAACAATCTGTGCTTCCTAAGCCAATCCGTCTTTTCCTCCGGAAGACACACAATCAGCAGCAGATGCAGCCTTGAAAATCTGCGCTTTTTATGCCAATCAGTCTTTTAAACCGGAAGGCCAAATCGAAACCAATGAACAGCATCAGCAGCCTTAAAAATCTGCGCTTTCTCATCCAAGTAGCTCCGTATTATTTAATGGAGGAACAAATTATCATTGCAGCAGCCTTAACAAGCTGTGCTTTCTATTATCACAGCCTTACTCAATTTTTCGGAGGATCATAGCCGCAGCCTTAAAAATCTTCGCTTTCTTAGCCAATCCGAACGAACAGCAGCAGAAGCCTTGAAAACCTACGCTCCCAAAGCCAATCCGTCGTTTTTCACCGAAAGTCCAAATCAAAACAAACTAACAGCAGAAGCAGTCTTGAAAATCTCCGCTTCCTTAGCCAATCCGACTTTTACCACCCGAAGGCCAAATAAAAATAAACAAACAGCAGCAGCCTTAACTATCTGCACTTTTTGAGTCACTCCGTCTTATTTATCGGAAGAAAAAATAATCAAAGCAGCAGCCTTAACAATCTGCGTTTTCTAAGCCAATCCGTCTTTGCCCATCGGAAAGCCAAATCAAAATAAACAAACAGCAACCGCAGCCTTGAAAATCAGCGCTTCCTTGGCCAATCTGTCTTTTACCTCCGGAAGGCCAAATTAAAACAACCAAACAGTAGCAGCAACCTTGAAAATCTGCGCTTCCTGAGCAAATCCGTCTTTTCCACTGGAAGACCGAATCCAGACTTCCAATCATTAACAACAGACCTTAAAATCTGCGCTTCTTGAGCCAATACGACTTTTACTACTCGAAGGCCAAATCAAAATAAACAAACAGCAGCCTTAACTACCTGCGCTCTTTTTAAGTCGCTCCGTCTTATTTACCGGAGAAACTAATAATCAAAGCAGCAGGCTTACCAATTTGCGCTTTCTAAAGGAATCCGTCTTTCACCACCGAAAGGTAAAATTAAAACACACAATCAGCAGCAGTAGCGGCCTTGAAAATCTGCGCTTCCTAAGCCAATCTGTCTTTACCACCAGAAGGCTAAATGAAAATAAACAAATAGCAGCAGGCTCCTTAAAAATCTGCGCTTCTCAAGCCAATTCGTCTTTTCCACCGAAAGGCCAAAACCTGAGAACCAATTAGCAGCAGCAGATTTAAAATATGCGCTTCTTGAGCTCATCCGTCTTTTCCCCAGGAAGGCCAAAAAACCATAAACAAACAGCAGCAGCCTTAACTACCTGAACTTTTTCAGTCACTCTGTCTTATTTACCGAAGGAACAAATTACCAAAGCAGCAGCCTTAACAATCTGCACTTTCTATTCTCACCGTCTTAATTTACCGGAGGATCATACAGCAGCTTTAAAAATCTGCGCTTTTCCAGTCGCTTCGTCTTATTTACCGGAGCCGGAACCATTTTCAAACAATCTGAGCATCGGCCTTGCAAATCTGTGCTCATCTTACGCCGTTGTAGTGATTTTACCATTCTTATGAATCAGAATTAAGAGATTTACTCAGATACTTGTGTTTTGTTTACAATTCGTAGCTTCTCTTTTAGTGTTGCCACAGGTTTGATTTGTTTAATTTCATAAATTTTATTTTTTTATTTTGTACTTACTTCATCTCAACTCTACAGCTAGATTATGAAATTATTATTGGGTAACGTACTAATTTAAGCACAAAAAGAAACAACTTGATGGTCACAAATATTCGAAATGTCGTACGATTGAATCGTTTCTCCGATGAAATTTAACATGAAAAAAACAACCCCCAGAGGCTGCCGTTATGAAAACAAAAAATAAATAGCCCCACAATCAAGCTTTTAGAAAATCCATAATCCGGATAATCTTACTATTTTCGAACCTGCCAAATGAAATAAACATTACTGAACAAAGCCAAATTTAATCCTTCTCTCGATTCGAAGGAAAATATACATTCGGTCGGCATCTGTCAGCAATCGGTCGACGTCATTCTCCAGTATACCAGAAGTAGCAAGTGAATCTCCCCCGGGAAAGACCTTTCCGATCCATTGAATCCATCAGAGAAACCGAGGTACCCCGTGAATGTACAGACCCTCGTATTTGTAAGTCAGTACCATTACGGGGGAGGTCACTCGAAGCCGATGACTTTTGTTTGTCATTGGATTTGTAGGATTTCGTTCCATATCGTAGTGTCGCTTTTCGTCTTTTCCGAATGATGGCCGTCAGCCTAGTCGCTTTTTATGGACGGACGGTAGCATTCCAGATTTCGCCATCATTCTCGGCTGAGGCGTTGAATTCCGAGAAATTAACGATGCAGGAAGCTAGGAGAGCAGAGCTAGTTTGTCTAGCTAGGCGTTGGCGGTCCACCAGAGAGAGGAAGGAAGAAAATGTGTGGCAAACGTGCTTCTGGCACTCCTCTGCCGACAATTGCTTTGGACCCGGAGACTTCGTCTTCATCATCAGATCTCTAGCTTCTAGCGACCAGAGTTGTTACCCCGTGAAAAACCCACAGTTGGCACAGCGGCCAAAGAGTTCAACTTTGCCATTAGAGAGACAGAGCTGTTCTGTTTCTTTTCGCAACGATCAATTCTAGCTAAGGCTATAAAGGTCTTCAGAGATTGAATGTTTTGCCGATTTGTTCTGTTGGAGTTTTCAAATGAAATTCAACCGAGAGATCGCAAAAAAAAACAAACTGGCCAAGATTTGCGAAAGATTTATTCCACCTCTCAGGGCCGGGCACGTTTCCTCGAGTTGCGGAATTCAAAGGTTAATAAACAAATGAGATTTATTGCTGTCCGCCTATTTAGTCAGATCGAGGTCGGTCCAGAGCAGAGCAGAGCTGGGTCGAAGGCGGGAAAATCTAACCACGCTCTCGGACGAGGGCAGATTGATGCCATTCCGGATCTCCGACACAAAAAGTCAATTCGATTTGGTGTGATGGGGTGTTCAATTACAGTCAGCCCCTGCTGTTGGAGGGAAGGAAGCAGCACTTAGTTGGACTTGGGACGGTTGAGGTTTTCGTCATTGTATGGTCATTCCTGACAGGGGAGATTTCTAAGGCTGAATTGGTTGTAATAAATCTGCACCACATTTAAGGTTAAATCAACTAGGAAACAGCTCAAAAGAACGATTGGGTTTGGAATGTGAGTATTTCATTTGAAGATGTATCTATAACTCCGCAAGCGGATCCTTTACTCAGAGCAGTCATTTTATAGTTAAATATTTAAATTAAAATTCAGAAAAAAAAAATTAAAATAATTAGTAGAAAGCCCCAAATCTGATATTTCAATGATTATTTATATAAACAAAGAAAAAATATTAGGAAACTTTCACTGGAAACGGAAATTTAGAACTCAAAATCGTTGTTTAGAACTCTGATGAGAGAATTTTTTTTGTTTCGATTATAGTCGTTTTACCATCTTTAGCAGCAGTTGATGGACAGTCATTGAAAAATTTATCCGGAACAACTGTGTTCGATGTTTACCCTTGGGCCCCAACTCAGGGACATCGACGCAGGAGGCAACTTACTTGCCAACTGAGCTAAATATATCACAAGTCCTCTAATTAGAGAATGATTTTGGAAACATGAAGTCGAATTTTGAGTTTTTTTTACATCAGAATTTAAATTTAATTTCAGTTCAAAAACCTGTTTTAAATATGAGTAAAAATTTAGATTCCCAACTCTGATGTTGTTATGTAACTTGTAATCGGTTCGTTCTGCTCATGTTGCAACGTTTTTCATTTTAGCCTAGAGAGTCACACCCAGCCGGTTACACTGATTTAAGGCCCAAAACATGTCGTTAAACCCTTATAATAAGCATAAACAGCCATAATTTTCCGGCTAGCTCAGCGTCGAAAAACTGTCCGAAAAATTCAAGGCTAGTTGCGCGGGTTATGTAAGCGTATCATTCGTTTACCGAAATTACCGTGAGAACATCACCGGACAACATTATGTCACCGTTCACGCGGACAGAAACGGAGGTGATGGCATGAATAATTCAAAATCTGCCAAAATTTGACTTGCTTCCGATGGGTTGTGGCCAGGAGAACGACTGAAGAAGGCGTGGAGTCGAGTGGTGACGAATTAATGGTCTGTAAAGGGCATTGCAAATCGCTACAATTTTGCCAGCTAGCTCACTGGAGTGGAGGGACTGGTCCAAGCAGTTAAAATGACGGAAAAAAACTCAGTTGAGCAGCTCATCAGCTTAAGTGTGATGAATAAAATTTTGGTCACTCTAGTTTGGGTCCATTACGAAACGGAGTGGGTCAATACGGACCCACACTGGAGGTTTAATGGTTGTTCGAAAAGTGGTGAATAAACTCGCGACCTTTTTTTTTGGATGCTAGGGTACCAACATTTATTCTTTAAATCCATTTTTTTCTGTTCAATATCCGAAAAATGTATTCGGAAACCTTTTCAGCGGGTTTGACAATCTAGAAAGTCGTTTTTATTCGAATAGAAAGTGCATGGTTAATATGATGATGAGGTATCTAACTAGAGCGCGGGTAAATTGCTGATCGTAAAATCGACATATTGAACAAGACCCTGGAAGAATCCATGATAAAAGCGATTCAGGAGGAGAAATGCATTCTTAAGAAAAATATATGATCCGAGCCTAAAAGCGTAGAAACCAGCAGTTTACTTCTGATCTATATGGTCCAAAACAATCAAGTGAAAATCGCCTACAACTTCGGTTAATTTCCAATCAGATCAACACGATGTGATGGTGAAAGCTGTGTGAAATGTTGATCGGTTTTAATTTTTTCTTTCCCTTTTTTGTTGTTGTTGCAAATAACAGTAAGATTAATCAACATTTAAAATTTAAATTTTTTTTAATCAATCACTACCACTTCCACACATCACAATATCAACACTTGAATGAAAAAAAAAAAAAATGGATTCCGAGTGGTTGACCAACGCAGGTTGGTATTTTCGTCCCTGTAGAAAATGATAAATATGATTTGACTAACATTTCAATGAAAATATACCTTGAACCATCATCCTTGTGCCATCAGTTTGTTGAACATCAATTTCAGGAAGTTCCGCCAAAGCATGAGCGAAAATGACCATGACTTCCTGAAGCTTCCTCCGGAACTGAAAACAAACACAAAATTTAGCTTCAATAAAAATAATAACAACTGGGAAATCCGCCTTAGGTTCCGCACTAGATGTCCAGAGTGGTCTTCTGACACTGAATCTTCTTGAGCTGTCGCATCCGCGGTCGCAGTTTTAAGAGCAAATTCACTGGTGTTAGGAAAAAGTGGTAAAAATTTTGTCACTTTTAGCACTTTTTGAAAATTTTTCCATGCAAAAACATTTTCAAGGCCTTCAAGTTTTTTAACATGTTATAGTTTCGCATGCTGTGATGCAAATATAGCATTGTTTCTATCACATTCGCATTCGCATCCGCATTCGCATCCGCATTCGCATTCGCATAAACAGTCGCCTAAAACTTCGGTTGGCGCTACTCGTCAACTCTCCGTTTTATGAAATAACAGTATTTGTGAATTGCATCACCTTCTTTTCTAGAAGATGTTACACTTCCTGACTAGAAATTTCAAAAGAAGCAAAGTCTTCCAATTCGTTACCTCAGACTATAGAATCTCTTAAATTGAAAAATTTGCCCCCACAGAATGTTGAAGGTGCCCTGGCCGAACCCTGCGGACTGTGTAGGGAGAGGGAAGGGTATATTAGTCCATTAAGTGACTCACGTTTATTTTAACAGTAGTGCAGAGATCTCTACGATCCACCCATATAGCAATGTTTCTATCACATACGGCTGAAATAGAAACAGTGCTATAAAATAATATAACGCCAAAAGATCTTAAAAACATTTTTGCATGGTAATATTTTCAAAATGTCAAAATTTCTACCACTTTTCTCCAACACCAGTGAACGTGCTCTAACAGCAAAAAAAAAAAATTCGAGCCAGCTCACTGACAACATGTCCCTTTCCCAAAAAGAATTCACTACAACACCTTTGAGATAATTGCAATCGGATAGTTAGCCTTGACTTTTGGGCGACGCACGCGTTTTTGATTTCTTCCACCGAAATTTGAAATAAATTTAAGTTTTTTAAAAAGGGAAAAACCCATGGATAAGTACACGGAAACAAAAGGTAAAATTTACCGAGAAGCAGAGGTATTTTTTTTTTCATCCTCTCTTCCTCGGTAAATTTACCTTTTTTTATTCGACTAGCAAAAAGATTCACCTTGCAAAAATGTAAACGTTTGTTTCGGTTGGTTTTATCAATGGAATTGTTCAATTTAAAAAAAAAACAAAATTCATTCATTTATTGATTTTATTCATACCTTGAATGGGAGAGTTTTTTGCAAATATATTATTAGATTAGCTTAAATTTCATACTGCTAGCGGGTTGTACATTTGCCCGGATTAGTTTCTGGTTATGATAACGAACACTCTCAAAAATAAACAAAGCATTTACCCTTTTTGGATTTACCTTTTTTCAATTCATCTCAATTCATGTAAACTTCATCTCGCAACGAGGTAGAAGGTACCTTTTTTGTGTTTACTTTTTTTCTAGGAGAAAATTAGCTCGCGATGAGGCAAGGAATATTTAAAGAAGGTAGTGCAAAGACAGCCCTGCTCTAGTATTGATACACACTACGACGTCACAATCACGAAAAATCTTTTGATTTATAAGAAAATTTACATTTTTTGTTGACAACTCGAAGGATCTGCTGGAAATTTTCCACTTTGTGAGAATGTTATTATAGAATGATTCTTGTTCTTTAAGATCGGTACTTAATAATTTGGATTTTCTAGTAATTTTTCTATAAAATAGACTTTTGAAGTTCGAGAAAAAGCTGAATTTTCCCAACCCAAATTTGCAAAAAAACAACTATTACTAACGAAAACACATTTTTTATTGGTATTTTGATAAACTGAGTTGATAATCATTTATTGGTGTTAATTGTTCTACATAAGAATTGTATATGATAAACCGGTTGGATAAAAATCATGCCAATCAATATAATCATACAGATCAATCGAAAATTATTAGCTAGACGTTTAAAAAAACTGATTTTTGTTTTCATTTTTGCACGTTTTAGTTTCAAGATGACACTGCATCAAAAACTCAAATAAGAAATAGTACATAATGCAATCATTAAAGGACAAACAAACTTCATAACATAATCAATTAAAGGTCGTACAACACAATCAAAAAGAAAACGGAATTCATTTGCCTTCTTAAACATGTTTTTCTTTAATATTTCTGCCATTCTCGTGTAAATTTTCGATACAATCGTTTCTGTGACGTCACAAATAAAAATCCGATATTGGTCTTGACACTATCTTTTTTAAATATTCCTTGGCTTTGAGGTGAGTTTCACCTCGAAGAGGTAGAAGTTACATTTTTGGTTTTCACTAGCGCTCACCTTGCTACCTCGGTAAATTTTACCTTTTTATTATTTTCCGTGTACTGATACTTGGCTCGCTGGTTTGTGTTTACGAGAAAGCGTTTAAGTTGTTTGTAGGGAAAGGTAAAAATGTAATTTAACGATGGCATTTCCTGGAATTGTTTCAAGAGCCATTTTTTTCAACGGTATGTGAGTGTGGATGAAGAGAAAGAAAAAATCTACAAGCGTTTGAAGGGAATCTAATAAATAATAAAGCTAAAGCCTGACTGGCGTTCAATAATGGTGGTTTGTTAGAAATAAGTGGAAGTGTCTTATTTATAAAGTGAAGATAATACCTTTTTTCAATGAGAAATAAGATGCACATCTGAGTTTTTTGGTGACATCTTAAAACAATTTTTGTTTTAAACGTGTAAATGCCTACGCAGGATTTGTGGCCTGCTGTTACATTTTATTTTTTCAATTTCTGATTCCTTGGGAGAATTGCTTCTGCTCAAAGATCGTGATAATCGTGATAATTATAATTTTTAATTTCTACATTACATTTAATTTGACTTTGGCTTTTTTAAGTAAGAGTTTTCAAAGTAATTAAAAATATTTTTTTCGAATTCGAAGCATCAATCTTTTTTAAGCATTCAAGATGCATTTTTTCTGTTTAGTTTTACATTACTTGAAGTTACTACGCTTTATTTAAAATCAACTATCTACCTGTTACATAAATATTATTATATTTTGTTTTTGAAAATAAGGAGATATTTGATACAAATTCAGATGTTTCGGTATTTGACTGCCAGTTTAAAAAAAAAAAACATTTCGAGTTCTCCACAGATCTCGAGAGGTTTTGTGTCTACTAATATTTCCCTTTATTCTTTTTTATTTTCAAGAGCGAGTGAAGGCACTTTATCCTTGGTCGATGACCAGAAATGGGAGTATAGCGAAATCCAAAACAGTGAATAAATGATTGAAGCTGAATTTTCCGATCTTTTAACGTTATACCTTGGAATTTTCATCCACATTTGAATCATGTTTTGTAAATTCTGCGTACAAAATACCTCATTTTCAGCCACTTTTAAGGATGGATGTGTCGTAATCAAGGTTGCCGAAACAAAAATGCTGTGATTTTGCGAAAAAAAAATTGATACATAATCTGTGATTTTACCAAGAAATTCTGTGATGGTTTTCTGTGATGAAAAAAACATTGATTTGATTAAAAAGCCATGACAGATTGAGTCTTTTTATCATTTTTCTTACGAAAAGTTAATTAAAACTAGCAATTATATCATGATTTTCCAAAACAAAGAAAAAGTTCACAGTTTATGTTGAAAAGAAACTATATAGTATTTCAAAAACATTCAAAATTAAAAAAATCTGTGGAATCTGTAAATATTTCCAAAATTCTGTGGTCTGTGACACAGATTCTGTGATGAAAATTAGCTCAAAATTCTGTGAAATTATAGATTTTTCTGTAATTTCGGCAACCTTGGTCGTATTTCCACTATCGAGAAGAAGCACTCCTTTAGCTGTGCTTCCTACGAATTACCCCTCGGAGCGTATGGTACTGATGGTTCACGCTTCTTCTATCCCCTTGTTCCTGTCGCCTCTGCGTTCTCTTCCCCAAAGTAGGCCCGACAAATTTATGTTTGCGATCATTTTAATGGTTTTTATGTTAAAATCATAAAAATTATGAACAAAGACAAGATAATGAATAACCTGCTTTTATTATTTTTCGCGACTTAGACTTAAGTTCTGGCTACGGAAGTACGATTGTTGATTAGTGACACCTTTGAAAAAACTGCAATCAACGGCTTTTAATCAATCCATCGACTTAGACTTAGCGTGAAATTCATGTGTCAGTCATATGAAAGTACAGTAGTTATTACAAAACACACGTAAAATCGATATTATGTCACACAAAGCTTAGTTTTCGTAAAAAATCCCGTATATTTATTTTCTGAATTATTTTGCGTGTGAGAGTTTGTGGATGTTTTTGTACAAAAAGGTAATCCAAATTTATGTTTAGAAAAAAAATAGAGCTTTTTTATTGTTATTTTGGTCTGGCTGGACCAAAACTGGTAACATTTCAAGTGAATTGAATCATATTAGACAAGCTTTGCTTAAATTTGAAGATTTTTTTTTGTGATAGATTTTTCCTATTTTGGTAAAGAGGATTCCCATATGTATTTTTCCTGTGTTTTAAGTATTTTTCAATTTGAAATTTTTTTAAGTAGTTTTTATTAAGTGTATAATACAAGCCCGATTTGACGATGAGATTATAAATTGAATTGAAACACTCACCTCTTTTATGAATACGGGAAACTGTTCAGAAAAATCCAAAAATTTAGACAGGGCTCTAAAATTTTTTGAAGATCAGAAATGATAGCTGAACGTTTTTATTGTGAATTTTAAATTTTTCTCGAATTTTAAGTTCTTGGTAAAATACATTTCCTTACGAATCTGGAAAATTCAGTCAAAAATTCATTTTTTTCCAATATGAAACTATTAATGCAATCTAAATCTGTTATAAAAAAGGTTATTTATTATTTCAAAAATTGAGATATTTTTTGGGAAAATTTTTAACCAAATTTTTCAACAAATAGTTAAGTTCAGATATAAAAAAAAATGGCTGGAAACAAATTTGATGCTCTTTTTTTTTGTTGCTTGGAATTTTTCAAGTTTTATTTTTTGCTCTTGGAATTGTTTGAATATTCTACTAATTTAGTGATTTTTCCATAAAATTTTTAATCAGTTTCACCGAGGGAAAGTATGGACAATTTTTCGTATAGTCCAACTTTTAAAAACAATAAAAATCAGAAGTGGATCAATATTGATACAATTATGTTCAATGTGATGCAGAACATGAAGACATAAGCTTCATAGAAGCAAAGTTATCACGTAATTTGTTATGGATTGCTGGTGTTTTCACTTTCCCCGCTGTGGACGGTAGATTTCCCCTCTGATTTATCTAGAAGTTTTCAACAAATTTGTGTTTTCTTGGTTGAATACGTTACTTTATTGCTCGAACCGTCCAAATTTTGAAAAAAGTTAATGGTACTATAAGTAAAGCATCTTTCAATGATTTTTGTGTGTTATTTATGTTGCAAAACACGAGATCCGATTTGATCAAATATATATACTTATTCCAGAACGAACAAGTTATTTATCCAACTGTTCATGATCCAAATGCTAATATAGCTAAATTGTATTGGATGAAGGACAAAAAGTTAAAAAAATGTGTAAACATCAAGTCTGTACACAGAAAAAATTTTGACTATTACGTGTCACTGAAATTGCAACCTTTAAAATAAATCAACTTAACAAAACCTGTAATTTTAAATTGTTTTCCTTGAAGGTTAACGAAGATTCTTTATTATTACAGCAAATATCCTGTAAAAAAGTTGTTCACTGAAAATTAAATGTCACGTAGTTTATTTTTCGACCTGTAAAATAACAGTAAATGTCCTGCTCCTTTTTGTTACAGGACATTTGCGTAATTTTACAGGAAATAATTTTTGCTGTGTATAAAGCCGTCCCTGGTAGGGTTTGGAGACAAAATTTTAGTTTTTTGTAAACAAACTCTTTTTTTCATTTTTAATCGCCGTTTCTTTTCCTAACTGGTTGTTATGCCTATAAAAAATGTCATTAATCAAACAAATAAGAACCCAATTTTCCTCAAATCTTTTCATTTTTAAATATTCAACATTACAGCTAAACGGTCTAGGATGAACCATTAGTGTAACGGATTATACTGGAGCGAATAAATATAAATTGAATTTCTCATGGAGGGTTAATCTTCGCAACCAATCCTTATCCACAAATCCGTTAAATAAGTTTCCTTTTTATCCAGGGGATATAAATATTCCATAACCCACAGAATGGGACTGCACGCTCAAATCGTATAACTTTTATGCAGACCCTGCAATTTCATGCATTTTTATAAAACTGCTGCCACTGCTGCTTCCTCACAGCCAGGTGAACCAGGTGATAAATTTGCATAAACGCCAGCTTACAACGACCAGCAAGATCAATCAGTTTTTGCACCCGTAAAAAGCAATAATAATGTTCGTTGATGGTAGAACTTGGTTGTAAAAAAAAGTATCTCCGCAGGTAATTATCCTTCGATTCGCTTCTGCCACACTTGCTTATGCGAAGCAAGTAGTTAGGGGAAAAAAGGTTCATTGCAGCCACTGACTGCCAGTCAGGACTGGAAGCTCATTTGCGAAGAATGATTCTGTGAAGTGCAGTTGACGGGGTCTTTCGGAGGCCCTGGGCAGGTAAATATGGTCTTTTTGTCTCCTGCAACCCGGGGTCATAATCGTTCAATGGATCCCATTGCCTCACAGGAATTCATTTTTCGATTTCTGTGGTCACGGGGGTCTTTTTCTCCCTGCTCCTTGCTCGGATGTAAGCCTATGGCCTCGTGCAGACTAATAGGATGTGGCTACCGCCTTTTTATTACTAGGCATCAATCCAGCTCGTCGTCGTGCCTAGAAGGCTCTCTAGGTTTGGATCCTGTGGAGCATTGAATGGAAGAGATCAGAGATCAAAGTCATGGTGGCTTCCTGGGAGGGAAAAACGGCTGCTGCTGCTGCTCCTACTGGGTATAAAAGGAGGATGGATGTGTGATAAGAAACAGGCCATCATCGAGAGACTATTCGGGGGGAGTGCTTGCTTGACTGCACACTTGTCTCGAACGATGGCTGCCTTGAAAACAGTCAAGTAGATCTGCGGCCATCAATTCCCAAGATCGGGCAAACAGGTTTGGCCGTTTCCAATCTATGTTATAGCAGAAAAATAAGTGCAATTTCTTGCTCCTCGCCAGGAGAGAGTCGTCCAACCGGAATATCTTCCGAACCTTTTTGTCCCATTCAGTCTCGATCGAGAGTCTTGAGAAAATGCAACTGCAACTTCACTGTGTCTTTCTGTTTTCTGCAGTGATCGATGTTATGATTGCAAGTGTCATCATTCCGATTCGAGCCCGTGTGAATTGGATTCAACTCTCGATCAACGCCAGGTTCTGCAGACCAGATCGAGTGAAAGCTGTACTGTATATATGATTGCCATTTATCGGTTAATCCAGATCAGTGCCCGGTTGTCAACTTCCTTCGTTAATCTACCGTACCTCATCTCAGTGCCATCAACTAAAAGACCCTATCTGGGGTGCTCTCGGGTACCTTCACCAAGATTTGCACAAATCGGCACAGGAGGTGGTAATAAATATCAGGAATCATTAATTGTCGCACAATTGTTGTCGTCCCAGCAGTCGAGATTTGCGACCCACTTAGCAGCCGTACCGGAATCCCGCACCTGTAGCCAGGGACTGGGGAATACTAGCAACAACTCAACGGTTCATTTTTTCTTCCATCAAAACGGAGATAAATCTTCAATCAATCGATCCGAGGAAGTTGTTGTAGGATGGAGTGGAAAGTAATTTGTTACAAGCTGGCAAACGTTTGTAGGTTGAACTGTTTTTGCGACTCACTGAGCTGTGGGTGAAAAAATGTTCCCTCCATTCACTTTTCTCCATTAACAATCGATCAAATTAAAATTTATTTATGAAAAAGTGTTGCCACTCAACGAACATAAATATCTGAGTATTAGGGCCTCTCAAATAAAAAAAAAACGATCATAACTTTTTGTTTGATGATAAAAAAAATTCTACATATACAAAATTTCAACTGTTTATTAAAGGGTGATACAGTCAAAATTTGGTCAAGGGAAAACGCGTGTAAATTGGTGAAATTTCTTTTTCAAGTTTAATTAGTATAAAATTCAGGAAAAATATTCAGTTAGGCTTCCGCTTTTCCAAATTCGAACTGCCGGGCCTTACGCTTAACCCCTGCCATCAGATTTTGTACAGCCACCTTGCCCACCTTCTTTGCCGCAGAAAGCCAGTTTTCCTTGAACTGCTGCTCGTCCTTAGCAGTTTTTTGGTCTTCTTTAGGTTCCGCTTGACAATAGCCCAGTATTTCTCAATTGGGCTGAGCTCTGGCATGTTGGGAGGGTTCTTGTCCTTGGGAACCACCTGCACGTTGTTGGCGGCGTACCACTCCATGGCCTTTTTACCGTAATGGCAAGATGCCAAATCCGGCCAAAACAGTACGGAACAACCGTGTTTCTTCAGGAAAGGCAGCAGACGTTTATTCAAACACTTTTCACGTAAATTTCTTGCTTGACAGTCCCGGAAGCTATGAAAATGCTGGTTTTCAAGCCACACGTACAGATGGCTTGCCAAACCAGATATTTCTTCGCGAACTATGTCAGTTTCATGTGCTTGAATATATCTGCTACCTTTCCCCTTCCTGTTGCCCTGTAGGCATCGCCTACTTCCTTATGATACTAAAAATGATCTGAAATATATAAAAAAAAAACTTTAAAAATCTTCGTGTGACGAAAATTTACTCGAAGCTCTGTGTAGTTATAGATTTCTCGCTCAATTCAGCTAAATCTCCTCGCTCAGTATCCCCGAATCCCCGAATCTCCGAAAAAAAATGTGTATATAATCAGTTTGATAGTGACCATCTGTACCGTTTATTTGACAGACTTGTTGTAATTATGAGAAAACAAACTCATTTGCTTTGCCTGGACATACAGTACCGTTCATAATTGTATAGAAATTGGAAGCTGTCACTTCGACTTTGAACTTCCATAACTTTTTTCTATAATGATATTTTTCGATCAAATTTTCTGCATTAGATAGACCAACTATCACACTATTATACCACAAAATTTGAGCTCTCTAGAAATTGTGTGGCTTGAGTTACAGTAATTATACGAAAATCGGACTGTTTGGACTTTTACCATTCAAACTGCAATATCTCAGAAACTACGCTAAATTTTTTATTGAAATTTTGCAGAATGATTGTTGAAATATGAAGCTTGCATGTCTGAAGTTTTTGAAAATTTCTATCCATGGAATCAAAAGTTACGCGAGGTACAATATTTCTGGCATGAACCTAGAAATGCGATTTCTATAGAATTTTGGACGATTCATGAGAACAATACCGTTTCCATCCACAAATCAGTTGAAAAATGTCTGGCAATGAAGAAAAGAAACAATGAAATAAATGACCTATTTGTGTTTTGAAATCAGAATCTCGCGATATTGTTTTGATTCTTTATTTGAAATAGATTTACTGGTTGTTAAACATCAAATAGGATTTTCCTATGGAAACATTCGTCAAAAATTCTATAGAAATCGCATTTCTAGGTTCATGCCTGAAATATTGTACCTCTCGTAACTTTTGATCCCATCGATCGAACTTTTCAAAAACTTCAGACATGCTAGCTTCATAGTCACTCTGCAAAATTTCAATAAAAAATGTAGCGTAGTTTCTGAGATATTGCAGTTTGAATGGTAAAAGTCCAAAAAGTCCGATTTTCGTAGAATTACTGTATGTCATGCCACACAAACTTTACAATGCTCAAAATTTGTGGAATTATAGTGTGATAGTTGATCTATCTAACGCAGAAAATTTGATCAAAAAATGTCATCAGAGTGAAAAGTTCTGGAAGTTCAAAGTCGAAGTGTTAGTACGCGTGCTTCTAATTTCTATGCAGTTATGAACGGTACTGTATGTTTTAGATGAATTTTTAGAATTTTGGGAGAGCTGAACATTCTTTTTTCAAAAAAAATTCCAAATTTTCAAAATGGCTGAGCAGTCGTTTTCATATTAAGTTACCAGGTATTTGATAGCCAGTACTGATTTTGAAGATCCAGAATAAAAGGCATTTGAACATGTACTGGAAATTTAAACAGTCTCATACTTTTTTAATTTTAACTCTAGGATGTATGCCAACGATTGTATCTAAAATTTGATTTGAATGTTCATTTTTTGGGACACAGAAATTCATTATTCATCGTTACATATTTTGATCATAAAACAAGTTTGCTTTTCCACAAGAGCAAACACTTCCAACTGCCTTGAAAGGAACAAATTTGATTGATGCTTTCCAATTTTCGGTCCCTGATCGATCCTAAGCATGGTGTATCAATCACAGACAAGGACATCTACCCTTCTATAAGCTACGCTGCACCGAAGGTTCGTCGCTTACAATTTTTTACCAGCATCGAAGTCACTTTCTGATCCACTACCCTTGGAAGGCTCTTCAAGGGGTTCTCATTACGCGAACATTTCACCCCTCTCATTTGAAAGTAGGAGGTTACGAAAAAAAAAGTGACAAGCACCGGCCGGCAATGAATACTTGAGCAATGAGCACTCAACCAACCAATCAAGGGATGAAGGCTGAGAGCAGAAAATGGTGAAGGAAAAGATACACCCGATAGGCACTTGATGATGCGCGCAATTACGCACCTTATGAGGTGTCTGCGAGACAGAAATTGTTCCAAGATACCTTCCAAACTACGGCTAATGAACGTCCACGTTGTCTCAAAATGGAATGTTGCGTGTGACCGCATGGCTTGGCCACCTTAGGACCATAGGTGGTCATTTGCCTTCTTGCTTGCTTACAGGGGTAAATTTGCTACAAAGTGAAACTCGAGTTCAACGGTCTGATGCCGACTTATAGGCTTTGCGGGGCGAAATTTTCTATTATGAATGGGCTTTCCTGTGAATTTTAGATGAGCTCAAAACGTCTCCTTAAGGAGCACTCGGCTTAATTGGAAACTTTTCCAACGAACGTGTCGATATGATAAGCTAACGTGCGGTCTTAATTTCATACTCTACTGGTGTATAACGGCCAAGATGGACTCATCTACTGGAATTTCGCACACACAATTGACCCCTCCGCTTCTGCGTAATTAATGGCGCGAGAGACTTTAGAGTTTTCCTTGGTATCTTATCAATCAGCCCTGGCGTTAAAACAGAAACAATGCGAAAGATAACGTCGAAACATCAAGGATAATAACCACGATGATGACGACGACGACGAAGACGACGGCGAGTAGGGTTTTGATGGGATTGCAATTTCGCCAATATCTACGGACTGCCAGTATTTTTTTATTAACTTCAAGCCAAACGAAACCGGACAGTTACTGGACATCTCGTTGCTGAAGGCTTTTCGGGGAGTAGGATGGTAATTATTTTGCAGTTTTCGAATGATGCCGCGTTGATGAAATTTTTTGGGCACCATCCGAAAAATAAAAAAAAGAGGCGCGAATCAAGCGAACCGCCGCAATGATGATTATCTTGGCCCGTTTCCAGTTTTCGGAGGCTTTCGACACAAAAATACTGGGTCATTAGTTTCAAGGAGTAGGAGGAGAAAGAATGCAGTTTACTTACCGTCTTTATGGGACTCCAACCGGTTGCGTAACGAAAAAATAATACCCCCGAATGGTAATGATTGACTGGATCGGACCGAGTAGCTGATGGCCTTCGCGTGGGAATATGGATGGGTGCATCGAGTTTTAATGAAGCCGAAGTTGGGATTTTTAATGGTAAATATGATCATTAAAGGCGCATGTAAACCAAAAGTTATGGTTTCATCAGTAATAAAAATATCGATGAACATATCTTCGAAAAAAAAAATGGAAAAAGATGTTTGCAAAGTTTGTTAAAAGTGTTTGTATTACTGGTAAAAAATGGCGTACCCAATACCAATTCAAGTTTTTCGGAAATCCATACCAAATTCAAGTTTTTTGAACGCGTTCGGATCAATCAAAGTCTAATTCATTCGTCAGTTACACAAAAAGCCTTTCTGCATTTGGTCCTGTAGAACAAAATCGAAACCTTTGCAAGTATGTTAACTTTTTGTAATTGGAAAAAATCATTTTTTATATTATCTCAGCCAGGAATGTGTTCCAAGATCATAACGTCGGGAGTTGTAATCGTTTCAAGATCCTCCAGAAGGCCTCGAGTCAAATTTCAGATGATGGTATCTTTAAGGCGTCGCTTAACGACTAGGAAACTCTCGGGAAATCTGACGGTCCTTATCCCGGGAATTATCGGGTTTCCGGAAAAAATCTATATATATAAAAATGAATGTTTGTCTGTCTGTCTGTTCCCTATAGACTCGGAAACTACTGAACCGATCATCGTCAAAACTGGCATCTGAGGGTTTTTGAGGCCGGGGATGGTTTCTGTAATAGTCAAAACTCCATCCGACTTAAGGGAGGGGGGGCTTCCATACAAAATTTGTAGTTTTTCGAAACAAATTAAAGTCATGACATCCATTTTCTTGAGATTTTTTTTCCTTTGGGCGGTTTGTTTTTCGTCTCTATGGTCGAGGCGTCGCAAAAGGAAAGTAACCCAGGCATAGCATACTGCTCAGTAGGAATATTTTGGCGCGAATTTCTCAACCAAGCATATTTTCTTTGAGGGGTTTGTTTTTCGTCTCCATGGGCGAGCAAACGTCGTCGGAAGAGGATAGTAACCAAAGCACACTGTTCATTGATTGCTGGAAAATTTAACAATAAGGCGCCTGTTTCTCAAACACGTGGGGCGATATGCAACCTAGATGTGTTTTTTTTTCTTGCTTATTCGATTTGTACACAGCACGTGGTAATAAATGACGCCTAGATGTGACACGGATTGGTATTTTATCAATCGAATCAAAACCAATTGAAAGATTTGCAAAAATACTTCCATATTTAAATCGTGTTAATGTAGGTAGCATTCGACTTTTCATTCAAGGAACATTAGAACATGTTCAAACGTTCAAATTTTTCTGTTAAAAAAAAATTAAAAATTATGTTTTCTTCTAGAAATTGTTACTTCGGCCCAAATACACAACTGAAACGAATTTAGAAATGAAAATGGGAGCTTTTAATTTTAAATAGTTCTGAAATAACCATCGTACTTTTTGCTTACATACCAATTCAAGTACGTACTTAACATGAAAAGTGTTTTTGTGTTACATGGCTGCATAAAAGAGACTTTTGATCCGCTTCGTTTTTGAAAAGCGAGACTGATATTCAACTGGACGCAAACATTTTAAGAGAAATTTTTAGTATACCCTTAAAGTGTTAAAAACAATATTCCCTTCTGTCAACTTACACGGTGGGGCAAGGGCAAACGTCGAACTTTTAAGAAATTCATCTTCAAAATAATTCAATATGTTGGAAAGACCAGAAGGGATACCCCGAATGTTGAAACTGAAGCGGATATTGAAAATTCTTAAATGTCTTTGTAAATGAAGGTCATTCCCTTTGAACAGCATTCGGTAAAAAGTGGAGTAACAAACATAAATTTATATTACAGGAATACTGCAGATATATCAATGAAACTTGATAGAACAAAAAGCAGGAATTCGTCTTAAATCCATTTTAAAGCCATTACTCTGACGCTTCTGTAAATAAGCTTTGCATTGACACTTGCCGTCGACGGGACAAATGTAAACTTAGAAATTTGTTTTGCCAACATTTTTGAATATTTGACTTTCAAAGAGAAAATAAAAAAAAACGCTGAGAACTTATTTAGTGGTGGAACTGATATTTTTTCAAATATTTATATTTTTACCGTAGTAAATTTATTTAAAAAAAAAAGAAATTTGCACTGTATTTATTCATAACTAATTTAATATATTTTTCATTACCATGATAAGTGCTGTTTGGGTATCGAGCCGGTTTAATTTGCCTACCTTCTTCAAGCAGTGGGGGACAAAATTGAAAAAGATGGGAGAGCTCCCATGTAAATTTAAGATAAAGAGCTTTTCAAAGAGAGCTTTTTTGGGTACAGAGTACAAATTTCAGATCTTTAAAAACTAGTTTAGAGATCAAGTTTCAGTAAATAATATATATCATCTTTGAATTGCAATTCAGAACTGCAGCTCCATTTCAAAGTTGTTGGTTCTGAAGTATGATGAGGTTTGATTTAAAAAAAATGCTCTCTAAAATCTAAATTTGAATAAATTTTCACAAATTACATTTATTTCCGGAAGGTGTAGCAAAGCACAACGGGTCAGCTAGTTGAAAATAAATATGTCAACACGCTAGCATACGGAACCTTACCTATATCGTATATTTTTGAAAATGTTGGTAGTGGTATTGAAAAACATTTCGAATTTTCTCAATGCCAAATTTAATTAGCAATTATCAAACTCTTTCAAATGATAATTAGGATTTGTATAAAGAATCCTTAAGTAACAAAGTAGGAAACTTACTTTCATCGATGGATGAAATCTCAAAATTTGCATGAAAATCTGATAAACTTAGCTTAAGATTGCCAAAAGATCTTTCGCACGTATCCGGGCCGGGCGAATCCGGGTTATTGTATTTAAAACCTGGCAAAACTCAGGCACTCTATTTCCAAATTTTCCAACCAAAACTCTGCCAATCTCCGGGAATATGTGACTAAAATCAACGACCTATTCAACAAAAATGATGAAAAAAACTTTCATCGAAATATATGATCAGATTTTGAATCGTATTTCAGACTCCCATAAAATCGTTTAAGTTTATTTTAAATAATCTAGCTTGAAAAATTTCATTTTTGGGCGACAAAATTTGAAATTAAAATGATGCAATTTGAAATGTTTTTCCCATTTTTGTTTCAAGATTTGGGCAAATCCGGGTAAAACGCGGTAATCTGGACAGCTTAATTTTGCTTACAATACTTTTTAAAAGAAAGGCTTCAATTTTGAAAAAAAAAAACTGTTATAATAAATCCAATTTTAAAAAGTAAAAGTAAAAGATAAAAAATTTGCGTTTCTTATCAGATTAATGTAAACTCGATCCTAGTTTAAGATTCTAGCTTAAAATTTGGTTCATGAAAAAACTGAAATATTAATAATGTTTAACAATAAACCAAACTATATGGAATTCCCGGTAATTTTTTTAAAGAAGATACATCTTTCTTTATCATGAATTACTTTTCATCAAAAATCAATTTCCGCGAATGGTTTTTTTAAAATAAGAATTTCATAAAACAAAACTTTCAAAATGAACTAAAATTCTACTTTATTTTTGTCATGTTCAGCTGAATTGTGCAAACGAAATGACTTTTGACAAATTTTATAATCAAACTAACGAACAAAATTATAAGCCTGCGATCTCTTGCAAATTCAATTCCTTACCGAAATAGTCATAATCAATTTATTTTGATTGTGATCTCAATTTAGAACCTGTAATCAAAATATTAATTTTCAATCTGTTTCGGGATTTCAATACGTTTTCTGAAACGAATATGAATACGATTTCTGAATTTAAATAGATGAGCCAAAACTCGAAACCAGTTTCATAGTCCTCAATCATGAATCCGTAATTAAAATCCGGATGTTTCGGATTTCAATGATTATTCTTTATTTAAATTATGTACTTCTAATTCGACTTGCAAATCTAAATTTTTGAATGATGAACCTATAACGCCATTTTGAAGCTTTGTGTTGTTTAAATGAAGTTCATGAACTTTGAATCTGAATTTGAAACAAAAACTCAGAAGGTTTCGAAGTTTTTTTTTTATGTTCGGAAAAATATTAACTGAATGTAAAAAATGCATATGAGTTCCCAAAATCATGAATCAAATTTTTAAGGAAATGTAAATTCAAATTTAAACGATGATTTCAAACACAGCTTTCCATTTAAATTTTTGATGATGATTCGAATTGAAAATCGAGGATCCCTTACTGGATACATAGTCCGAAATATGAAAACACAAATACAATTTCGATTTTGATTAGAAGGAACCAGAATTTCTGAAATGAGTCAAATCTTATGTAAAATTGAATATTCAGAATAGAATGAATACCAATAAGTGAGAAAATTTTTGAAAAACTGTAGCTGAGTTCTGAACCTGGAATCAGATTTTTCACTATCGATAGAAGTTGGTTAGCTAGGATTCAGGTTATTCATCAAAACTCGTAATTTTTTAGATAACTATCCTTTTGTTTCAAAATTAACATTTTTTACCGATGTCTTTTCTACTGTCAACAGTTCGCGAAACGGATGTTCTGAATGATGAGTGTTGCAAAATAGAATGTTCAGATTCTTAGCGTTTCTTTATTGGAATTGTTTGGTTTATAGATTCTTTGTCGTTTCCCACTTTTACACAAAGCTTTCGAATAAAAAACTTTTTTTTTAATCAAACCCAATATTTCAACCAGTTTTAAGAAAAAATTTTAAGTCTATACAGGTAGAGCTAGTAAGTTAGATCTTTTCATTGACTTCGGGAATTGTCGGGCTATATAAGCGTTTCCCGGGATTGAAAAATTCTCGATTTTTTTTTATTTTCCGGAAATTTCCGGCAAGGATACTACTTAACGATCTTTAAACTTTTTTCCGGGATCTGAGCGATTAATTTCATCCATTAATCAAAATCCACTGTGGCTCGTAGCAAATAATTCACTCTACGAATAAATGATTTTTCTGATCCAAGAATTTCGGATAATTCCAAAATATTGAATAATACTAATTAGCTCCTTGTGTCACTGAAAACCATCTTACTATTTACATTTTGGTCGATTGCGAAATGACATAGGTACATTTGTAAATCAGTTCTTCAACCGAAAACCTTCAAAATACTTGTTTTGTTTTTCTCCTTCCGATACTTTAGGGGCGTCTTCTCGTATCTTCTCTCTCTCTATCTTTATCTCAGTCCCCCGATTTGATGTCCTTCCTCTGTGTTCCCTCACATATTTCAATCCTAGCAATTTTTACCAATCTTTCTCTTGTTTTTTTTTTTTACATTATTATACTGATATGAATTCGCACATAGTTTTAATTCTACATTTTAGCGTTATTTTCTACTCTAATATTATTATTTCTTATTTCTATTCACTATAGTAAGTTGGCAATTCACGTGAAAAAATTTCAAATTCAGCTGCCAAAGGTGGAGTTAATCTAAGGTTGCCATATTGCCCAGTTTTATCCGAGTTTGCCCGGATTACAAAATTTGGGAAAAATCCAGTCCGGTCCGATTGCCTGGATTTCTTTGAAAAAGTCCGGATTTTGCCCGGATTTATTTGGCTAATCAAACTAAAAAGCAAACTGTGTTGTAAATTTGTTTAGTTCATGCCTTTGGGAGCCTAAAATACTATTTAAAAACTGTCGATGAATTGTGATAAATTTTTTCTACTTTTTTTTCTTAATTTGTGTTGAGTAATTTCTGGGTTTTGACCAAATTTGCCAGGGTATTGCCGGATTTTTTATCGTCAATTTTGAAATCGAATGCCCGGATTTTGCCAGGTTATTATATAAAATTGCTAGGATTTGTCTGACCCGGAGACGTTATTTTTATGGCTTTTTTATGCAATTTATTTTTTGTTCTGAGTTCTTCTAAATTTTTAAATAATTTCTATTTATTTTTGAAAGAAATTTAATACATGTACTTAGCTTAAAACTTGTAAATTTGAAAGTTTTTTTTGATAACATAAGTGAGATTCAGAAAACTTAACTTTTGTATTATTTTTCCAAATCTTATACACTAGACGGACCGTGACTAGCCAAAATGACTGTTAAAGAAGAGCTTTTTTATTACACAATATTTATAACTTTTTTCTTCTGATATTATTACATAACTTATCTTAAAATGTTTTAGTTATGAAAAGAAAAAAAAATGATCATGTGTGCATATTCGCAAAGTTGTCGAACGGGTGTATGCCATTAAGTTTTTTAAATAATTTCCAAAAATTCAATGACATTATGAGCTTTTGGAGAAAATCATGTTGAATGAATATGGTTTTTAACTATGGGTGCACGGGATCACCTCAATTTTGCGGTAGTGGACATTTTGTAGCACACATTTTTCACAATACTACCGATGAATTAAACCTGGTATTGACGGATTTTGCGCAAACTCGGCACCGGGTCTGACATGACCCTCTTAGAATTGAATTAAACTTTGTGTGTGTATAGCCCTCACGTAGTTAAGGCAATTGGTATGCTTAGTTTTCCCAAAAAAGATTTAAACCAACATTTGAAAAGGGCCAAACTTTTCAGGCCAATTTTTTATGAAAATTTGTAGCTCTAAAATTACAATTTCTACACAAGCGTGGTCTAGAGGAGAGTTTTAGTAAAATAATTAAATTTTTATTAAAAAAATTTCAACAAAAATATTTTTAAGTCTAGGAACACTGATAAAAGTGCATTTCAAAAACTAAAACTCAATTTCTCAAAAAATGCTATCGCAGAATTTGATGTTTTTTTTACCTTTAAGACAGGTAGTAATAATGCTTACAAGTCGTTTATACGTTGATACTTGTGCATATTCAAGTAAAAATCATGTAAATATTTTTTTCAGTGTAGATTTCCAACCTTTAATTCAAAAACTTCTTCGTTGAACTCATTGTACTGATTTCTAAGAAATAAGAGCTTCGATTGTAATAATTGATGGTAAAAGTAAGTGGAAATTCTACACTGAAAAAAAGCAATATGAACTCTTATGAACCACATTTGTGTAGGAATTGTAATTTTCGAGTTTTGCCTGAAAAGTTTCGCCCTTTTCAAATGTTAGTCTAGATAGAGAAAAGTAAGTATGTCAAGTTGCTTTACTGGGTGAGTTTTTTATACTTACAAAGTTACATTGAATTCTAAGTTGGTCATGCCAACTTCGTTTCGATTTGGCGTGAAGCACCGTCATTCATCCAAATTTACATTTTTTGCTTATGTCAGTATAAGATTAACTGCTTCTATAGATTCGAATAAAATTTGTGCATGAAATATAGTTCTTCACAAAGGATGCCCGGATTGACTGCATATTCATCAAAGATTAGGCTTTTTGCATACTTTTGAAGAGGTATTTTGTTTAATCTTCACTATGCCAAAGGCAAAGCCAGGCAAAGTCAGACGATCAGTCAATTTCATAATACACCAATTATGACGGTGCAAGGTGCTAAGTAAAGTGTATTTCTGTATGCATTATGGAACTAGGATTTCATTCCTAATAAGTTACTACAGCTAAGTTACATCCATGTTGAAAAAACATTTCAATCTTGTGCCCATGGCGAAATTCATTTCGCTTATTTGAAGAGATAGTGAGTTTTTTTTCTTCTTTTTTTATACGATATAACCCATTAAGGTTTCTTCATTGTAAGCGAACCATAAAATATTTGTAAAGCTTCGAAATTCATGAAAAGTCATATTTTTGCGGATTTTTAGCAGGTAGTGAGAATAACATATTCAACATTCAATATATTATACGTTATTTTGACAAAAATGGTTTTTCTAGTTTAAAAAAAGTCGGAAAAGTCTCTTCTTCGCAATATTTTTTTAATGTCCCGAAAAAAGGCACCGTGATTTGTTTGTGTACATGAAACTTAAGCGAGTACGCAATAAACACGTTTCGATATATATACGACCTATAATTTTTTTTCAATTATAAATGGAACAAAACAAAACATAAATCGTTGAAATTTCAATAGAAGAAATGAATCATTAAAAACCAATCCAGCTTAAAACTTTTAAAATCAATTTCGAAAATATTTTTTTTACTAGAGAAAAGGCAATCAAACTTTGTTCATCAATGAAAGTTAGCACTGCATTAAATTGACATTTCATGGCAGCGGCCGGACGTTTGCCGTCTCGAATGGCATCATCCCGACTAGTGGTTATAGGAAATCGTCACCCAATTCAAAGATTCGCGCGGCAATCATCAATAAACAAACCGCGCCGCTCAATGACATTAGCTTTGATTATGCTGCAGGATGCCGATCATCATCAATGAGAAGCGGAATCAATGCTAAACCTACTATTCAAAGTTAGAGAAAACAGTGACGCACCGCCTGAGCCGCTGAACTTATGAACTGAGACGTCGCTGGTCGCTGACAATCTCTCTTTTGTGGGGTCCATCCGACTACTACCGGTTTAAAAGTGCCTTCGGTTATTCGCGATTCGCGAGGTCTTTCAAGAAGGGGAAGAGGGCAAAGGAAATACATTAAGAGAAAACAACAACAGACAAAAAAGTAAGTATTCAAAACAGACCCAACCCGGAGGAAGTGGAGCTCGTCGCTGATGAGGGGCATTGTTGAATAACACACCAAGTCTTTTTTGTTGTCCTTCGTGGACGGTTTTTTTTTGCAAGACCCAGACTGGACCAGCCTGGTGACTCTCTAGTCCGGTTCGGTTTTGAATCGAGTTTGGAAAGAAACAGGCCCAGGTCCGGCCTTTCGAGTGTGATTGTGTCACTCTTTTTTCTTCCCCTTGGCCTATGCCTCGAAGCTCCGCAACTTGTCGTGGTGGACGGGACGGATTTTCTAATCACATACACACGCGATTTCTCTTTCTCTTTTCCCGAGGGCGATTTCCGATCCAATCCGGCTGAGGAGGAAGCTGGTTTGGTTTGGGGCCAAATCAAATTTCACTCCGATAGGTTACCTAACCTCCTCCTTCTCTTAAGTAAGGATTAGTGAGTGTTTGTTGTTTCCTGCAGATTGCTGATTTATGCTATCATATTTCAAACGGAATGGGTTGTTATTCAATCGAAAAACCCACCCTCTCAGCTCTCGGAAGGTGCTTTCTATAATGATATAATAAAGCTGTAAGCTTGCTTGCGAGGTTACTTGAAATTAAGCCGATAGATAAGTAACCATCAACTTTCTACTTGCTGTTGGCGGCGGCACCCACAAATAATGTGATTTCAATGTTTTTATTTGTTTTCTGTGCATTTGTTTTCGGCAACAAAGTGCCATTATCATCTTGGTTAATTAATTCAATAAAATCTACCGATAATTACTTGTTTGTTACAGACGTTCCACTAAGCAGAATTTGCAGGTTAAAATTGAAGAAACTATAGTATTAAGCTTGCTACACGCAGTGAGAAATCGCGACACTCTTCGATTTAGAAAACTGTATAATGAACACAAATTTTAATAAGCTTTAGAGATATCTACTGCGTTGGATTTTCGAGCTTTTTCCTGTCGATATGAACTCATGATATGACAAATTATGACGGTCGCCATAGAGAGAATATTTTCAACGTTTTAATCATTTCAAATGCGTCTACGCTAGGGTTACCAAATCAAGCAACAAAAAAAGCAAATTAACATCTTTCAGAAAAAGAGTACAAAAAAGTGAAAACAATTAATTTCATTGTATAATTAACACTGCTCATGCCCATGTTCATTGTCATTAATTTTAGTATAACATTTTTCAAGTAAAATCTCACGTGTGCTTTCATGAGTTTGTATGAAACATCTTGAGGATTTACAGAAAAAGGCGGCAAAAGTTAGGAAAACAACTTTCAAATTTGTATTTTATATAGGTATCTACCTCAAATCAATGAACAAGTTCAACACATAAATTTCAGCTCTCTTCGAGAAAAATGAGCTGCTCCTAAATTGAATTTTCGTTATTTATGGGGACATTAATACAATGTGAAACACAGCTTATGGTTCCCATTAATTATTTGATGCTTTCCACACTCGGCTGGATTCAATCTGAAAAAAAGCTCGACTGCGCACTCAAAAACACTCTCAGACACACACACCTCTGCCTATAACACACTTGTTAATTGGATTAAACACGGTCGGTTAATTTTACGTGCGCTGAATGGAATTGATGAGGATGATATTTGTTTTAGCTGTTTTCTTGTACCCAGCTCACTCACTCATTCACTGAACATGATGAATTCGGTTCCGTTTTGCTGCTCGCTCGCGGAATCTTTACGCGTGTTGTTATTGTTTGTAGTGTTGTTAGGATTTTTTTCTTCAACGATGTTTTCCGGCTGTCTTACAAATCGCACACTTGTTTGTGATGCCCATATAAGCAATTGATTTACTAATGACAGTTTTATTGGTTCCGAAATGATGGATTACTTTCTCACAGTTCGAGTAAGCGTGAGATGCGGGAAAATGGTCACAATTTTCCAGTTGAAAAAGGAACTCTCTTGACAATTTATAGTTATGAACTTCTTATTAAATTCAGTGCGAAAGTATGATATTCATTTTTTTTTGTCTTTGGATCCAGCAAAATGAGCAGTGAAAATTTCAATACATAAAACATTTAAAAAAAAAATCGATAAAAATGGCAATTATCGAACAGTTAAAAAAAACTGATGAAAATGACAAAAAAAAACAAAATATTTAAACTTATTCATTTTCGTAAATTTTGTAATTTTTTGTAAGCTTTGTGATTTTTTGTCATTTTTGTCAATTTTTTTCAATTTTGTCAATTTTGTCAATTTTGTAAATTTTGTCAATTTTGTCAATTTGGTCAATTTTGTCAATTTTGTCAATTTTATCAATTTTGTCAATTTTGTCAATTTTGTCAATTTTGTCAATTTGGTCAATTTTGTCAATTTTGTCAATATTGTCAATATTGTCAATATTGTCAATTTTGTCAATTTTGTCATTTTTGTCATTTTTGTCATTTTTGTCATTTTTGACATTTTTTTAATTTTTGTCATTTTTGTCATTTTTGTAATTTTTGTTATTTTTGTAATTTTTGTCATTTTTGTAATTTTTGTCATTTTTGTAATTTTTGTAAGTTTTGTAATTTTTGTGATTTTGTAATTTTTGTAATTTTTTCATTTTTGTAATTTTTGTAATTTTTGTAATTTTTGTAATTTTTGTAATTATTGGAATTTTTGTATTTTTGGAATTTTTGTAATTTTTGTCATTCTTGTAAATTTTGTAATTTTTGTAATTTTTGTCATTTTGTAATTTTCGTCATTTTTGTCATTTTTGTCATTTTTGTCATTTTTGTCATTTTTGTCATTTTTGTCATTTTTGTCATTTTTGTCATTTTTGTCATTTTTGTCAATTTTGTCAATTTTGTCAATCTTTTCAATTTTGTCAATTTTGTCAATTTTGTCAATTTTGTCAATTTTGTCAATTTTGTCAATTTTGTCAATTTTGTCAATTTTGTCAATTTTGTCAATTTTGTCAATTTTGTCAATTTTGTCAATTTTGTGAATTTTGTCAATTTTGTCAATTTTGTCAATTTTGTCAATTTTGTCAATTTTGTCAATTTTGTCAATTTTGTCAGTTTTGTCAATTTTGTCAATTTTGTCAATTTTGTCAATTTTGTCAATTTTTGTCATTTCTGTCATTTTTGTCATTTTTGTCATTTTTGTCATTTTTGTCATTTTTGTCATTTTTGTCATTTTTGTCATTTTTGTCATTTTTGTCATTTTTGTCATTATCGTATCGTTATCGTATCGTTATCGTATCGTTATCGTATCGTTATCGTATCGTTATCGTATCGTTATCGTATCGTTATCGTATCGTTATCGTATCGTTATCGTATCGTTATCGTATCGTTATCGTATCGTTATCGTATCGTTATCGTATCGTTATCGTATCGTTATCGTATCGTTATCGTATCGTTATCGTATCGTTATCGTATCGTTATCGTATCGTTATCGTATCGTTATCGTATCGTTATCGTATCGTTATCGTATCGTTATCGTATCGTTATCGTATCGTTATCGTATCGTTATCGTATCGTTATCGTATCGTTATCGTATCGTTATCGTATCGTTATCGTATCGTTATCGTATCGTTATCGTATCGTTATCGTATCGTTATCGTATCGTTATCGTATCGTTATCGTATCGTTATCGTATCGTTATCGTATCGTTATCGTATCGTTATCGTATCGTTATCGTATCGTTATCGTATCGTTATCGTATCGTTATCGTATCGTTATCGTATCGTTATCGTATCGTTATCGTATAGTTATCGTATCGTTATCGTATCGTTATCGTATCGTTATCGTATCGTTATCGTATCGTTATCGTATCGTCATCGTATCGTTATCGTATCGTTATCGTATCGTTATCGTATCGTTATCGTATCGTTATCGTATCGTTATCGTATCGTTATCGTATCGTTATCGTATCGTTATCGTATCGTTATCGTATCGTTATCGTATCGTTATCGTATCGTCATCGTATCGTTATCGTATCGTTATCGTATCGTTATCGTATCGTTATCGTATCGTTATCGTATCGTTATCGTATCGTTATCGTATCGTTATCGTATCGTTATCGTATCGTTATCGTATCGTTATCGTATCGTTATCGTATCGTTATCGTATCGTTATCGTATCGTTATCGTATCGTTATCGTATCGTTATCGTATCGTTATCGTATCGTTATCGTATCGTTATCGTATCGTTATCGTATCGTTATCGTATCGTTATCGTATCGTTATCGTATCGTTATCGTATCGTTATCGTATCGTTATCGTATCGTTATCGTATCGTTATCGTATCGTTATCGTATCGTTATCGTATCGTTATCGTATCGTTATCGTATCGTTATCGTATCGTTATCGTATCGTTATCGTATCGTTATCGTATCGTTATCGTATCGTTATCGTATCGTTATCGTATCGTTATCGTATCGTCATCGTATCGTTATCGTATCGTTATCGTATCGTTATCGTATCGTTATCGTATCGTTATCGTATCGTTATCGTATCGTTATCGTATCGTTATCGTATCGTTATCGTATCGTTATCGTATCGTTATCGTATCGTTATCGTATCGTTATCGTATCGTTATCGTATCGTTATCGTATCGTTATCGTATCGTTATCGTATCGTTATCGTATCGTTATCGTATCGTTATCGTATCGTTATCGTATCGTTATCGTATCGTTATCGTATCGTTATCGTATCGTTATCGTATCGTTATCGTATCGTTATCGTATCGTTATCGTATCGTTATCGTATCGTTATCGTATCGTTATCGTATCGTTATCGTATCGTTATCGTATCGTTATCGTATCGTTATCGTATCGTTATCGTATCGTTATCGTATCGTTATCGTATCGTTATCGTATCGTTATCGTATCGTTAATTTTGTCAATTTTTGTCATTTCTGTCATTTTTGTCATTTTTGTCATTTTTGTCATTTTTGTCATTTTTGTCATTTTTGTCATTATCGTATCGTTATCGTATCGTTATCGTATCGTTATCGTATCGTTATCGTATCGTTATCGTATCGTTATCGTATCGTTATCGTATCGTTATCGTATCGTTATCGTATCGTTATCGTATCGTTATCGTATCGTTATCGTATCGTTATCGTATCGTTATCGTATCGTTATCGTATCGTTATCGTATCGTTATCGTATCGTTATCGTATCGTTATCGTATCGTTATCGTATCGTTATCGTATCGTTATCGTATCGTTATCGTATCGTTATCGTATCGTTATCGTATCGTTATCGTATCGTTATCGTATCGTTATCGTATCGTTATCGTATCGTTATCGTATCGTTATCGTATCGTTATCGTATCGTTATCGTATCGTTATCGTATCGTTATCGTATCGTTATCGTATCGTTATCGTATCGTTATCGTATCGTTATCGTATCGTTATCGTATCGTTATCGTATCGTTATCGTATCGTTATCGTATCGTTATCGTATCGTTATCGTATCGTTATCGTATCGTTATCGTATCGTTATCGTATCGTCATCGTATCGTTATCGTATCGTTATCGTATCGTTATCGTATCGTTATCGTATCGTTATCGTATCGTTATCGTATCGTTATCGTATCGTTATCGTATCGTTATCGTATCGTTATCGTATCGTTATCGTATCGTTATCGTATCGTTATCGTATCGTTATCGTATCGTCATCGTATCGTTATCGTATCGTTATCGTATCGTTATCGTATCGTTATCGTATCGTTATCGTATCGTTATCGTATCGTTATCGTATCGTTATCGTATCGTTATCGTATCGTTATCGTATCGTTATCGTATCGTTATCGTATCGTTATCGTATCGTTATCGTATCGTTATCGTATCGTTATCGTATCGTTATCGTATCGTTATCGTATCGTTATCGTATCGTTATCGTATCGTTATCGTATCGTTATCGTATCGTTATCGTATCGTTATCGTATCGTTATCGTATCGTTATCGTATCGTTATCGTATCGTTATCGTATCGTTATCGTATCGTTATCGTATCGTTATCGTATCGTAATGCAACATTTGTATTAAGGATTTTATACTTAAAATTAAGTCGAACATTTTTTTAGAAAACTTCTGAAGAAATCTTTAGAAGAATATAATAAAAGGCACATAAAATATAAGAGGCTTCAAATTTATGTTTGTCATGCGACGGTAAAGAAAAAGCTGATCTTCGTGTGTGGTTCATTATTCCTAACAAGCAGAACGTACTATCAGTGGTTCAATATCTGCGCGAAGACCACGCCGTCAATTTGAAGGTGGGAGTACCTTGTTTAGGGATGTTTGTTTATTTTTTCAGAATAAACAATCAAATGAATGTTGTTCGGATATTCCCGAGGTAGATTCTGACCCAGAACTAGGAACCTACACCCTACCTTGTTCGGTTTGCTTCAGATCACGAAGACGGGAGACTCCCAAGTGCCCACACTAAACCAACAAAGGGGGGTGAACAAGCAACGAGTACCTACTAAAATACAAGAAGAGCGCACCGCGCGACGAGCGTGGAAAAACAAAAACAACGTCGCATTCCGCGCCCGCAAAAGCACGTTTCACGATGTGCGGAATTGCACTTTTGGACTGCTCTGAGAGGTCAGCAGCGCAGCGTTGCGACTGCGCTGCTGTTATGGCAATCGCATAAGTTAGTTTGGTTCAGTTGAGTGAGTGGAGGTGATCTAAGGAGGAGAAAAGGGGGGACAACACCACCAAAAAAGGGCCGACCACAGCAGAAATCGCCACTAGCATACATAAAATCTCTTTGCGCCGCGGCGTGGTTCACATATGGCAAACTCGGCGGCGAGGAAAGCATGAGAAATTTTTGCCGCCGCCAGCAACCGGACAAGTCGGCGGAGCTCTCGCGGTTTCGTATGGAGCACTCTTTTTTTAAGTTATCAGTATCGAATTCCCTTTGCGTCCAACCTGGAGAATTCATTCCTACGGCTAC
Organism: Uranotaenia lowii; assembly: GCF_029784155.1. Classification (NCBI taxonomy): domain Eukaryota; kingdom Metazoa; phylum Arthropoda; class Insecta; order Diptera; family Culicidae; genus Uranotaenia; species Uranotaenia lowii. The sequence goes on from NC_073692.1 coordinate 20,741,765, forward strand.
GGAGATTCCTCGATTCGGGTGGGGTAAGACGGTCATGGCGACTGGGGGTGTAGATCTGGAAAACCAGATCTCCGTGTCGCTCCTTACTTGCCAAAGATTCACAGCATCCATCGGCACGCCGCGTCGAGTTGCCTTCTTTGAGACTCCAACGCTCACAAACATAAGTCTCGATTGTGTAGTAAGAGTCTGGAGCCTGGAACAACTGACCAAGACCACGTTCCCGGGATCCAAACTCGTGGATTCCTTCAGAGATGAGAGGCAAATCTCTGAAGCTTTCTTTTGCCGCCCGACAAACCAAGATCAGGTTTTGTTTTTTTGGCAAGCGAGGGTCTCTCTCTCACTTCGGGAGAATCTGTCAGTAAAGCTCCCGGGGGGTCACCACGTCGCGCAGTGAAGATTCCCGGGACCAACTAGCTACACCCTTGGAGGGGAGAGAGTAAGCGCGAGAGCAAGTTTCATTCGGTTTGCACCAGGCACCAGGGATTTAGCACAAACCACGGATGATTTAACGTGCCGAAAGCCGAAATAGCCGCCTCGAGTTTCCGACTTTCCGACCGTTTGTTTTTGCCTGTTGCTTTCGTCGACTATTTCAACTAAATTTGATACCGGCAAACTAACCTCTGAAGATCGAGCCCGAAGCTTCTGCAGGCCAAAGGTCACCGTTTTGCTTTTAATTTTATGTTTATTTTACAGTGGTTGCAATTTACTATGGGGCGGGTTATCAAAGCGTTTTAAGTTTGAAGATGAGTTTTTTTGGAGCAAAATCATCTTTGAAGATTGTTCGGAAACTGTTTTCAGACTCTTTTAAGACTTTTTTTTATACTCTTTGGAGAATAAATATATTTTACAATATTAATTTTTATATTGTTTCAACACATTGCAGACCAAGGTATTTCGATTCTCACTTGCAGCTAGTGTGTGACACTAAGAAGCACATCACAAATGTTATGAAGTTTATAATTAAACTGTATGCTACAAAATTCAACACACTTTTTCGGTAACTCAAAGATACAAATTTTGTAGAATTAAGTCCAGTGTTTTCTGAACTGAAAAATGCTTAAGTTTAGTGTATCTGAACTGAGGTTTCTTCGAGGTTCGAAATGTGTTAAGACACTTTTATGCCTAGTTCTTAGTATCCATTCAGACATTTTTGAGATATTTTTGAAGGTCTCTCAAGACTGTTTTGAGACTGTTAAAACACTCTTGAGATTCTTTTAACACGTTCGTCGCCATGGGACCCATATTCGGGTTACGGGACGAGTGAATTTCCTGAGAGGCCCCGTCACATAAAAAAGATGTGACGCTCTCTTATTCAAGTAAGCAGCTCAGTTTAGCCACACGTTGAAAACTTTGAAGTTCTCTTTCCTATTATGAGCATGGCGACGCAAAAAAAAAAATCTCGGAGCATGAAAGTAAAGTAAAAGAGCTCCAGATTGAAAACGCTTGACAAAACTGAGCGGCTATTTTACGTTAGAGAGTTGTCACCAGTTTATGGGTCCCATGGCGACGAACGTATTGAAATCGTTTCGAGACTCTTTTGGCACGTTTCTTTTATTTTTTGAGAATCTTTGACTGAATTCTGAGAGAGTATTACGTTTAACGTTTTTTAAACAATTTTGGCTCTTTAAATGTTGTTATGAAACTGTTCTAAGAGTGTTAATTTTGTATTTATTTATTTAATTATGCCTTTGACTGTGTTGTCGTACAAATTATAAATTTGAACTTGTTCTTCAATAACGTTTTAAAGTTGGCTTAAAATTAGATTACACTAAAAGGTTTTTTCCCGCGGTATGATTTTGCTCAGTCTCCTAACACGGCTTTTTTTCACGGTTTTTTGGCATGAGTGTGGTTCTTCTACAAGACTCTCGCAAATCAACACGTTTTTGAGAGAAAATATTCCAAGCCCTATACGTTATTGGAGGATTTCATCCCGGGTAAAAAAAACCTTAGTGTACATTACGAATTCAACTTTTAAATTTTGGTTAGGCTACATTAAAGGCGAAAAAATAGGAAACCTTGTTAAAATCTTGGCAGCATCGTTTTAGTGGATGGTTTTAGCCGAAGACTGATCTGTTTCTTCTTTTTAGGACTTTTTTGAGTCTCTTTTAGGACTCTTTTAAGACTCTTTGAAGATTGCTTTATGAGTGTTCTAAGATTGTCTTCAGACTTTTTTTAATACTGTTGGGAGGCTATTTTGATTCATTTTCGAAACTCTTAAAACTCTGGAACTATTATGAGACTCTTTTAGTAATTTTTGATATATTTTTTGAAAGGTTTGAAGGTGCGTTGAGCCCCCTTGACACTGATTTGGCCTTTTCGAGGCTTCTATAAAATTGTTTTCAGACTTTTAGAGACTCTGCTGAGATTCCCTCTAAACAAAGGTTGCCAGAATTTTTTTCAGCTCGTTTCCGGGTTTATTTATATAAAAACCCGATGAAACTCGGGCATTCGATTTTAAAATTGTCGATCAAAATTTCGGGAAATATCTAGGAAAATTTGGTCAAACCCAGGAAATACTCAACCAAAATTGACAAAAACTTCAGAAATTTATTTTTCATCAAAACTTATCAGCAGATTTCTAATCATATTGTAGGCTTCCAAAAAATCTTTCATGGTTATTCTTATAAAATTTTCTTAAAACTTTTCATTTTAAACGCATGAATAAAATTTTTTTGGTTGTTTGTTTTTGAAAATAAAGTGAATAAATCCGAGCAAAAGCCGAGCTTTTTTCACCGAAGCCTGGACAGCCGGGCCGGACCGGACTGTTTTCAAATTTTGTATTAAACATCGGGCAATTTGGAAAGCTTCGTTTCGACTCTTTGAAGACTCTTTATGGACTGTGCTTGTTTTCTTGATTTCTGAGACTCTTAAATTTCAGAAACTCTTTTAAGACATTGTTTTGAATATTTAGACATTATGTTGACTACTTCGAGGTATTTTTGAAATTGTCTTCAGGCATCGTCTGAGACTCTATTAAGACTCTTTTGTAACTATTTTCAGTTTTTTTAAAAGAATTTTTGTATACTTTTGTGAGGCTCTTTCAAGAATCTTAAAATACTTTTAAAACTCTTATATTGTTGTGAGACTCTTTTGTGACACATCTTGCGAAAATTTGAAAAAAATTCTTTGAGCTCCAGTCAACCAAATTTCAATATTTTTACACTTTTCCGAAACTTATGTTGATTTTTTTTTGAAACTGTTTTAAGTATGAAATTTTTAAAGACTGTTTTGAGAATCTCAGAAGATTCTTTTAAGACATTTTTTAATTATTGTAGGACTCTTCTCAGACTTCTTTGAGACTGTTATAATACTTTTTTTTTCGAAATATCGAGACTGCTATGAGTTCAAGTTGATGCTGTTTTGGTTTGAAAACACTTTTTTGAGGTTTTTCTTAAAATTTCTTGACTTTTCTGAGACTCTCTAAGAATTTTTTTCAGACATATGTTTTGAGACACTTTTTAAATTCTTTTTGGGCTCTTTCGAGACTCTTTATACAACAATTAATTCACACAAATAAAGAATTCGAATAAAAATTTGATGATAAATAAAGTATTTTTCTAAAATTTCATTTTCGGAAAAACAATTCTGGGTAACCTGAGTGAAGAAGCTAGAAAATGAAAGTTCCAAATTTTATTCTGCTTCCTTTCTTTTCTGGGTGCCAAATTATATAAAAATCAAAATTGTTTAAGAAATCTTGTGTTTTGTAAAACGGGAAAATATTTCGGCTTTTTCAGTCAATTCACGGATCCAAAACACCTTCTCTTCTTATTCCGACGTTTCGTTCTTTATTTGAACTTTTTCACAGGAAGTGAACTTTTTCAAATAAAGAACGAAACGTCGGAATAAGAAGAGAAGGTGTTTTGGATCCGTGAATTGACTGAAAAAGCCGAAATATTTTCCCGTTTATACAGTTTTACCAGTCGAGAACAATTATCTACTCTTGTGTTTTGTTTTATTGATTTTGTATGGAAGCCATTGCCGTAAGAAACACCCCCCCCTCCCTCCTCCATGACAGTCCAGAAAAAACAAGCAAGATATGCTACTCCGTATTCAAAATTTTGAATTATAATTAAATTTAAATTTATGATTAAGTAAGGTTTTTAGATAGTAACAAACTTGACTCAGAAATTACGACAAAATCTTTAAAACTGATCCTAAATCCTGCTACAGTTTTAAAAAAATCTCTTTTTGATGGAAGTTCGGCTCTGAATCTGAATTTAAATTTTCAATGAGATGTATCTCCTTTCAGAGAATCTGGTTCCAAACTATTAAAATTGTACCGCTGATTTCAAATTTATGATACTGAATCCAAATTAGGATTCTCGATTTTCAGTTCGATTCATCATTAGATATAAGAAATGAAATGATGCTTTGAAATCCTGATTCAAATTTCGATTTGCAAATCGAACAAAATCTGATTCATGATTCTCGAAACTCATACGCATTTTCAATATTTGGATGACAATTTTCCGATATGAACAAATTATATAAGAATTCGTCCTTAATGTTTGTTTCTTATTCAGATTCGAAATTTTGTTTGCAGGTATCAAACAAAGCAAAGTTTTAAAAAAAGGGGTCTTGAATTAAAAATTAAGTCAGATTGAAAATAAATAATTGAGATCCGATTGAAATCATAAATTTTGAAATATGAGCTTTCCAGAATTATTTTCGCAAGTAGCCAGACCGGGAAATTCCGGGATTTTTTTTCAAAAACCTTGCAAAAATCGGGTAATTGATATAATGTTTATGTTCTAAAACCCGGATAATATCCAGGCAAATTTGAGAAAATTTCAGGTAATAATCCAAAACAAATTAAGAAAAAGTAACAAAAAAAATTAAATTTAATGTATTTGTCGAAGCACATTAGCTGCGTTCAATATGTTTGAGGCATCCGAAAATTTTTTTTGTTTATTTATATAAAACAAACTTTAAAAATTAAATTTTCCAGAACGTATCAATAATACTGAATTTGAGATTTTTTTAAAAAAATTATCAAATAATGTGAATAAATCTGGAAAAACGCGAGCAGTTTTCTCCAATATTCGGGCATACCTCGAAAATTTCATTGCAAAACCGGGCAAGCCCATATAAATTCAGACAATTTGGAATGCTCAATCATAATTGAGTCGATTTTGGAAACAAATTTCACTTCTTGGATCATTTTTAAAATTCTGAACTGGAATTTAGAACTAGAAAAAAACATTAAAATTCGAAAACAGATCCAAAATTTAAACTTGAATTTAGATTCAAAATTCAGATTGAGAATTAATATTCAAAATTTAGATTCAGAATGGCTCGTAAATGAGTTATGTAATCAAGATGAAAATAAAATTCAAATTGCAAGAGATAGCAGATTTATAATTTGAATTAATGATTCAATTTCTAAATTTCCAATTTCTAGCTCAAGTTAGTTTGTATACACAACTCAGCTGAGAATCACAAACCTACCTACCTACCTAAGGGTCCAGCGCAGATTGACCGGCGCATAGGGCTGAGATAAAAGATCTCCACTGCTGGCGATCCGGAGCCAGCGTCTTCACTTGCTGCCAGCCGAGGTTCTCGTCAACTGTGCGGATTTCAGCGGCTAGACTTCGCCGCCACGAGCTTTTGGGCCTGCCTCTTCTTCAATGCCCATCTGGATTCCAGTCAAGCGCCTCTCTGCAAATCTCGTTTTCATCTCTTCGCAGCGTGTGCCCAATCCATCTCCACTTACGTTCCCGAATCTCGATTTCTAGCGCCTTTTGATGACACCGGCGATGAAGTTCAACGTTTGAGATCCAGTTGCCAGGCCACCAAGCGCGGATGATGTTCCGCAGGCAGCGATTCACAAAAACTTGCAGTTTTCGCGTCGTCACCGCATATGTGCACCAAGTTTCACACCCGTACAGCAATACGGATTTGACGTTTGAGTTGAAGATTCGGATCTTAGTTCGTAGAGAGATCTGGCGTGACCGCCAGATGTTTCGGAGACTCGCAAACGCAAATCGGGCTTTTCTGATCCGGGTCTCGATGTCCTTCTTGGTCCCACCAGCAGGCGTAATCTGGCTACCAAGATACTGGAAGCACTCCACTGTCTCAACCTGTTGTCCAGCTACCACGAAATTGGAACGATTTTCTGTATTGATTTCCATCGACTTGGTCTTTCCAACATTGATTTTGAGACCTGCTGCCTTGGAGCTTTCGGTGAGGTCGTCGAGTTTGCTCTGCATGTCTTGTTGTGTTTGGGCGAGCAAAACAATATCGTCTGCCAGGTCAAGGTCGTTCAGTTGCTCCATGGTTGAAGGATTCCACGGCAATCCTCGGTTTGGTCTACAGTCAATCGATCCAGTCAAGATCTCATCCATTACGATGAGAAAAAGCAGCGGTGACAAAATACATCCTTGTCTCACTCCAGCAGTTACCGGGATTGGTTCGGACAAGACACCGTCGTGCAAGACCTTACACGAAAATGCCTCGTACTGTGCTTCGATGAGATGGACTAGTTTCTCTGGGACCCCTCGTCGTCTAAGAGCAGCCCAGATGTTTTCGTGGTTCAGTCGGTCAAATGCTTTTTCGAAATCAACGAACACCAGCAGAAGAGAGTCCTGGAATTCGTTGATTTGTTCCAGTATTATTCGTAGCGTTGTGATGTGGTCCACACATGATCGTCCGGATCGGAATCCAGCTTGTTGCCGTCGGAGTGTAGCGTCTATTTTCTCCTGGATCCTGTTCAGGATCACTTTGCAGAGTACTTTGAGGGTTGTACAGATCAAAGTTATGCCACGCCAGTTACCGCACTCTGTTAGGTCTCCTTTCTTTGGGACCTTTACGAGGATACCCTGCATCCAGTCGGCCGGGAATGTTGCAGTATCCCAGATGTCAGCGAATAGACGGTGCAACATTTGTGCTGACAAGGCAGGGTCGGCTTTGAGCATTTCAGCAGGAATGCAATCGATTCCAGGCGCTTTGTTGGATTTCATGTCCTTGATTGCCGCTTCTATTTCAGCCAGCGAGGGCGCTTCCGAGTTGACGCCATTAATGCGACTTACTGTGGGCGCCTCGAGCGGCGGGTTCTGTTGGCCATTGCTATTTGTAACTCGAAAAAGTTGATCAAAATGCTCAGTCCAACGCTTGAGCTGATCTGTTCGATCGGTCAGCAGCTGACCTGCTTGGTCTTTCAGCGGCATTCTTGCATTAGTCCTTGCACCACTGAGGCGGCGAGAAATATCATATAATAATCGGATATCTCCAATGGCGGCGGCTCTTTCTCCCTCTTCGGCTAGGGAGTTTGTCCAGGCTCTCTTGTCTCGTCTACAAGCTCCTTTAACTGCCTTTTCCAGCTCCGCATATCGTAAGCGGGCGGCTGCTTTGGCTGACCCGGTACATGCCTGCTCAATTCCGACTTTCGCCTTTCTCCGATCATCGATCATCCTCCAGGTTTCATCCGACATCCATTCACTTCGTCTTCCACAAACTTTACCGAGAGTACCATGGCTCGTCGTGATAAAGGCATTCTTGATTCCACACCACTGTTCTTCGACTGTTCCGTCTGTCGGCAGCTCCGAGGCTCGGGATTCTAGCTGTTCAACGTATGCTCTTTCACCTCTGGATTCTCCAACCGGCGGACGTCGTATCGACACCCGACTTTCTCCTCGCGCCGTTGGACACGCGCAACTCTCAGTCGTATCTAGCCAAGGACGAGGTGATGGTCAGATGCAATGTCTGCGCTTCGTTTGTTGCGGACATCAAGAAGGCTCCTTCTCCATTTTCGGCTGATGCAGATGTGGTCAATTTGATTTTCTGTTCGGCCATCTCGGGATACCCAAGTGACCTTATGTGCTGGTCGATGGGGGAAGAGCGATCCACCGATCACCATGTTGTTGTTGCCACAAAATTCTACAAACAGCTCTCCGTTTTCGCTCATCTGTCCTAGGCCATGGCGCCCCATGATGCGCTCAAAGTCCTGATTATCGGAGCCAATCTTTGCGTTGAAGTCGCCTAAGTGGATTTGAATGTCACCCTTCGGAATTCTCTCAACCACGCTGTTCAATTGACTGTAAAACTGCTCTTTCTCCTGCAAATCGGCAACATCAGTTGGCGCATAACACTGGACCATTGTAAGGTTTCTAACCCGTGTTCTAAATCTGGCTACGATTATTCTTTCGTTTATCGGTTCCCATCTTATGAGGGCCGCATGGGCCTGTGGGCTTAACAGGAAACCAACTCCTCGTTCCCGAGTAGCATGTTCTCCTCGTATGCCAGAGTAAAGCAGTACTTGCCCGGACTGTGTCTTGTGTTCTCCAGTGTTAGGCCAACGGACTTCGCTCAGTCCCAATATCTCTAGCTTGAGGCGGCTAGCTTCTCTAGCAAGTTGAGCCAGCTTTCCTGGCTGGGCAAGGGTCAAAACATTCCAAGTTCCAATTCTAGTCCGTGTTTTCATGCTAAAAGTCGTTGCCAAAGTTCCAATTCGGTTATTTCTTCTCTCAGTTTCTGTAACAATAAAAATTTCAGGAGCAGTAGGTTGTTAGCCTAAAGTCCCTATCCCGCGATGGGGCTGCCATCTTGGACTTAGCTGGCGGGAGCCGCATTTCATAAATTCAGCCGCTTGCTGCAAGACAGACGCTGTTTGAGCCGCCCCTGACCTGGAGAACAGACGCTCGGTTGATGTTGCACGCCGCCCCTGACCTGGGGAACAGACGCGTGCGGCCACCTTCTCAGTCTGCATGCGACCAAAGCATCCACCGGGGTTGGGTACCCGATCTCCGCTTAGGTTACTCGCACCCCAGCCGGCACCGCGGGGAGGTAGAGATAGGAGTTGTGAATAAGAGGTGATATGACCACTATGGGGTCTCGTGTTGCACATTATCCACCGTTTACCAGCCAAATCAGAGATTATTGAGAATCACAAAGATTAGAAAGAATTTAATTTTTTAGTTGTTATTTTATAAAAACCCCTGATTTTGTTTTAAAAAAAAAACATCCACAGGATTTTATTAATGGAATTGATTTTTAAAATATTGCTGATAAAAAAAACATGAAATCTTCAAGTAAAAAAGTTTTCCTCGATGTCTTGCTGAACTTTATGGATAAATATTTTGAAAATTTCTTTATTTATATAGATGGTTGAATTTTTAAAATTTGTCAAATATTTTGTTGTTGAGATTGATGTTTTTAGCAATTTTAAATGAGCACAAGTTGACCCGGTATGCTTTCCTACACCATCTAAAATTTATGAAAATTCAACAAAAGTTTTTATTTAATCCTTGTTTTCTTAAATATTATTTTCTGTTTTCAAATCCTGTCCCTAAATTTGTTTTCCAATCATTATTTTGTATCTTAAATTAAGGCTCTGTATTTATTTATTTATTAGCTCCTAAATTATGCAACAATAAATGTTTCACTTTTATTAATTTCCTCTCTCAAGCCAAATATGAATCGATTTGTTTTATCACTTTCCAAGTCGTTAAAAATAAAACTATGAGATTCCATTTGTTCAATAATTAAGAAAACGTTTCTCGTACATCAATCCCTTCTATGCAAAATTTACTCGATCATTTTTCGAGTTTTTAAAAAAACGTATGAGGGCATTCCACTCCCTATTCAAGCTCCCCACTGAAAAGATTATTATTTTCATATACTTTCCTATGACAAATTTGACCCCATTTTCTTAGAATGTTATAAATTTAGTCAAAAAATGTATGAGTGCCCCCCTCTTCCTTATTCATTCCCCTACTGGAGGGTCCTCGAATAAGCATCGCAACATTTCTCCATCCCACAAACGCTCTCCTACTAAAGTTGGCTTCTTTCGTATGACTAATTTTATAGATATGTAAAAAAATGAACTTTCTCTCAACCAAACTCTTTAATAAATCCGATGGGAATCGCTTCCCTATTAAGTTACTTATTGCTGCATTGTTCAAATTAACCTTACCATTTAAAAGATTCAAGGGCGTATTTTTACAAGTATGTATGTATGTATGTATGTATGGTTCCCCCATCGGTAGCAAGGTCCAGCCTATGTCTGTGTGGCTTGGCCTTCGAATTGCTTCTCAGGCTTCCACGGCCGATGGTTCGTCGAGGGAAGGCATCCAACCTTCAGAGACCTACAATGGTTGGCAATCCACTCCGCTTGCAATAGTCTCTGAAGATTAACCCCAGAGGATTCCCTCTGAAATATATATTATTGATATAATGAAACTCATCTTACCTGTCGGCAACTTATGGGATTCGAACCCAAAAGATTTTCTTGCCGATACCGAGAATCGAACCCAGTACGCCTGGGTTACCAGACTCGCGCCAGCCTATCCACTAGACCACATAAGCGCTACCAAGGGCGTATTTTTACAAGTAACTATATAATACGAAAAAAATTTAAATAAAGAAGTTAAAATTGTTAAATGAATATTCAAATACGTTCTTGGGAACACGCTCGAGAATTTTGTGTTGCCAAAATGAAATGGTTTTTTTCATCAACTTTTTTCTTACCTATTCCTAAAAATAAACCTTTGTTATTATTTATAAACTCAACTTTTCAACATTTTTTTGATAATTTTTATAATTTTTTGTTTTTTTTTATCGTGTTTTGACACATTTTTACACTTTTTTTTATGTTTAGAATGTTTGTTATTTTTATCATATTTCTTAATTTTGTCATTTTGCATCTTCTTTATATACATTTTTTGTCATTTTTTTCTTTTGTAAGAATTTGTTTTGAGATTTTTGATATTTTTATGCTTTTCTTCATTTTTGAGTGCTTTATTTTTTTGTTATTGTTGTTATATTTAATCAACATTCAAGAACTTAAAAACGTATTCATGGTGTTTGTCTAAATTATATTTAAAATTACAGCTAATTATAGTCTGAATTATATCGAAAACTATAAGTTATCTTGTTCTAAAAAACCGTTCGATTTTCGCACATGTGCCAAAATCGAATGTTGCCAAAAACGAACGGGGTCTATACCAAGATTATTTTTTTATTTTTTTAAAACATGCGTTATTTGAGCAAACAAAAAATGCGGCCTTAAACTCAGTCGAATATTTGTATCATGTTCAACCTCGTTGTGCTAATATTTTTTTTACCGAAATTAATTTAAATTGTTCAAGTTGTCTGGTATTATACATACATTGACATTTATGAAAGTCCTCTGTCCCTTGTATCAGGTGGTCTTGTAACTTTATATGAACCAAAAAATCTGGGATACTTCCATATATAAAATGAATAATTGAAAATATTTTATTGAATTTTTAATTTCTAGTCTTATTTAAACCTTTCAGTGGATAAAACCATCCAAAGATTACGAACCAGTTTCAAGGTTCAAAGCAGCCCATCAGATCAGATCGGATCGGATCAACTCGAGCCACCGACTTAAACTGATCTAAACATAATCGTTGAATTATTTGTAATCACATTCAGTGAGGAGGGAGGAATCTTCATTCAAATGAATTTCCTAAAAACAGCAAGCAAAACAAAACCTGCTCCAGGCGCCACATACCAGAAACGAACGAACGAAAGCCCTGCTATCGCTATACCTTCTTGAATTGTTCCGGCCAACGAGAGGGGGAAGTTGAAACGAAGAAGGGAGAGGTTCCTACTACCTTTAAAACTGAATGTAAGACCACGATTCGACAAAAACATGCAAAATTCAAGTTTCTGTTTCTTCACGCTCTTCTTGCCAAATGTAGGTACAACAACATCCTCAAGACGTCGTCGTCAATTTTTGTGCGCACTGCTTCCCAAACGGGACAAAATGTTCCGATTCTACGAAGTCGACGACGACGACGGCTTGAAGGTTTGGAGGAGTTGGTTTTGGGATCGAGCCTGGCTGGACCGGTTGGAGCTTTTTTTTTTAAACAGTTGCTTCCTTCCCCAAGAGAGTCGACTTAAATCTTTCGTTAAGTTGTGGAAACTGTAACGAGCATGTTTGGCTTTGCGCCGACGACGACGCTTCGCCGGAGATTCTGTTCGGATTTTAATGTCTCATGTTTTTTTCTCTTTCTCTTGTTTCTCCTCCGTTTTGCAGGTTTAAATTTTAGGACTTCAACGACTTTTTTGCGTGCCCGGCAGCATCAGCAGCATCGGAGGTCTCAAACGGATATCATTGGGCTGTGGACTTGGAGGTTCGCTGCAGCCGGTGACAGTTGCGCGTCTTTTGGGCCGGTTCCCTCGTAATATGGATTCGATAGCCGGGATTTTAAGTGACCAAGTGATAAGAAAACCGTAAACGTGTGGTGGGCTAATGAGTGACTTGCCGTTTGTCCTATCTTGAGGCGTTTTTTTTTATAGTTCTTCGCTGGAGTGGTGTAAAATGGAGAAACAGAAATAGTGGAGAAGACACCCCACAGTGGAAAATGATAAGGGAATCGTTTCTCGGTCTATTGCTTATCGTGGAATACAAAGAATGCGGTGATTGAGAAGGAAAAGCGAAGATTCTGTCCCAGTGAAGAAAAAATTGTGTGGTATTTCTGTCCCATTATAGATGTGTCTATACATGTTTGTGGTTTCATGCCAGTGTCGGTGAGGCGCTTTCCTGTTGTGTCCATTTCTTTGGGGGGAAACTCGCAAGTGAAGTGTGTTATCTGGAGAAGAGGAAGTGAGGGGATATCTCTCATTGAAAGTTAAGTCATTACCGTGCCTCGAGCAGGAAAAAGCGGATACGCGACAAGAACGTCGTTCCACAAATTCTTTTCTAATCCCGTACACCATTCCCGTAGTCATGTCAACAAATAGTAATAACCTGAAGCTATCTGGAAACATAATCGGTCTCGCTAACGGCAAACAACCACAACTACAGAAGACTAAACTGAAACAACCTCCGGTGACGTCTACATCGACCAACGGACAACAACAGAGTGCACCGTCCACGGGACAGCCGACTCTTAATGGTGCCCTCAAGACAGCCCTAGCACAACATTCCCTGCAGAAACAGCAACAGCAACAACAACAGCAACAAGCCCAGGCAGCCCAGCAAGGCGCTTCTCAAATTCCACCGAGATATCAACCGCCTCCACAACCTCCGGGAGGCATCCTCAAGCACATAAATCACAACGGAGGTGCCCCACCCTTGGCCAGATCCTCAACCGTTCCGGCGATCGCTTACGCAACCGATCATCTAAACGGAACGAACTCACACCATCACCTCAAATTCCCACCAGAAATCCCCAAATCATCTGGCCTCTACCTTCCGGAACACCTCAAGCAACAGCTCAATCCATCCCGTCTAGCGGTCCCCCGAACCCATCTTCGGTTCTCGAACCAAAACCAATTGATCCCGAACAATCACCATCCGAGTCAGCTTCCGCAACCCTCCCACCATCTTCCCCCAGCCCCACACGCCCGACTCAGTTCCGAATCTTCATCCGAAGACCAAACAACCACCAGCTCGACCCGATCCCTCCAGCAACACCTGGGATCGAAACCATCCCAACCTTCCCCGCAACCCCAATCCCAGGGCCACATCCAACAGACCACGGCCATCGTTCATCACCATCAGCCTCCAAGTCAACAACCTCAACAATCAAACAGCAACAACTCGGGCACAAACAACAACACCACCTCCCAAAAACAGCAGCAGCAGCAGCACCTCCAACAACTTCAACAACATCACCAGCAGCAGCAGCAACAACACCAGGAGATGCTAAAGTTTGTCCGGAAGGCGGAATCCGAAACTTCTTCGACGCCGACCTCTTCCAGTGGTGGTAACGGGGGTGGAGGTGGAGGAGGAGGAGGGGGTGGCAGCAGCAATAACAGCGGAAACAGTCGGCTAGCGTCCATTGAGCAGAACCGGCATTTTCAGGTGGGTGTTTTTCATTTAATTTCAATATCAGAATATGCATTGCAGAATTTTTCCGCATTATGTCGGATAAGCTAATCAGGATAATTTTTTTTTTCAAAATCTGAAAATATCTGGGCATTTGACACAACAACAACACAAAACCCGGACAAATTTAAGCTGATTTTTTTTTATCAATGTGTCGAAATACGTCAGAAGCTTCAGATTGTTTCTCAAACTCCCAACAAAATCATTTAGATAAAGCTAGCTCAAACCCAATTTGATTTTTTTTTATTATGTGAATAAATCCAGCAAATACGGACTTGATTTAACAATATTCTGGCAATCAGGCTAGGTGATAGACTGCTAAACATGTCCACTTTACCCTGAAAACCTGTGCATGTCCGAACAAATTCGAGAAAAATGGAATGCCCCACAATAAATAAAGCTATGATCATTTAGTATCCGGACACTTTATTTCGGTGATAGCCACGAGCCTATTTTTTTTCCAGATTTTCAAGTTAACGTGTGTTTGAGATATTTACGATGCAAAAAGACATAGTAAAAATAATTTTGCACAATCGCCTCGGAAATTCTTCATTGTCGACTTGAAAACTATTATAAAATTTTTTTCAACCTTTAAATTTGAACTAGGCGGCAGGAATATTTTTCATGAACTTTGACAAAATTTAATGAATTAAAGTAATTATCAAACATTAAAATAATAATTGCTGAGTTTTATCCAGCCTATATCTGGATAAATGTTGGATATTATTGAAATTAAAAAATATTGAGAAAATGCTGGAAAACATTGAAAAAATATTGAAATTTGTAGTTTTTTCCTGCTTTGCTAAATAACCAGACCGAGCAATTTAGAATCAATTTTACGATCACTATAAACACATTCGTTAGTTAAACACGCTATACCCTTTTTCCGAGTATAAATACGGTTGTCGATGAAGCAGGACCAATTGACAACACTGAGTTTCGCTTTCTTTTTTCCATACCAGTTTTTGTCTCAGATTTGAAACTCGAATTGAAGTTTTTCCAATTGATTTAACCAAATTTTAACGCTATTGATTTTAAGGTAATTATATTTTGTAACATTCTTCTGCAGAAGTAAGTCCTATTCTATGACTGATAACTTTTTTCTATTTTTTCGATTATTTTTTCTGTTAAGCAGAATGTGGCATGTTTCATATTTTTGAACCCAGTACTGGACTTCTATGAATGTAAAACATGGTTAAAAATCGTTTTTTTCTTTGTTTAGGATTTGATGCTTTGGGGTAACTTCTATCAGTCTCTATTTTGACGGTTTCAATGAGTTTTCTTGATCATAAAAGATACAAAACACCTTCATAATATTTACAAATGCTAGTTATTGATAAACCAAGGCTGTTCGTATGTTAAGGCCGAACAACAATTTAAATCGAATGGTGAACAATGATGCTGCATAAATTAAGGGGCTAAATTTGTCAACATTACTTATTACATTCTAACTAAAAAATAAAATGAAATTTTCCTTCATTCAATTCATTAGGCCCTTGCACTATTCCTATTTAAATTTTTCCTTCAAACTTTACCATTTGATAGGGTTTCAAGCCTTTTGTTCTAAACTGCCTTTCTCTTAGAAAACGTCTCTATTTTTTAAATATCAAAAATTTACATCAAAATACAAAAAAAACACACTAAAACTATAAATTTACTAAGAATAAATAAACCTACTGCTTCCAAGCGCTTTGATTTCATCAGAAAGGGTGTTTGTTTGCAAGCCTTAAAAAAAAAAAATATATATTTCCAGATTTTGAAATATCGTTTTTACTTACATATGAAATTTTCAAAAACAAACCAAGATTTTCCCAATTTGAAGCTCAACATGTAGGTTTTTAAACGTAGAAAAACGCTTTTAGATATTTTACCCTTAGACTAAGTTATTGACATTCAGGATTATGTGCAAAAATTTCATGTTGATCAAAGCTACCCCGGTGATCAATGTTAACCCGTTTTACGGTATCCTAAATTCAGCAATTGACTATTCTCTAAATATTTCCATCATTGAAATGATCTCATAGTTGAAATTAAAGTCGTGTGCTGTTTCTTCAGTTTTATGTTTTTTTGGAGAACTCGAGATCTTTGTTCAAGATACTGAAGTTTATAAAAGATATGATATTGAAATAAGCCTTTGGAATATTAATTGAAAAAATGAAATTCTTGTTTTGGCTCTAATTGTAAATTTGATTCTTAATTTTTTATTTGAAATTTGTTTTTCAATCTTGATTTGAAATTGGTAAGAGAATTTGGTAAGAGAAATTGAAATATGGTTCAGTCAGAATACAATTTTTCTTTAAATGTTTAATTAAACTCTTGAATTTTTTAATATGTATTTCTATGGAATTTGAATTTCATTCTTTCTTTTATTCTTTTAAGCTGCATTCGAAGAAGCACACATCAAGCCATTCCATGCTGATTTGAAAAAAAAAATGGTAGTATTTTTCTTTGAATTTTTCTAAAACAGAGAATTTAAATTGGTTATGGAATTACTGAGCAAATTTCAAATTGAATTTTGCATTTGAAAGCTGTAGTCAAAGTTATTATTTTCGATTATATAGTTAAATAGCCATTCCGAATGTTTGAACGTGATGTAAGAAATTTTTGTTTGAGAATTCGAGACTCTCCCAAGCAACACGGATTGTTTTGTAAGACTCTTTAAGCTTCTTATGAATCCTTAACTTGGTCTAGTAGCCTGCTATAAAACTTTAAATGTTACTTGTACCCAAACATAATGGTTACTTTAATGCAATATACATACTTTGACACGAATGCCATAAGGACGGTAAAGTGTCACTAATAAAAATGTTTAAAATATTATGTGTTCTATGGGATGGCATAGAGGCCCACCGAGGAATATTACCCCGGACCCCCCGATAGCTTAATCCGGCTCTGAAGTCAACGATCATTAGAACAACCCCGGCCACGGCATACATAGTACAGATTCTTTGGGTTGATGAATTTTGCTTTTGCAAGGGGCAGTTCAAATATTACGTAACGCAATTTTCAATCATTTTAGACCCTTGTCACCCCTACGTAACAGATTCGTCACAATTAAATTAATCACGTCTATTAAAAATCCACCAACCGTAACATGCTGTTATAACTCACACCCCCTTACTTTTATCTAGTTAAAATTTTGAAAATAAATTGAGTTTTTACTCACCGAGAAATATCAATAAGTGTAAAAAGTTTAACGCCAACCGGTGATTAAAATATTTCCATTAAGTAGTCTTTTTTACAAATCTGAAATCAAAATTTCCTACCAATATTTAAGTAGAATTTCGGAAATTAAATTAGAGCCAAATGATAATAATTGTTAATTTCTTAATTTTTTTTTCTTGATTAACATTTCATTTAACCATTTTTAATGGAAGGATTGAGTAAAAAATTCCGTGGTTAAAATTGAGTTTAAGAAAATATTTAAACACGATTTGAAATGTGTATTCTTGATAAGGAAACAATTAAAATCCATTTTTCACTTCACAGAATTTCCTTTAAACACAATTGATTCATGATTGTTTTTAATTTTAATAAAAAAAAAGAAAATATTAAATTAAATCTCAAGTTTTCCAAGTCAACATTTTTATTTATTCGCTCTCTCCTAGATATCAAAATGAAAGGCAAACAACAATCATTTTTGAAGTTAACAATACTTCGCTTTTACATTCATAATACGACATGTTCAATTCATTATTAAAGGCTTATATTTGTTGCCGTCAATTGAAAATTTGGTCCTGGAAAAGATAAATGGTACACAAATGTTTTTCTTATAAAAAATTTAGAAGATGATTGTTTTTGAAAAAAAAACAAATTTATTTAAAGAACATAGACATACTAATTTAAAAAAAAATCAAAAATTCAAATAGAAGGACTTTAAAACATTTTGATTTTTTTTTAAATATTCATTCAAATTAAGATGTAAAAATTAGTATTTTAACATTCAAGAGGAAAAAGTAAAAAAGATTTTATTTTAAAATTAAATAAAAAAAAATGTTTAAACTCAGGGGCATAGCATTTAGGTGCTTATTTTTAATGGCTGGTTTTGATGAACTAGGGGTTCGGAATTCGGATCTCTTGTCAGGTTTTTTAGATCACCGTTAGTTGTATTAATAAAGCGAACATAATTAAAAAATGAATCAAGTTTGTGTGAAATCAACCATTGATAACTAATGAAAAAAGAAACTTAGATAAAAAACAAAAACTAAATCTGAATTCGTTTCTTTTCCTTTTAATCATAGAATAATTTTTTTACTTAGGTAATTTAATATCATAGATACAATGATTTTAAAAAGAAAAATGCTTAAATTTTTAGAAATTTCAAAAGACATCACTTCAATTTTTTTTGACATTACTATAGAAAGTCTTTTTTATTCAGAAAAAAATGTTTGAATTCTTTAAAAAAAAACTCGTTGAGGATGGCCAGTAGATTTGACTTTTGCTTTAAAACAACATAACAAAATTTAATTTTTATGAAATTCTCTTTGAGGAACAAAGAGATGAAATGTGATGAAAAGTTTTTTCAAATTAAAATTACCCTTCCGCCCACTTCTAACATCATTCATTTTATTCTAATCTTCGATCCGTTTATAATTTTTCAATTCTTAAATAATCTTTCTCAAAGAATATAACATTTCACCGATATAGCCGATAAAATAATTTCAATAAGATAAATTTACGGTGATTAGCTCTTTATTTCAAAAATATAATTTAATTTGAAATTTTTTTTTTAAATTCATTTAAATTCCCATATTTTAAAGAATAGCGAAAAGGGAATAAGAGGAAAACTACTATCACTTTTTTCGCAGTAGTCAAAACGACTTGCTGTTTTCGGGGAAAGTGATCATTTATTTGAAACCTTTGTTTGTAAAGTTTTTGTAATATTTTAAACTTTTGTCGAAGAAGTGTCTAATTTTTTTAAATGAATGTTATCTACTTATAAGTTATTTCGGGAACATATGAGTTACCTTGTGTTATTTATCAAAACCTTATGAATTGGAAGCTGAGCACTAAGAAGAACAAGAGTCATAAATAAAATGAGGCTCATAAAGGTTTTTTAGGGAATGTTTCAATTCAGCAAACATTTTGTAATGTCATAAACAATTTTTATAGTCAAAGTTATTAGTTATAAAGCAGTGAATATTGTGTTTCAATTTTTTTTGCTTATTCTGTTGGCTATCGTTGGTAGTAATCGTCTGTCTCATAGTTCTTAATTTTAAACCAACCATTTTAACTTAATTTTTTTTCATCAAATACTAGGTTATTTAACACACTAACAAGCTGGAGTTAGTGTGTTAAATTACCTTGTATTTGATGAAAAAAATTTGAAGTTAAAATGGGTGGTATAAAATCAAGAACTTACATATTTAGTTAAACTTTAAAATAAAAACCAATTCTAAAGAGGAGGTAGAATTTTTGTGTGTCAAGATTTGAATTTCAAAACAAAAGTTTTGTGGAATGCAAATCAAAACTCAAAATAATGGAATACGAGTATCTTGAAATTAAATGGCTTCACATTACATCCCTCCGGAGGCGAGCCAGTTTTACGATCAAGATATTTCCCGTTACTGCGAATCTACCGTACCGAACCTTGAACTTGAACAGCGTTGGGCAAAGAATTGGTCTACAATCGCTATCGTAGCAAACGATGTAAGAATCAAGCTCCTATGATTTACTTTATGTTGACTTGTTGTTGTGTTTTTATTGTTTTGAATGGGACTCTAGCTCTTATTTGTAACTAGTTCTTTCGAAAGCTGAACTGGTGTACGAACATTGGTCAAAGTAGTAATGATAAAAATAATAAAATTTTGAATTTTTACACTTTTGTCGATTTTGACAATTTAGGCAGTTTTGACTTTTATTTTAATTTAAATTATTTTGGTCTATATGTAATTTTTGTCCTTATTGTCATGTTCCTCATTTTATTTGGAGTAATCATTTTTAAGAAAAACTAAATTTTAAACAAATTTTTTACCTGTTTTCTCTATTTTGTTTTTTCCATTATTTCCGTAATTTAATGTCCTGATGTACATACTTTGAAATAATTATTTGAAAGTATTTAAATATAAGAAATTTTGTTTTAATTTTTTCAATACCGTTTTGTAGGTTAAAATGCTGTTTGTAAAATACTAAAAGATGCTTGTGGTATGATAAGACTCAAAATTGTTATGAATATTCTAAATCTGTAGAAATAAATGGATTTTCCAAAATATTTTATACAAACAAATTTAATTTGATTTTAGCAATACCTGCTTCCAAAATATCTACAGTATTAATTTAAAATCAAAGACAAAAATACAATGCGCAAATTTGTTTAGATTCTTAGAATTTTTTTCAAGTGATTACATAGAAATATAGAACTAGAAAATAGTCACGTGTTTTCGAGATCCAGACCCTGTTCGTTTTTGGCAACATGCCAGAACATTTTGTGTTGCCAAAATCGAATGTTGCCAAAATCGAACTGTTTGTTTTCTGAAATTTATTTCTCTTATTTTTACAAAAAACAATTTTTACTATCGTTAACGTTATTTTGAGAAATATTTCGACCGTTTTTAGAATTTTTATAGTTTTTTTCTCATGTTTTTGATGCATTTTGCACTATTATTGCTTTGTTTATAATCTTTGTTTTTTTTTGTTATTTTTGCTGTTATTGTCATTCTTCATGATTTTTAAGTTGATTTTGTCATTTTTAGTTATTTGTTTGTTTTTTTTTTAATTTTTCATCTTTTTGTATTTTTTGAGTACTTTATTATTTAAAAAAAATTGTTTATGTTGTTGTTTTGTTTCACCATTACAGAAGGTAAAACGTATTATTGGTGATTGTCTAAATTATTTTGGACCTGATATAAAGAAAACTAAAAGATAATGTTGCTTCTAATAACCGTTTTCACATGTGCCAAAATCGTGTGTTGCCAAAATCGAATGTTGCCAAAAACGAACGGGGCCTGTACTTGAGTTTTAGTTAGTGTTGTTTTGAAACATTGAAGGGCTGAGGACCTTGAAAATAGCCTTGTGATTGTCTTAATTCCATGGCAAAGTCGGAGTATAAGTCTCACTTTTTATTTTTGTTTTTAAATTCCAGGAGTTTTGAAAGTCTCACATAAGAACACTAATCTAAATGTTATTTGGAAAAATGCAATATTTTGTTCTGAGTTTTTCGTTTTTTTTAAATCGTCGGGGCAACCGACGCCATCAAATGAATTTAAAATTGCCCGGCAAACATTCGAAATGACGCACTTACCGCCAGATCCAGCAGCCGGTACCGATCTCAAGATCAACACGTAAAAGTATAAACAAACGTAAAAATAACTCTACTATCAACAAAGAGGCTCAACGTGTGCTGCGCTTTTCATCGGCTCTCCATTAAGCAATCGAATCGCCACATCTCGCCAGTCTGGCCGGACCGTTCGTTGTTCCATTGATGCTGGAGAACAGGGGGAACCAAAGTTGGACAGGTGCGGGCAAACGTCAGCAGTAGGGTCAAAACTTTCACCTTCACTTTGGTCACCACCTCGGTCTGTCTTGGGTAGTTAGTTCAGGATTCCGACTGCTGTGAGAAGATGCCTTTCGTTGATCAATGGCCACTACCATACGCCTTCAGCAGCGGCTGAGTTATTATGGAGCGGTCTCAGTTGGTGTGACTCACAGTCACAGACCTCTTCTCAATCCGTCCGACCATTCCGTGTCTGTCTTCGTGGGTCCGGTTTAGTTTTTTTTAGTAAGTTTAGTTGTCTGGTAGGTTATTCACACTTCACCAATTTTATCACCAGCCAAGCCTCCATGAATGTGTGATTTTTTTTTGCTGCTGCTAAGAAATCGACCTGTGGCAAAGTGAAAGATTTGCGGCAACCTACAACTAACTGCCTATCAGTTTTTTTTTCGCGCGCGCGATTCAACAACCTGACTCTCCCGTCCAAGTGGAAGTCCGGATCGAACGACGCTTACTTTTACATTACTACGAATGGAGATTGGATTTTAAAACCAGTTTTGTTGGTCCGATGGCGGTGGAGAATAACTTGGTGGGGTCCCTTTTCTTGCCAATGAGCACTGATTTGGTAATAGTTTCTTGAGTGGTGCCACTAAAAATGATTCATGGCGCGAATAAGTTTCATTCTTTATTTATTTTATAAATATATGAATACATATCTATCAACAAATGAGAAATTTTTTGAAAAACTGAAGCAGAATTGTGAACCTCGGATAGAATTTCGAGATTTTGGCCTTAATTCTGAGTCGAGATTGTTACTTTTGATTCATTTTAGTCATTCGTCAAAAATTGATTAGAAATTTCAAATAAGGAGTTAAAAGAAGAACATTTGGCTTGACATTTTTGGTTCCTCACCGAGGAGGTTTAACCCCAAAATCCTGATTTTATGACTTTATGATTTTATGCTTTTATGATTTTATGATTTTATGATTTTATGATTTTATGATTTTATGATTTTATGATTTTATGATTTTATGATTTTATGATTTTATGATTTTATGATTTTATGATTTTATGATTTTATGATTTTATGATTTTATGATTTTATGATTTTATGATTTTATGATTTTATGATTTTATGATTTTATGATTTTATGATTTTATGATTTTATGATTTTATGATTTTATGATTTTATGATTTTATGATTTTATGATTTTATGATTTTATGATTTTATGATTTTATGATTTTATGATTTTATGATTTTATGATTTTATGATTTTATGATTTTATGATTTTATGATTTTATGATTTTATGATTTTATGATTTTATGATTTTATGATTTTATGATTTTATGATTTTATGATTTTATGATTTTATGATTTTATGATTTTATGATTTTATGATTTTATGATTTTATGATTTTATGATTTTATGATTTTATGATTTTATGATTTTATGATTTTATGATTTTATGATTTTATGATTTTATGATTTTATGATTTTATGATTTTATGATTTTATGATTTTATGATTTTATGATTTTATGATTTTATGATTTTATGATTTTATGATTTTATGATTTTATGATTTTATGATTTTATGATTTTATGATTTTATGATTTTATGATTTTATGATTTTATGATTTTATGATTTTATGATTTTATGATTTTATGATTTTATGATTTTATGATTTTATGATTTTATGATTTTATGATTTTATGATTTTATGATTTTATGATTTTATGATTTTATGATTTTATGATTTTATGATTTTATGATTTTATGATTTTATGATTTTATGATTTTATGATTTTATGATTTTATGATTTTATGATTTTATGATTTTATGATTTTATGATTTTATGATTTTATGATTTTATGATTTTATGATTTTATGATTTTATGATTTTATGATTTTATGATTTTATGATTTTATGATTTTATGATTTTATGATTTTATGATTTTATGATTTTATGATTTTATGATTTTATGATTTTATGATTTTATGATTTTATGATTTTATGATTTTATGATTTTATGATTTTATGATTTTATGATTTTATGATTTTATGATTTTATGATTTTATGATTTTATGATTTTATGATTTTATGATTTTATGATTTTATGATTTTATGATTTTATGATTTTATGATTTTATGATTTTATGATTTTATGATTTTATGATTTTATGATTTTATGATTTTATGATTTTATGATTTTATGATTTTATGATTTTATGATTTTATGATTTTATGATTTTATGATTTTATGATTTTATGATTTTATGATTTTATGATTTTATGATTTTATGATTTTATGATTTTATGATTTTATGATTTTATGATTTTATGATTTTATGATTTTATGATTTTATGATTTTATGATTTTATGATTTTATGATTTTATGATTTTATGATTTTATGATTTTATGATTTTATGATTTTATGATTTTATGATTTTATGATTTTATGATTTTATGATTTTATGATTTTATGATTTTATGATTTTATGATTTTATGATTTTATGATTTTATGATTTTATGATTTTATGATTTTATGATTTTATGATTTTATGATTTTATGATTTTATGATTTTATGATTTTATGATTTTATGATTTTATGATTTTATGATTTTATGATTTTATGATTTTATGATTTTATGATTTTATGATTTTATGATTTTATGATTTTATGATTTTATGATTTTATGATTTTATGATTTTATGATTTTATGATTTTATGATTTTATGATTTTATGATTTTATGATTTTATGATTTTATGATTTTATGATTTTATGATTTTATGATTTTATGATTTTATGATTTTATGATTTTATGATTTTATGATTTTATGATTTTATGATTTTATGATTTTATGATTTTATGATTTTATGATTTTATGATTTTATGATTTTATGATTTTATGATTTTATGATTTTATGATTTTATGATTTTATGATTTTATGATTTTATGATTTTATGATTTTATGATTTTATGATTTTATGATTTTATGATTTTATGATTTTATGATTTTATGATTTTATGATTTTATGATTTTATGATTTTATGATTTTATGATTTTATGATTTTATGATTTTATGATTTTATGATTTTATGATTTTATGATTTTATGATTTTATGATTTTATGATTTTATGATTTTATGATTTTATGATTTTATGATTTTATGATTTTATGATTTTATGATTTTATGATTTTATGATTTTATGATTTTATGATTTTATGATTTTATGATTTTATGATTTTATGATTTTATGATTTTATGATTTTATGATTTTATGATTTTATGATTTTATGATTTTATGATTTTATGATTTTATGATTTTATGATTTTATGATTTTATGATTTTATGATTTTATGATTTTATGATTTTATGATTTTATGATTTTATGATTTTATGATTTTATGATTTTATGATTTTATGATTTTATGATTTTATGATTTTATGATTTTATGATTTGAGGATTTTGATTTGTCGGTTTGGCAAATGTGCCAAAATCGAACGGTTTTCAGAAACTACATTACCTTTTAGTTTTCGTTATAACAGGGCCAACTTAACTTAGACAAAAACCAAAAATACGATTTTATGTTCTTAAATGGTGACAAAATGTAACAATAAAAAGCAATGATTTTTAAAAATAATTATAAAGTACTCAAAAATGTCGAAAAGATGAAAAATCAAAAAGATAAAAAAAAAACATATTCAAACAAAAGACTGAATATGACAAAAAACAACTAAAAAATGATGAAAAATTACAAAAACAGCAAATATGACTAAAGAAAACGAATATTATAAATAAATCAAGAAAAGTGCATAATGCATCAAAAACATGGTGAGAAAACAAAAAACAACTACAAATGGTCGGAAATTGGCTTACATAAACGTTTTTGATAATAACAATAGTTATTTTGTAAAAACAGTGAATAACAAGATGAGAAAAAAACCGTTCAATTTTGGCAACACTCGATTTTGGCAACACAAAATGTACGGGCGTGTTGCCAAATCGAACGGGATCTGAATATTAATTTGCCGATTTGTCGATTTGTTGATGTGTAAATTTGTCGATTTGTCAATTTTTCGATTTGAAGAGTTTTCGATGCATGAATATGTCAGTTTTTCGATTGTTCAATTTGTCGATTTGTCGATTTGTCGATTTTTCTATTTTTCGACTTATCGATTGATTTGTTAACTTTCCGATTGATTTGATGACTTGTCGATTCGTCAATTTTTCAATTTGCCATTTTGTCAATTTGTCAATTTGTCAATTTGTCAATTTGTCAATTTGTCAATTTGTCAATTTGCCAATTTGCCAATTTGTCAATTTTGTCAATTTTGTCAATTTTGTCAATTTTGTCAACTTTGTCAATTTTGTCAATTTTGTCAATTTTGTCAATTTTGTCAATTTTGTCAATTTTGTCAATTTTGTCAATTTTGTCAATTTTGTCAATTTTGTCAATTTCGTCAACTTTGTCAACTTTGTCAATTTTGTCAATTTTGTCAATTTTGTCAATTTTGTCAATTTTGTCAATTTTGTCAATTTTGTCAATTTTGTCAATTTTGTCAATTTTGTCAATTTTGTCAATTTTGTCAATTTTGTCAATTTTGTCAATTTTGTCAATTTTGTCAATTTTGTCAATTTTGTCAATTTTGTCAATTTTGTCAATTTTGTCAATTTTGTCAATTTTGTCAATTTTGTCAATTTTGTCAATTTTGTCAATTTTGTCAATTTTGTCAATTTTGTCAATTTTGTCAATTTTGTCAATTTTGTCAATTTTGTCAATTTTGTCAATTTTGTCAATTTTGTCAATTTTGTCAATTTTGTCAATTTTGTCAATTTTGTCAATTTTGTCAATTTTGTCAATTTTGTCAATTTTGTCAATTTTGTCAATTTTGTCAATTTTGTCAATTTTGTCAATTTTGTCAATTTTGTCAATTTTGTCAATTTTGTCAATTTTGTCAATTTTGTCAATTTTGTCAATTTTGTCAATTTTGTCAATTTTGTCAATTTTGTCAATTTTGTCAATTTTGTCAATTTTGTCAATTTTGTCAATTTTGTCAATTTTGTCAATTTTGTCAATTTTGTCAATTTTGTCAATTTTGTCAATTTTGTCAATTTTGTCAATTTTGTCAATTTTGTCAATTTTGTCAATTTTGTCAATTTTGTCAATTTTGTCAATTTTGTCAATTTTGTCAATTTTGTCAATTTTGTCAATTTTGTCAATTTTGTCAATTTTGTCAATTTTGTCAATTTTGTCAATTTTGTCAATTTTGTCAATTTTGTCAATTTTGTCAATTTTGTCAATATTGTCAATTTTGTCAATTTTGTCAATTTTGTCAATTTTGTCAATTTTGTCAATTTTGTCCATTTTGTCAATTTTGTCAATTTTGTCAAATTTGTCAATTTTGTCAATTTTGTCAATTTTGTCAATTTTGTCAATTTTGTCAATTTTGTCAATTTTGTCAATTTTGTCAATTTTGTCAATTTTGTCAATTTTGTCAATTTTGTCAATTTAGTCAATTTAGTCAATTTAGTCAATTTAGTCAATTTTGTCAATTTTGTTAATTTTGTCAATTTTGTCAATTTTGTCAATTTTGCCAATTTTGTCAATTTTGTCAACTTTGTCAATTTTGTAAATTTTTAAATTTTGTCAATTTTGTCAATTTTGTCAATTTTGTCAATTTTGTCAATTTTGTCAATTTTGTCAATTTTGTCAATTTTGTCAATTTTGACAATTTTGACAATTTTGACAGTTTAGTCAATTTTGTCAATTTTGTCAATTTTGTCAATTTTGTCAATTTTGTCAATTTTGTCAATTTTGTCAATATTGTCAATATTTTCAATATTGTCAATATTGTCAATTTTGTCAATTTTGTCAATTTTGTCAATTTTGTCAATTTTGTCAATTTTGTCAATTTTGTCAATTTTGTCAATTTTGTCAATTTTGTCAATTTTGTCAATTTTGTCAATTTTGTCAATTTTGTCAATTTTGTCAATTTTGTCAATTTTGTCAATTTTGTCAATTTTGTCAATTTTGTCAATTTTGTCAATTTTGTCAATTTTGTCAATTTTGTCAATTTTGTCAATTTTGTCAATTTTGTCAATTTTGTCAATTTTGTCAATTTTGTCAATTTTGTCAATTTTGTCAATTTTGTCAATTTTGTCAATTTTGTCAATTTTGTCAATTTTGTCAATTTTGTCAATTTTGTCAATTTTGTCAATTTTGTCAATTTTGTCAATTTTGTCAATTTTGTCAATTTTGTCAATTTTGTCAATTTTGTCAATTTTGTCAATTTTGTCAATTTTGTCAATTTTGTCAATTTTGTCAATTTTGTCAATTTTGTCAATTTTGTCAATTTTGTCAATTTTGTCAATTTCTTCAATTTTGTCAATTTTGTCAATTTTGGCAATTTTGTCAATTTTGTCAATTTTGTCAATTTTGTCAATTTTGTCAATTTTGTCAATTTTGTCAATTTTGTCAATTTTGTCAATTTTGTCAATTTTGTCAATTTTGTCAATTTTGTCAATTTTGTCAATTTTGTCAATTTTGTCAATTTTGTCAATTTTGTCAATTTTGTCAATTTTGTCAATTTTGTCAATTTTGTCAATTTTGTCAATTTTGTCAATTTTGTCAATTTTGTCAATTTTGTCAATTTTGTCAATTTTGTCAATTTTGTCAATTTTGTCAATTTTGTCAATTTTGTCAATTTTGTCAATTTTGTCAATTTTGTCAATTTTGTCAATTTTGTCAATTTTGTCAATTTTGTCAATTTTGTCAATTTTGTCAATTTTGTCAATTTTGTCAATTTTGTCAATTTTGTCAATTTTGTCAATTTTGTCAATTTTGTCAATTTTGTCAATTTTGTCAATTTTGTCAATTTTGTCAATTTTGTCAATTTTGTCAATTTTGTCAATTTTGTCAATTTTGTCAATTTTGTCAATTTTGTCAATTTTGTCAATTTTGTCAATTTTGTCAATTTTGTCAATTTTGTCAATTTTGTCAATTTTGTCAATTTTGTCAATTTTGTCAATTTTGTCAATTTTGTCAATTTTGTCAATTTTGTCAATTTTGTCAATTTTGTCAATTTTGTCAATTTTGTCAATTTTGTCAATTTTGTCAATTTTGTCAATTTTGTCAATTTTGTCAATTTTGTCAATTTTGTCAATTTTGTCAATTTTGTCAATTTTGTCAATTTTGTCAATTTTGTCAATTTTGTCAATTTTGTCAATTTTGTCAATTTTGTCAATTTTAATTTTGTCAATTTTGTCAATTTTGTCAATTTTGTCAATTTTGTCAATTTTGTCAATTTTGTCAATTTTGTCAATTTTGTCAATTTTGTCAATTTTGTCAATTTTGTCAATTTTGTCAATTTTGTCAATTTTGTCAATTTTGTCAATTTTGTCAATTTTGTCAATTTTGTCAATTTTGTCAATTTTGTCAATTTTGTCAATTTTGTCAATTTTGTCAATATTGTCAATATTGTCAATTTTGTCAATTTTGTCATATTTGTCATATTTGTCAATTTTGTTAATTTTGTCAATTTTGTCAATTTTGTCAATTTTGTCAATTTTGTCAATTTTGTCAATTTTGTCAATTTTGTCAATTTTGTCAATTTTGTCAATTTTGTCAATTTTGTCAATTTTGTCAATTTTGTCAATTTTGTCAATTTTGTCAATTTTGTCAATTTTGTCAATTTTGTCAATTTTGTCAAAATTGTCAATTTTGTCAATTTTGTCAATTTTGTCAATTTTGTCAATTTTGTCAATTTTGTCAATTTTGTCAATTTTTGTCAATTTTGTCAATTTAGTCTATTTTGTCAATTCTGTCAATTTTGACAATTTTGACAATTTGACAATTTTGTCAATTTTGTCAATTTTGTCAATTTTGTCAATTTTGTCAATTTTGTCAATTTTGTCAATTTTGTCAATTTTGTCAATTTTGTCAATTTTGTCAATTTTGTCAATTTTGTCAATTTTGTCAATTTTGTCAATTTTGTCAAAATTGTCAATTTTGTCAATTTTGTCAATTTTGTCAATTTTGTCAATTTTGTCAATTTAGTCAATTTTGTCAACTTTGTCATTTCTGTCGTTTTGGTCAATTTTGACAATTTTGTCAATTTTGTCAATTTAGTCAATTTTGTCAATTTTTTCAATTTTGAAAATTTTTTCAATTTG
This sequence comes from Uranotaenia lowii, assembly GCF_029784155.1. Lineage (NCBI taxonomy): Eukaryota > Metazoa > Arthropoda > Insecta > Diptera > Culicidae > Uranotaenia > Uranotaenia lowii. Next base: position 20,771,192 of record NC_073692.1, read on the forward strand.
GCCAATTTTGTCAGTTTGTCAATTTGTCAATTTGTCAATTTGTCAATTTGTCGACTTGTCGATTTGTCGATTTATCTATTTGTCGATTTATCGATTTGTCGATTTGTCGATTTGTCGATTTGTCGATTTGTTGGTTTGTCCATTTGTCCATTCGTCAATTTGTTGATTTATCGATTTGTAGATTTGGCGATTTGGCGATGTGTGGATTCCTCGTTTTGTGGGTTTGTCGATTTGTCGATTATTCGATTTGTCAATTTGACTATCTATCGATTTGTCGATTGGTCAATTTGATGATTTGGCGATTTTTCGATTTGTCGATCCATCGAATCATAGAATTGTCAATATGTCTAATTTTCGATTTGTGGATTTACAGACATGTCGATTTGTCCATTTGATTTTTTTTGTTCAATTTGTTGCTATTTCAGAGTATGGTGGAAAAAATTACAAATAATATGTTTCAACAAACAAAAAAAAAAGTGAAAATTTTATAAAATGTTGAAGTAATTGTTAAGTTTAATTTAAAAAAAATTGAAAAAGATTGCAAACTTCAAACCAAACATTGATGCACTGGTAGGGTCATATTTCGGAAAACAGTGACGCTGTAATCCGAAACCATCGAAATGGATTCAACCGCACCAAACTCACCGCAACCGGGTGTGAAACCCAATAAAGGCGGCCCGGTTTATTTTTAGCCCTCTGGGCTCCACCACAAATCCACTCAGCAACAAGCATGTGGGGGACAACAACAATAACAAAAAGTGCCGGCTCCATTCTCAAAAATTAAATAAAAAGCGACGTCGGTCCTCTCTTGTTTTGTCCGCAGGGCAGACAATTCACCAAGTTCAGCCCCCACAGAGCTGTTGCTGAATGCACTTCCGATCCAATGAACCGGCTATTTGAGTTGAGAGGGAATGAAAGTCCATCGAACCGCAACTGCACGGATGATGGTTTGGGCTTGGGAATTTGGACCACATCAACAGAGTGCCGGAGATGGGTGGCCAAACCCTGAACTTTTACGACCCACCGAAATGTATGGCTTCTTTCTTTTTCCCTCTTTCTTTCTGTAACTCTACCCTACAGTTGAGTTGAGTCGGTCCATTCATTCAATTGAATGAGATGAAAAAGACTCTCGAATGTCCGAGGGCGACGACGACGGATGGAGGAAATCCGAGAAAGGCGACCGGAAAATATGGCGAAATAAAAGCTACACGAACCAATTGTTTGTGTATGAGAGCCATATTTATTTTCGTGCCATTGCCCACGAAAAAAAGGCATCATACATACAATATCAGACAACCACTTTTTTCCGTCATTGCGCATTAAGTAACAGTCGTCACCGCCCAAAACGAGCTCAAATAATAAAGAAAGTCATTCTGCACTGCAACAGTTGTTGGTGATGGTGGGTGGTTTGGCTAGGGAGTTTTTTCCCGATCAAGTAAGGGCAATAACAACAATTTCAGTATCAACAAACCACCTTTGCAGATAGACAGACAGACAGACAGTCAGACAGAAAGTCAGACAAGCTGACAAACAGACAGCGCCAGCCTACATGACGATCGAGAGACGGGGAGATTGCCAAACACGCCCTTTTTCAGATAGTTAGTGGTACATTTCCGTGAGGCAATTTCCCAGCAGGCATGCTGGGCTGCAGATCGTTTTCATCCAATTGATAATTTTATTTTATTTATGAATGATAATTGCGGTGCACGTGACTTGTGGTCTTTGCCATTTCAGATTAAAAAAACTAAGAAAATTTTTTTAATTACAAATATCTACAAGGCTGCAAATAAAACAAAAACTAACTTAAAAAAAATCTATAAACCGACTACATGTCAAAGATTAAGCAAATCTACGATTCGGCGAATCGAAGAATATACCAATCGAAAAACCGAAAAATCGACAAATCGATTTATCGACATATCGACAAATCAACTGATCGACAAATCAACTGATGGACAAAATGACAAAAAAACAAAATAAAACAAAAGCAAATCCACAAATCAGCAAATTGCTAATTCAACAAATCAAGAAATCGACAAATTAACATATCGACAAATCGAGAAAACGAAAAATAGATAAACCGAAAAATTGACAAATCGACAAATCGACATATCAACAAATCGACAAATCGACATATCGAAAAATCGACATATCGACATATCGACAAATCGACAAATCGACAAATTGAAAAATCGAAAAATCGACAAATCGACAAATCGACAAATTGAAAAATCGACAAATCGACAAATCGACAAATCGACAAATCGACAAATCGACAAATCGACAAATCGACAAATCAACAAATTGACAAATCGACAAATCGACAGATAAAAAAATCAACAAATCGACAAATCGACAAATCGATAAAGCGACAAATCGACAAATTGGAAAATCGACAAATCGATGATTCGACAAATCGACAAATCGACAAATTGAAAAATCTACAAATCGACAAATCGACAAATCGACAAATCGACAAATCGACAAATCGATAAACAAACAAATCGACAAATCGGCAAATCGACAAATCGACCAATCGACGAATCGTCAAATCAACAAATCGATAAATCGACAATTCGACAAATCGACAAACCGATGTCATATCGACAAATCGACAAATCGACAAATCGACAAATAGTCAAATCAACAAATCGACAAATAATCAAATCGACAAATCAACAAATCTACAAGTCGGCAAATCGACAAATCGACAAATCGACAAATCGACAAATCAACAAATCGACAAATCGACAAATCGACAAATCGACAAATCGACAAATCGACAAATCGACAAATCGACAAATCGACAAATCGACAAATCGACCAATCAACTAATCGACAAATCGACAAATATTCATATCGACAAATCGACAAATAGTCAAATCAACAAATCGACAAATAATCAAATCGACAAATCAACGAATCTACAAGTCGGCAAATCGATCAATTTACAAATCGACAAATCAACAAATCGACAAATCAACAAATCGACCAATCAACAAATCGACATATCGACAAATCGACAAATCGACAAATCGACAAATCGACAAATTGACAAATCGACAAATCGACAAATTGAAAAATCGACAAATCGACGAATCGACAAATCGGCAAATCGACAAATCGCCATATCAACAAATCAACAAATCAACAAATCGACAAATCGTCAAATCGACAAATCGACGAATTAAAAACTCAAAAAATCGGCAAATTGACAAACCGAAAAATTTACAAATCAAAAATTGAACAAATAAACAATATTACAAATCAGCAGATCGATTAATTCATAAATATGTATGTTTAAATCGACAAATTGATAAAGATAAATTAAATGTGAACCTGCCTAGAAAATACAGTAAAACTAAGGTAAGCATTTTGTTAGTATGTTGATTTTTGTAAAATTTCGAAGATCCCAATACAAATCAAAAATCAACTTTATGCTCCCTTTCAAGACATATCGATTGACATTCAAGTCTGATTTAGTGACCATAGTGAAGCATTCGAATCCCTCCCTCATCAAAATGCAAAGGGGGGATTAAGCAAAGCTCATGTCAAAACAACACCATTTCGGGGTGACTCTCGCGCATCTCAATGAGTTGTTCCCACACGCTTGTATTTTATTTATATTTTTGCCTAATCCCGAACCCATCATGGATCATGGGTCAACGGCGTTTTGGTAAAATCAGAGAGAATGACATAAACCAACTGGCCCATTCATTAAGCAGATCAAAGTTGAGAAGTGGATGGATGGATGGGCGTTTGTTTGTTTGTTTGGTGATGATGATGACGGTTATGACGATGATGACGGCGAAAGTGGTGGAATGAAGAGAGTTTATCCGTTCGGCCATGTCATGTTATATCATCGTCTAATTTACACCTCTTCTTTGATTTTTTTTGTTTTTGGGTGAAAAAGAAGGGTCCAAATGCTTTCCCATAAGTGACAAACATGACCCATAATTTTGTCTAAGTGTAAGGAATGTGCGTTTTGTTTGCTCCCAGCAGGTTAGGTCCCACGATTGACCCCTGATGAAAGATAGGAAGCTACCTAACGTCGACGACGACATGAACCGTAAGTCGATGGAATCTCACTTGGGCTGCGGGTGAGGTAATTGTGTTGCTCCCTGAACCATCTCAGTGAAACCCCAAATTTTCGAATCAACGCGTTTGACCTTAAAAGAAACACGCAAACGCAACATACTTACGTCTAAGGAAGCCCCTGGCTTAACTTCATTCAGACAAAATGCCAACAAATCGTGATAATAACAAGGCTTTTGTTTGCAGCCACCGCGCGAAGTGATTGTTGATTGTTGTTGTTTGGTGGTTTAAGTACCTCCATCTGCATACCTGCACCTAACTAGTTGTTTGTGTTTGCCAACTGCCCCCGGTTTTTGTTCTGCTTTCGACGCATTCAGCCAAAGCGTTCATTCGGCCCAGAAGTCGTCAGCAGTCGTCAGTTCGTCATCGAGGGGCAAACCGGGCATTGTGTTCAGGACAATCCGTTTATCCAAGTGGAGGAAGGTCGGAAGAAGTCGGAAGGCAGTAGGACGTGAGTCCAATTTGAATGAGCGCGGAGCGATGAATAGAAGCGTGCGTTCTAAGTAACGAGGGCGTGTTCGAGCTTTTTTTAGGACCTTTCGCATATACTTAAGAATTTAGTTAGAGACCCATGTGGCGTTCGTTGTTTGGTATGTGCGCGCGCTCTCATAAAAATGAATGGGTGTGAAAAATGGCTTATTCAAATATTATTTGCTGTTTCGAAATTGTTGTCAATGTACGCGCCCTCGCTGTACGTGCTGTGAGGAATAATAAGCAGCACGACGCATTTTGGATCTCGATTCAGGGGCGCTGCTTTGTAATTGTCTCGTTCTTAAGCTTTGGCACATGCAGACGGCATAAACGATCCAAAACTGAATTTTAATGTTTTGAAAAGTTTGTGTTTTTCAATTCAAAGTAAGTCATTTTTGTTTTCGTTACTGAGAAATATAGTAAAGGAAGACATATGAGGCCCTTGGAGCCAAAGGGGTATAAGTGCATAAAAGCTTATTTCGAGAAAACACTTTTCAATTTGTTGTGTTTGGTCATTTTCCATATATTTTTAGAAAAATTTGTATTTTTCTTTCTAATGTTAGAGTATGTAAATAAAATTCTAAAAATATCAAAAAATCAGCAAAACAAGTTTAAAATATGAAAAATCGTTTGGCATCATTAACTCAAAATCGACCATTTTGTCACTTATACCCCTTGGGCTCTGAAGGCCTCATATGTAAGTGTGATTGATACTGAAAGTTGTGGAAAATTTTGGCAACTAAATTACACATTTCACAAAAATCCTTCTTTCCTTTAAAACTGTCTAGACCATCCAAAAAGTTATCAAAATAATGTTTATTTATCGTCACTTAAAGTATAATATTCAGTTAAAAAAACTTTTAAATGAAAAAATGTTTCTCATTTTTAAACGAATTTGCCTTCTTTAGGGGTTTACGAAAATAAATTCAGTTATCGAAATTTATCATTCCGGAATAAAAAATCCTTGGAAATTTCGCTGAGTGGCTCTGGAAATAAATAAGAAATTTAAGAACCCAAGTTCTTTTGTGAACACTGAAAACTTCCAAACCACATTAAAAGCATCTTGAGCTTGATTTTAAGGTATTGAAAACATTTTTGTTTATATAATGTCAAACAAAAATTATAAAAATGACAAAAATTTCCTAGAAGGACATTAGCAAGAATATTTTAAAATAATTGATTTTTACATTGAGATCCAATTGCTTTGGGCTTTGGGCTTTTCTTCCTCTTTAATAACGAATAAATAAGCATTTTTTGTCCGTCTTAATTATAACTTTCCATCACGATTTTTTTTAAAGACTAGAACACATGTTATTACAGATTTACATATGAACAACTTTATTATGGTGTTTGCTTAAAGACCAATTATTCGAATGATTAGATGTTTTGAATTATTTCAATCATGACACATCATTTTCGCGGTATGATCTGTCCTAATGATTTTTGGTATTGTAAATATCCATTTCCTTATCGATGAGCAATTGCATACAGGAGAAGTAGGAGGCATTGGCATTGATCCCAAGTGGTAATTTTGTCTTATTATGGTCAGCGCAAATTCTTTAGAGGTATAGTTGTAAGCTTAAAAAGCTTAACCGCATTCTGTGCATCGCCAGAACTCTAATAAAGCTAATATATTCAGCTATTTGGCCATGTTCTAGAAACGTCATCATGACTAATTTGTTGAACTTCGATGAAATCATTGTATTGTAAAATTTAGATTACCAAAGCTTTTATAAAGCAAAAAAAAATATTTTTTTTAAATTAAAAAATTTTGTTTTTTTTTCGATTTCGTGAGTTCTCCGAGTTTTTTTTTAATTTTTTCTAGCAACCATGGTGATTGATGGATGATGATTGTATTATTGAAATATGATCTGGTAAAATTTATAGCAAAAAAGCAATGTTTTAACAATATTATGAGCATCTTTTCTATTGCCAGTCAAGATTGTAGGTAAAATGTGTAAGAAAAAGTATCGTGAAATAAAGAAAATTTTAACGACATTTTTTTAATGGGAAAAAATAAAATTATAAATATTTCGCAAAAAACATTTTTCAATAAATAAAATAGTAAAACATGAAATAATATCATCGTAAACATAATGGTATTGATTGAAAATAGGCCTTAAATTTTTTTTAAATACTTGACATTGTCAATCCATCATCATTGCGTCACTTTATGCCCTTCGGGCGCCAACATGGCAATTCGATGCTTAATAGCTTTATCATGGTCAGATAAATAGTTTATTAGTTTTTAGCGGTATTATGAGAGCCATATAAATAGCTTAAATTTGACGCTTCTCTCGCTAGCCAATCAAATACACGCGAAGGATGAGTTCCTCATTTCTGAGTTATTAATCATTAGTACAGCAGGACATACTTTTAAATGATACAAAAAAAAACTATTTGTTGTGACTGTCCGGTGAAATAATACCATGAGTTGAAGTCGAATTTCGTTATCTGGCTCCATCTTGAACCCAAGATGGCGGCTTCCGCTTAACTTCAAAATGTTCTGAAGGACTTAAAATCGCATGAAACCCCCATAATGCTTATGGGTATTGCAAGAAAGAGCTAAACTAGAGAAAGTCGAATTACGCTATCTGACGCCATCTTTAAATCCAAGATGGCGGCTTCCGCTGAACTTTTATATGCTGTAAATGATTAAAAATCGTATGGTAAAAGGGCTGCACTAGAAGAAATCGAATTTCTCTTTCTGACACCATCTTGAAATCCAAGATGGCAGCTTCTGCCTTAGTTTAAACCACTGAAAATCCCATGAAACCCCTATAATATGGTTATGAGGTAAAATGACTAAACTAGAAGAAGTCGAATTCCGCTACCTGATGCCATCTTGAAATCCAAGATGGCGGCTTTCACTGAATCTTATATGGTGTAAATGATTGAAAATCCCATGAAACCCTTACAATATTGGAAATAGGTGAAAGAGCTTAACTAGTAGAAGGTGAATTTCGCTACCTGACGCCATTTTGAAATCCAAAATGGCGGCTTCTGCTTTATTTTAAAATGCTGTAAATAATTTAAAATTGCATGAAAGCAAGATTTTAATATATTTTTTTTATTATAACTAAAAAAAAAACACACATGATTTATCGAAAATGTGTAAACATGGAAGTTCCAATGCAATCCAGCTTGAGCGTTTCCTGTTTTGACATGTTTATCGTGAACTGTCACCTCATTTTATTAAGGTGCTGCGTGCTTTTGAAAAACCATCCAAAAAAGGTTGGAACAAACTTGTTAGTTTATGTTCTATTGGAGTTTTAATAGATCATTCAGAACTCTTTCAAAACCACTTAAACAGTATATTTAGTGAAAGCTTCATAAGCGTTTTCAGAACTTCCAAAAAACGAACTGTTTAATTAAGAATCTAAGCATTTTTCAAGACCATTATAAAACTAACTGCTTATAAAATGTCATGATAAAACCGTAATAAAACTTTCAAATGCTGGTTAGCTTAATCTGTGTTACTTAGGATGTAATTGGTATGATCACTGATGCGTTAATGAGTTACGTATTTATTGTTGTTTTTTTGTCCATACTCAATAGCAGTATCTGATGTTCAAACATTTTTTTTATATAATACAGCACACTCGCTCTTTTTCACCTATGGTAAATGATAATTTTAATCGTATCTTACTTCTAAATAACCTTTTATTAGAACATCATGTTACCACAGTTATTGAATTTGTGTCTTGGAATTCAAACTATGCGTTGGAAAATGAATATGACAAAGAATTTTTTTTTTCGTCACAGTTGGAATTTTTTGCAACATTAAAAGCATCTTTTTAGTTAAATGATACTCCTTTTCGCAAATGTTCTGTGCGCTATTGGAATCTTGTGTTAAACTTCACCAAGTATTTTCAAGAAGTTGTTAGATATTTCAGCTCTATTCATGTATTTTTTCTATCCGAAGTTGTCATATTCTTTCGAATTAAACAAAAACTAAAAGCGTGAAGTTTGTCATATATCTTTTCCTACACACACTTTTGATAAATGAGTTTTTTTTAATGTTTAGAACGTTTCACCACTGATCGGTTTCTTTAACACACATATGTTAACACATTGAGGTAAAAAAGCTAGCTGATTAAGGATAAACAATGCTTAAATGGTAATACACATTAGTTTAATTATTCAATTTTTTTTAAACCAAAATTTTCTTAAGTATTGATTTTTAAAAAGGCCTAGAAGATAGCAAAATGAATTTTAATTGAATAAACCTAGGAGAAGGTGTATGAAAACCAATAGTCGATTCATTTACCCAAAATGGACACTTATGTTAAGATTTTGGACTAATTTATTAACTAAACAAGGTTTTCAGATTGCTGTTAAAAAGTGTTGGGAAGCATTAGGAAAACAAAGAAATGTGGTCACAGATAGTATTTTACGTGCAGCAGTTAAGGAATTTTTATTAAAAATTAATTTCGAGAATTGGTTTAAAAAAACTAGATCGCACTGGTCAAAAGTGTTTACTGCTCATATCCTACCACCCACACTCCAAAACAAAAATTATTTGCTTGGATGCAGAAGTGACGTCGGTCCTGAAGCACAAAATTATTTTTTTCATCCCTTTTTCTTTTTTCACTACCTTTCTTTTGATTACTAGGACGAGGCCGGCGCCGTTATTGATGAATTAAACAGAGAGTATCAGTTTGGTGCATTGAGAATGACTTGCGTATTCAAGCATCATTCTTTTGACCTTTGTGCAAAACTGATAAAAAGGTGGATGTGAGTAGTCAATCGAGCTAAGCTAAGTTAACATCAAAGATTTTCAAAATTCTCTAGGACCCGCAGATGGAATAATCCTGGGAGTTACATGAAAAAGTTAACTCTTAACTTCTACTCACATTACTACGAATGAGAGTTTAGATATTGCATAAATAAAGGATTCCTTTAATTCTAAGAGGCTTAAAATCAAATATTTTTGCAATTTATGAAAGGTACCCATTAGCGATCCAGCTGAAATTTTTGGGGCGATTACCAAGATGCGCATCATCGATTTTTAAAATTTCAAATAAAAAATGCATTGTTTTTCAAGGCCTTCACAGTAAATGTCTGATCTGAATCCGTACATCAAAATGTTTTATTTACTCACAATCTGCAGGTCTTTCCAGAATCAAGTTTTAATTGGTTAACTAAGGTCTAGGGAAACAAGTCACTTAGCGGATAAGATTTTTCTTTCAAATTATGCAACGGATCTCATTCCAAAAGCATGCTTCTGCACACCAGCAAACAAATGAAGTGAAAAGTTAAGTTTAACTCGAAAAGCATAGCGTGTGCGTTTATCGCTAAGCTGATCCTGAAATGAGGTACCTCATAGAAAGAGCATACTGTATCATTAAAGCTCCGACTGCATCATCATCATCATCCTCGTCATAAAGGGTCGCACCCATCTCGCTGAGGAAGACAGAAAAGCCCATCATAAAATTGTGGTGCGTTGTAACAGGGCATAAGAACGACTACGCAGACGCAGCTAGACAGATCGCGTTCCCGTTCCTCCAGCAATGCTTCAGCCAGCCAGATCGGATTAGGCGCTTGTGCCCGGATTTGGCCTAGGAGTTATGGTTCATAAAACTTGATTAAATTTCAACATAGATTATATTCCCGGAGCGCGTCGTCTTTGGTACCCTCTTCGTATAGATTTATGCTAGCAATCTTAACAACGTAGACGCAGACGTGATTCAGACTAACGACGTCGTGATGCGTGCCTATTCGATCGAGGGCTCTTTTCCTGGATCGTCCGCGGCCCGGGTGTTGAATTCAAATCCACCCACTCGATTCGTCATTGCTTCTAACACTTTTTGGATGTTGGGTCGGTGTTATTTTTCTTTTCCTTCAATTTACTGGTTGTCTCGATTAATGAATTTTGGATTGAGGGGGCGGCGCCCTCTCCAAAATCTAGGGTTCGTCGCCTCTTGTTTTCGGGTTCAAGTCCCACGAAAGACGTTTCGATTGAATTCTGTTGTTGAATTGAAAATTTGCCAAATCGAATCTTTGCTATTGTTATCACTGTTTTAACTAACAGTACCCATCCGTACGATCAATTTCCGAAATGCAGTAATTAAGAAAATGATTTTTTCTGGTACTTAATGCCATCGCGTTTCAACTGCCGGTCTCGATTGGGTTCAAAAATAAGTGCGCGCCAACGAAATGGTGCAAAAATAACTACTCTCGGGTTAATTGCGCTGGGTATTCTTCGCTGTTGTTATTTTTTTTTTTTTTAATACTTTTGGGCCTTTTTCCGACTTTCTCGGCAACCAACCATCTTCTCCACTCCTCACAACCCTCCCGCTGATGGGTTTGTTTTCGTCGGAAAGTTACGGTAATTATCGTAGTCCAAACAATTTTCGGTATTTTTGAAGCCCCCCTCTTGGTCTGGTTTAATTGTTTCATTTTCCGATGCCGATGGCAAAAGGTTGTTTTCAAGATGTTCCAGTTTTTTTGCTCTCTGTTATCTCCGCCCAGGAGGCTTCTTTTTGGTTTTATATACATTTTATATTTCTGTTGGTTGCACAATTGAAGTGGGTCGTACGAAACGCATTGATTTCAAAGTATTGATTGCATTAGGAACACTGAACAGTTCATTGAGAAAGTTTGCATAGAACTTTCGAACCAAACTTCTTACCGAATTGATATTTATCAAAAAAAAAACAAAGTTTGAATAATTATTTATTCAAAACACAGCTTCTCAGATTTTCATAGTTAAAAAAATAGTTTTATTGCTACTCCACAATTTACCATTTTAAAAACAATTTTTTAAGATTAAGAAACAAATTTTTACAATTCTTCACAATTATCAAAAAAAAAAAAAACATGACGGAACAGGTGCCAAGCAATTTAAAATTGCTTATTTGATATCGAATAAGATGAAAGTCGAACTTAAGCAAGATATCTTCCTTAAGCTTGCCAGATTGCCCGGTTTTACCCGGACTTTCCCGAATATTTGATACAAGATTTCGTTGAAAAATGATGGGATTTTGCCCGGATTTTTTCTTTTGATTCGCAAAATCAAACAAAAATTCAAAGAGCATCAAAAAACAAAATTATTAAAAAAAATCAAAATAATCATGACCTTTTTTTATGGAAGCATGAAATACGATTAAAGATCAGTTGATGTGTTCTGATGAAAAATAAAATTTGTCCTGTCCATTTTTGTTGAATAATTTTTACGTTTTGACCAATTTTGCTAAGATGTTGCTCGGTTTTTGGGTTGAAAATTTTGTAACATAATGCCCGGATTTGGTAAGGTTTATACACAAGCAGCCCGGATTTGCCCTACCCGGATACGTGGGCGAAAAATTGTGGTAACCTTAGCATACCATACTTTCTACTTCACGTATTCGTATTATCAAAAAACCTGTCAAAAAGTCTGTTTTCAACATTTTTGGCTCTGAAACTTACTAAAATGTTTCTGTAATCATAATTTCACTGAAGATAACCTAATTTGTTCATATTTTGTTTGAATTTTTTTTTTACCGTAGGAACTTGAAAGCATTTAATAGCTTAGTAAGTAACCCCTGTTTTCAAAATTTTCTCACAGATTGTTGCAAAATCTTTCATATCCTAGAAAAGTTGAATCTGTTGAAGTTGAAATTGAAGTTGAATCTAAAATCATCAAAAAATAACAATACAATTAAATTTAAATAAAACAAAGAGATTGACATAGCAACGCTCTGAAGCAGATCACTTTTTAAATTTTTCATTAATTAACACGTCAATATAGATATTTAATGTTAGATGAGATATTTTTAACAATTTCGCTAAAGGTGATCAAAATTTTGAATCAAGGTATGTAGGTTTTTTTAAAGCTATCATTTTTTTCTGTAAATGGTTGTTTTCAAGCAAAATTCTTAATTTATATTTTACGTAAGAAAAGATACTTTATGTTTCACATTTTCTTATTTTTTTTAAATTTACTTCTGATTTTAATTATTATTTTTTTTAATTTTTCATATCTTTAAAAGAATACCATGAAAAATTCCAACTGTTTCAAAGGTTTTAATTGCTTGTTATGAATTTTGACCAACAATAAGGATCTATGCATTTATTTCTGGGATTTTTCGTTTGTCTTGGAAAGTTATAAAAGAAACGACTTAACCGCCACGGGTTAGATTGGGAGCAAAATATTGATATTTTATTTCCCCATTAAAACTGAAAGGATGTTTCTTAATAAAAAATAATTGAAATAAAACTTTTCAAAATTTTCAATATATCAAACATTTTCAAAATTGTCAAAATTGTACAAATTGTAAAAATTGTAAAAATTGTAAAAATTGTAAAAATTGTAAAAATTGTAAAAATTGTAAAAATTGTAAAAATTGTAAAAATTGTAAAAATTGTAAAAATTGTAAAAATTGTAAAAATTGTCAAAATTGTCAAAATTGTCAAAATTGTCAAAATTGTCAAAATTGTCCAAATTCTCAAAATTGTCAAAATTGTCAAAATTGTCAAAATTGTCAAAATTGTCAAAATTGTCAAAATTGTCAAAATTGTCAAAATTGTCAAAATTGTCAAAATTGTCAAAATTGTCAAAATTGTCAAAATTGTCAAAATTGTCAAAATTGTCAAAATTGTCAAAATTGTCAAAATTGTCAAAATTGTCAAAATTGTCAAAATTGTCAAAATTGTCCAAATTGTCAAAATTGTAAAAATTGTTAAAATTGTAAAAATTGTAAAAATTGTCAAAATTGTCAAAATTGTCAAAATTGTCAAAATTGTCAAAATTGTCAAAATTGTCAAAATTGTCAAAATTGTCAAAATTGTCAAAATTGTCAAAATTGTCAAAATTGTCAAAATTGTCAAAATTGTCAAAATTGTCAAAATTGTCAAAATTGTCAAAATTGTCAAAATTGTCAAAATTGTCAAAATTGTCAAAATTGTCAAAATTGTCAAAATTGTCAAAATTGTCAAAATTGTCAAAATTGTCAAAATTGTCAAAATTGTCAAAATTGTCAAAATTGTCAAAATTGTCAAAATTGTCAAAATTGTCAAAATTGTCAAAATTGTCAAAATTGTCAAAATTGTCAAAATTGTCAAAATTGTCAAAATTGTCAAAATTGTCAAAATTGTCAAAATTGTCAAAATTGTCAAAATTGTCAAAATTGTCAAAATTGTCAAAATTGTCAAAATTGTCAAAATTGTCAAAATTGTCAAAATTGTCAAAATTGTCCAAATTGTCAAAATTGTCCAAATTGTCAAAATTATCAAAATTGTAAAAATTGTAAAAATTGTCAAAATTGTCAAAATTGTCAAAATTGTCAAAATTGTCAAAATTGTCAAAATTGTCAAAATTGTCAAAATTGTCAAAATTGTCAAAATTGTCAAAATTGTCAAAAGTGTCAAAATTGTCAAAATTGTCAAAATTGTCAAAATTGTCAAAATTGTCAAAATTGTCAAAATTGTCAAAATTGTCAAAATTGTCAAAATTGTCAAAATTGTCAAAATTGTCAAAATTGTCAAAATTGTCAAAATTGTCAAAATTGTCAAAATTGTCAAAATTGTCAAAATTGTCAAAATTGTCAAAATTGTCAAAATTGTCAAAATTGTCAAAATTGTCAAAATTGTCAAAATTGTCAAAATTGTCAAAATTGTCAAAATTGTCAAAATTGTCAAAATTGTCAAAATTGTCAAAATTGTCAAAATTGTCAAAATTGTCAAAATTGTCAAAATTGTCAAAATTGTCAAAATTGTCAAAATTGTCAAAATTGTCAAAATTGTCAAAATTGTCAAAATTGTCAAAATTGTCAAAATTGTCAAAATTGTGAAATTGTCAAATCTGTCATAATTGTCAAAATTGTCTTCGTCAAAATTATACGTCAATCAAATGCATAAGGAGATTCTCTTTACTCTGCGCTTTATTTGAACAGATTATCCTGGAAATCAGAATTAGAGGATTTATCTAATCCAAATATTTTTATATTTGCCTTTAATTTTTTGTTTCCAAATAAGAAAAAATTAAAAATTTATTGTATGGTAAATAAAGGATCTGGCAATATCGAGTCATAATGATACGCCGAACCATTCCTGAAAAAAAAAATTATAACAGTCTGACGAAGATGAAGTTATTTGTAAGTTGCCCTTTTCCGAAGAACTTTGGGCGGATACGGGTTTTAACATTGGAAAACATTTACTTTCATCCAGACACATCACCATAAGGCTTGTTCGTCCTCCTTATCCATCCACCCTTGATTTTTTTTCTCGTTTTCATATATTTAATCGCTCTCGAGCCGGGCTGTTTGATCTCTCGCACCTTCGAACTTTTCCAACCTCGGAGTCGGATCGTCGAAAGTCGAGGCGTCAACCGAAGTGTGTAATTTGAGCAAATATATCAAATCGAGAGCCGACTTCATTGACAGCAGTTAACTGGCGCAGTAAAACGAACGAACGAATTTCTCCGGGTCTTCTCGTGTGTTTGCCTATTTGATTCTACACCTAAATTCAGGGTGTTGTGATTCGATCGTATCCAAAGTTACGATGAGTTGATCGCTTGCTTGGCTTCATGAGAGCGTGACATTTCACCCACTTTCGGCTCATCCCATTTCCGCTCACGACTCACTCACTGCGGCTGGCTTATGGTATGGCGTGTCGTTGTCGTCGTTTTGAACCGGCCGGCTTAAGCCGGGGCAACAACAACGGGAGCGCAAAAATTTTCAGGGCTGTCCGCTCAATTCCGACAGTTTTATTTTTGCATCGGCACGCACCGCATAAGTATATTCAGCGCCGGGAAAAAACACGAATTCATCGTCTCGTAAACAAAGCATAATTCATTCATGGTTCGGTTCACATTTTGATGGATTTACTGCATGTAGAAGCCGTTGGAAAAAGACAACTTGCATGCTAACACCAATTGACTTCGGCCCATGGTTAACAGAATGAGCTTCGCCCTTTTTGCCAAAAGAAAAAGTTGAAATAAAAACGACCCTATTCGCATGCAATTTCAGTTTTTTTTTCAAGGTGCTGCTAGTTGGTCATCAATGGTGGATTAAAGAACATTAAGGTAATTTACAATTGCAATTGTAAATAATTGAAGCGAGTGAGAATGCAATTTTGATCGGCTCACACGGACCGAACCAAAACGATGGGAATGGCCCTGGAGAACCGAATGAGAGAATTAATGTTTCTCTTAATGAGTTGAAATAGAACTTGTTGTGCGAAAATTAGCTTCACTTTCTTTACACCAAGAAAGATTGAAGAGAACGCATGGCTTAAGCAACTCTGTCTGTGATCCATAAAAATTTGTTATTATCACATTGTCGAGAGAGCCGCGACGATCTCAATCGGATCGGGTTACCTGTCTCAGCGAAAGGAAACTGCAGATCATACAATTAATTGAGCGTGAAGCGGAAGTTTGAGTCAGCAGCCGATAGCTAATAAATGTGTCCGGTTGTTGGTTGGAGCGTGTTACTTTTCGAGCCACATGAGCCATAAAGACTTCGGCTCAGCTACCTCTAAGGCCAACCGAAAATAGGCCAGCTAGCCGTTCCGATGAGAAACTATTTTTTGGGTTCGATCAAAATTTTTCAACTCGCAAAAGATGGCGCCGCCCTCCAACTTCGGTGGAACCCAGCTCAGAATCAACCGAAGCGTAACCGAGAAGCAAATCTTTCATCGATGATGGGTTGATGTGTCTTTTTTCGTTCGTTCCTTTCCTGATTCGGATCGAGGCCCGCCTAGTGGTGGTTATTCGGATTTTGCGGTGAGCACCGGTAGCTAATTGGTTTCGAATCGATGGGCGGCGTGAGAACGCTCTCGGACTTCGAGCGAGGTACACTTGCTATCGAGCTGAGATGACGAAAATGCGTGGGAATCTTCGGGTTGCAATTTGTGCAGAGCTTCAATTGAAACATTGATGGGGTAAGCTAATTTTTTATAATATCCATAGCTTCTGTTGATTCGCAATTATTGAAGATGAACCAACTACCTCATCATTGCGCAAACTTATCTTATTAGTAAAATTTGTTGATCTGTTTGAATCTTGTTTCAGTTTTTTTGTGTTATTGAGTACAAATTTAACTGAGTAATTCAGAATCATTGTTCAGTCTGCATCGCTTTGCATATTATGTTTCGCAAAGATTTTTAATGCTTCTTTTGAGCTTTTTGAGTTGACGGTACATTAATTCTAGAATTCATGTTAAATATCTGCCGTATTTCTATTCGAAGAAAACAGTTTGTCATTTTTATTTCATCTCTTAACTATAATTATATTTTATTAAATCATAGATCACGAGGAACTCTCTTAATTTAAACACTATATCAAACATGCTAATTAATACTCTAACACAACTTTTTCTTGTCTTTACAGGTAACTTATTGTCAACAAACGAGGCTGGTAAATATTGTTTCATCAATGACAATGATAACAAACATTTCACCTGACGATTGCTCTTACTTAGAGCTATATTATATCCTGTTTGTGTTTGTGTTCGTTTTTAGTTGACTTACCAACCATGATCAAGTTAAAGTTACTTTAAAGCTATGAACTAAAAATGTACCGAATATTCGACTCCTAATTCCACCAAACCGTTGAGTCAAATATTCAGCTCACCGAATGGTTGAGCTAAGTATTCAGCCAAACAACACAGTAAACGAAAATTACCGAGTTCGGTAATTTTTTTTACCGAAATCCTAACAAGTGTAAGTCTTTAAACTGTTCGGTAATTTTTTCGGTAAAAAATAAACGAACATCGGTAAATCGATTCTTCATTTACCGATGTTCGTTTATTTTTTACCGAAAAAATTACCGAACAGTTTAACGATTTACACATGTTAGGATTTCGGTAAAAAAATTACCGAACTCGGTAATTTTCGTTTACTGTGAAGGAGTGTATTCGAAAAAAGATATGCAACACTTTGTTTTATGAATGCATCGATGAAAATTGAGGAAATTTCCAGTGAAGCTACCTAGTAATGTAATGTGTAAGTGTACGAAATTTTGTGACAATCTGTCAAGTGATTTTTGAGATAGTGTCCAAAACTGAAGTTCATTAACTAAATTTTTTGGGCAGGATCAATAAAAATTCAGAAAAGTCCCAGAGGGAGACCCAAAAACAGCAGAAAATCAACTTTTCGACCAAAGTTCACTTGGTTAATCGTTGAAGTAGTCTTTGAGGACCCAATTGTGTGCTAAAATTTGAGTAAAAGTGAAGATTATTGTTTGAGAGGATTGTGAGAGGTTTTCTCAAGCTCAATCCGAAAATATGAATAGAGGAAGTGATAACTAAGTCAAATGTTTCTGACTGGTTTGTTTAGCTGACTTAAAAATAAGCCTGACATCATTTCTCCAAGGGAGATAAATTTTCCACGGTCGAAATAAACAAAATACGGTGGTCAAATCGTGCGCAAAAATATTTGGGCTTGTGGCCCACAAGTTGTTGGGACATACTGCATTGTACTCAAACGTTTATGAAAATAATGCAGCTTGCACAACTTTTGAAAAGTTTAAGTACGGCCAGGAAATTCGAATCTCGACCTTCAGGTTGAAAGACGCGAACGCTATCACAGAATCATGCCTGATGCATTGGAATGAGATCTCTAAAATTCCAATAAAAGCTTTTGAGACAGGCAAATTGGGGCAAAAAAAACAACTGTTTGTATCAAAGAAGATGTACCACCTAATAATTTCTTATCGGAACGAGAAAAACGAAGAAGATTCTTAATAAGATAATATTATCTCGATGAGATGGATTTGAGTGAAAAAATCGATATGCTCTCCTGATCGGATTAGAAAATCTTGACTAATTTTTCAAAATAGAAATGGTTACTCAAAAAATTTGTCATTTTTTGTAATAGATTTTAACCAAATATTCATGAACGTTGAAAGTGAGGCTGTGAAATTGAAACTGCGAAAAAAAATGACATTTGCATTTGACTGTTAAAAAATTGAGGTAAGATTATATCCCATCATTACTTCTATTCTAAAATTCTAAAACAAATTATGTTTTTTTAAACTTAACCAAACTCTAAGTAATGGTTGAAATACATTATAGGACTACTGAAATACATAATCAATTTAAGGACTGTTTACGAAAAAAAGTGAACATGGATTATTTTACGTTATCAAGTAAGTATACAAGCTAGAATTATGAAATTTCTGTTGAACTGTGTATTAAACTTTGCTTTAAGCAATACACTTGAAAAAATGTTGAAAAGGTAGCATTGAAGCTGGTGGAGCAAGGGGGAGTTAATCCAGCGTTAGGCGGATCAATTCTACACAAATGATGTTTTCTTTTTCTTCTTCTTCTTTTACCAACATAACCAAAACATGTAAGCATCCTGGAAAATGAATGACTTGTATCCTTCATTTTTCTTTTCAGCGTAATCTCTGTTACATTTTAATATACATTGCAGAGATTACTACGGCCAGGCCCACCATGTGGTAAATACCGCATAAGATACTGGAACAAGGGAAGGAATGAAGCGTGGAGTTCCCTACCAAACGCTTCATATGCAATAACTTTATATTATTTACGTCTTAATCGTTAAATTTTGAAAGGCTTTCTGAAGTATGATTTCCATTTCGTTTGGGACAAAGTGCGCATATGTGTGTTTCCAAACGCGCCGTTTAACGTTTAATAAGTGTTTATTTATTCAAGGGCCTCCGAAAGTGTTTGCCAGGTAAAAAACTTCTTTTCTACTTCACAGATGGTAAATTGTATTGCTACGCGCAGTGCTGCCAGATATACTGACGTTCCTGAGAATAGTTAATCATATCTATAATAAATTTAGGAATTTTAAATATATGTATTTCAATTCAACATATAAATATCCTTAAAATTGTTGTGTTGAAAACTGCATTTAAATTGAAACAAACATGAAACATGGTTAAAGATAAAAGGACATGGCGCGTTTTGCCCTGCCTAGACATGTTTATTAAAAATCGTTTAAAATAACAGAAAAAATAATTGAATCAATCGAAAACGCTCACTGAAGAAGGTAGTAAGTTGCTATCGAAATACCGGTATATGGACTTTTCATTTACCGTGGTTGAATTAAAAGGAATCTTTCGATTGCTTTGATTCAATTGAATAAGAAAATTTTTCGTTGTGTGATGATTGTCAACACCAATGTTCATCATTGAAACAGATGCAAGGTAAATGTTACGCTGATAGATGTCGTAATTCCTTACGAGAAAAGTTGATCCCGCATTTTATACCCAGTTCCTCTATATTTTCTGTGTTTAAATATGTAAGACATTATGTGATGCTGTTTTCACGGTTTTTACTGTAAAATCATGTCAAAAATTCACATCACACTTAGTAAATATCAAAAAATCAGTTTAAATTTCATAACATTGCATGAATTTAAGTCAGAAACCTATAAATAGTTAATATGGGCGTTAAAATTCTGTGTTCTGTGACACAGATTCTGTGACGAAAATATGTTCAAAATTCAATGAAATTATTGATTTTTCTGTAATTTCGGCAACCTTGGCCACTAGAGACAAGCAGCGTGCCTACGGCTACGGGTTTCTCATTGGTGGGGGGTGGAGACGAGCGCTTTTTAACAGCAAATTGTTCGCCTACCATGCCTACGATTACGATTGTCTGTCACAAGATGGACGATTCCGTGTATTGGTATAAGAACACACCCGAAACTGTACACGCCCTGGAGACAAGTTTAAAGACAAAAACAACGAGCCGTCAATATTCTTTAGACCTCTTGGTAGTTTTAAATCGATTCATCATAGTAAAATGCTGTTCTACTCGAAACGTGACACATGTTTTAGTTCATTCCACAACCTCGATAAACAAACAGAAAAAAACAGGGGCTAAAACCCACTAACTCGTACATCGAAAAAAGCAAATTCATCGGAAGGCACCTGCTCGAGTACCTTTTTTTTCTACGCATAACATCCGCACATCGAGGAATTGCATTGCGTTACATTTTTTTTTTTACTTTTGCCTTGCGCACTATCATGTTTCCGCAATCATCATATGTCGAGTAGCTGCGTGTTGCGCACCTTTCGTGTGCCTCAAAATGCAACTGCTTTCTGGCGGCCGGACGCCTTTTAAAGCTTCAAGACACCCGGCGTCTTCGGAGTTCTGGTCCCCTTACGAAAGATTGTAGCAAGCAAATATTTACCCATCCGAGTACTGAGGCCCGTTGAAGGTTTCGTTCTCGATCGCCAAACAGAGGGAACGCACATCCTGTCCCAGAAAAGATCAATAACGTTGTATTTCGTTGGGATGGGACTTATTTCCTTCCGGAAGTTTCAGTTCCGTTTCGAGAGCACTTGTTGCAATGTCGGATGGATTCTGGCAGAAGAAATTTACCGCTTCTATCTTGACTTTAAAACGGTTTTTTGTTCCCATAAGAGTACATCCTGATTTGAATCCATGATTGAAAAAATATATTTTTTCAATTTCGATTGAAGTTAGAATTGATTTACGTTCCACTTGAACAACAAAATGTGGCAAAATTGACGTTCGTCAAACCAGATGCATCAAAGTCTGTGGCATTCGTCTCGCTGAAAATTGAATTACAAAACAACTCTAAAGTTCACAACACAACTTTTACCATCCATCACGTATAACTAGAAATCGTGAAAAGTCACGTTTAACGCGACATCAATTTGCATTTGACTTTCAACTACACGCCTCCCACATTATAAGCATTTGCGCATTTCTTCCAGAAGAGCGGTGAGCCCCATGGCCATGGATGGAAAAAAAAGTGATGTTCGGATAATTTCAATCCATTTTTTCAAAATCAAACGTGGGATTAAGAATGTTTAATTTGATTTCAAAATGACGTGTAGATCAATTATCCAAACGCTTACCCTAGAGCCCTATTGAGTTGTCATCGGCATCGAATAATCTCCAGTACCTCGCAATAGACCATTGCATCTGGAAACCGACTAATTGGACTTGGAAATGATTCATCTGCGCATTCGCTAGAATGGAATGGCTGGCGTAGATCGAGGATCTGCATTTACTGTAATCAATTCCGCCCACAATTTGTTGTATCCCAATCAAAATAGGAGAAAAGAACCGCATAATAATCACATTCTCCTCGGAGTTATAGTTGGTTCCTACAATTTGTAGTAGGTAGATGTAGAAATAGAAAATGCGGGTGGTAGGAAAATGTTGCGCTCATTCTGCCCGGGCGCCTTTTTCCTATTAAATTATTTACCTAAAGGGTTCCAGAACACCTACATTCATTCGTTCGTTTCGTCCAGTGAAGTGATTACACCGACATCTAACAATCACAATCTTCTTTACCCGATGCAAAATCGATCGATGAATGAATGGAAGATCCTCGTTCAGTCAGTACACAAATGTATTGGTCCGGTTGATTGGTTTGTGCTCTGACCAGCGTTTTGTTTTGTTGGGGATGCTGCTGATGCTTCTGTCCCAGTCTTTATTTTTTGCTTTCTCATTCACGAAGAACACGTTTCGCGCCACCATCATTGCATTGCATATTGCCGTTGGTGATTGTAATTATCGATCTCTCCCCGCCATGAGAGAAGAGGAATGCATCGCGACTTATTTCGCGCATACACACTATACACCAGATATGCGAATTATCGTGGAATAATTTCCCGGTCGATGAACCGCGATCGTTGTATGTATGTTGAGGAAATTGGTTTGGGCAAGAATGTTTGAAGCATTCCAATGGTTTTGCGAAGAAAGGAGTGTATCAGATTTTTACAAAATTTGTAGTTTTGGAAAGCTTGTAACGTGACTTAAATAGGATATCAATACAATATTCATCTAAAAACATTTATTTCAAAATTATTCAAAGTCGAATAATTTTTTTTTGAAAAACGTGCTTCGGAAAGCTTAAGTTAGAAGCTACATAGGGGAAAGGTTTCCTAAATGGGCCTATCGAGTTAAATGACCCTACGGCTGTTTGACGAAATGGCTGACTAGACAGCTTATCTGACCAATGCATTTTGAGGGTGATACGCTTAGAACATAAGGCAAGAAAAAATTTCATGAATTTATAAACTCAAAAATATTTAAAAAATCATACAAGGATTTGATACATTTTGATGTAATATTTCGACTTTAAAAAATTATATATAAAGAAGCTTAAAACAAAAACTAGGATGGTTTTTGTTTCTCACTCAAATGAACTTAAGAAATTAAACATATTTCAGCTTTTGTGGAGGTTTAATAATGATTATATAGTGGAATAATAGAGTGTTTTTGTATGCCCCCATCATGTTTGTAAAATGCCTCCATCCTAAAATAACAGGTTAAATAGAATAAATAAATGATTTTTATCATTGAACCTTCAAATCTAAGCTCTGAATAACATCTTAAGAGAGAATTGATGATCCAAATACAGATTTGATAAAGTTTTTCTCATGGATGAACTGCCTCCATAGTATGGCAACCCTAACTTTTGTTTTATTCCATAAAATTATAATATACATAGATATTTATAAAACTTCAGCTTTATCGTACGGAAATTATTACTTTCCAGCAGTTTCAATGAAATTATACGGAAATATTGCCCAAAAAACAGAAATTTTGTTCAAAATATAAATAGGCGCATATAGCCCGCACGGTTTGAGGTTCAGCATTTTAGACAACACTTTTAATAAAATCGTTTTCTTGGAAACAGAAGAAAATTTTAACATCAAAATTACTGCAATGTATAGAAAACAGATGCCTGCACACGTGTATATAGTTTTTGTACACATATTCGATGTGATATTTGATTAAATCGGTGTTCGGCTTAATAGGCGCATATAGCCCGCTCCTCCCCTATGTATATTTTGCACATATGGAAATATTTTTCTTTTAAATTTTTTTTCATGGTCACATAAAAAGTGGTGTAAAACCTTCTTTTTGCATATAGTTTAATATCGATAACCTTGTGTTAACATACTCAAAATTCAGTGCAAAGTCAAATAAAGTTGCTAGAATAGTCTCAGAAAATGCAGATTGATAAAAAGTTCGAAAAACAGTTACCTTTGAATAGTCGTCAAAAAATCTGTGTTTCGTGTTTTTTTAATCTAAAGATGCCAAATTTCACAAATTTCTTCAACTTTCCAGTGAAATTTTCGAAAATTTGTTTTGTGACTGGAACACACATTTTTTCACACTTTTTGTGGCCATGAACTTGAGAAATTGGAAAAAAAATTCCATATGTGCAACATATAGTTTTGAACTTCAGCTTTCTGAGGCACTTAGTGAATTTGGTTTCGAGCACTTAATAACTGACTTACAGCCTGAATACTGTCTGGATTTCATATTTGAGTCACGTTACAAGCTTTGCAAAACTACAAATTTTTTAAATCGGTTGAGAAACAAGAAAGTTTTAGTGAAAAATTGTTAAGGGTCATCATTAGACTGAGTCGATTTGGGGTCATTTTTGAATTTCTTTAACCCTGGGGTCTAAAAAGCTTTGTCTTGGTCCAAAACTCATCCATGATTTTTTGCAGAGTTTTTAAGTAACGTTTACATGAGTAAATTTGAACTATAAGGTTTGTATGGGAAAATTGAATATTTTGTACTGAAAAATCAACATCATTTTTGTTTCTTCTGTGGAACCGAGCCAGCTGACAGTGCCAATTTATAAAATTCCGAAAGAAAATTTTTCGCTGAATAACTTTGTCGAAGACCGTAACTTCGAATCTTATTAGGCAAAAAAGTTATTAGCTGTTTAACAGAGGTATGTCTTTTCGCATTGATGAATAATAAATTCAATTGACATCAGTGCTGGAGTCTCGCGAAGTATTGCGTGAAAAATAGCCATGCAATACCTCGCTAGGCACCCAGCAGTGATCTCAATTGAATTTATTGTTTATCAATGCGAAAAGACATACCTCTGCTAAACAGCTAATAACTTTTTTGCCTAATAAGATACGAAGTTACGGTCTTTGACAAAGTTGTTCAGCGGAAAATTTCCTTTCGGAATTTCATAAATTGGCACAAAAACTGTCAGCTGGCTCGGTTCCACAGAAGAAACAAAATTGATGTCGATTTTTCAGTGCAAATTATTCAATTTTCCCATACAAACCTAAAAGTTTAAATTTACTCATGTAAACGTTACTTAAAAATTCTGCAAAAAATCATGAATGAGTTTTGGACCAAGACGAAGCTTTTTAGACCCCAGGGTTTGAGAAACTCAAAAATGACCCCAAATCGACTCAGTCTAATACCGCATACTTTTTTCAAGATCTACAAACTTTAATAAAAAATACATGCATTTTTTAAATATAAATAGCCATGAAGAAAAATTTGCGAAAAAAATTTGAAGTTAAAAAAATGTTACTTGGCATTCTACCATGATTTGATGCAGAATGTTCAAGTAACATTTACAAGTGTAAATTTTAACAAATAGGTTTGTATGAGCAAATGAAATATGTATTTCATCATGGAAAAACGCCGTCTAATCGTATTTATGCCAATTTATAAATTCTCTGAAGGAAATTTTCCGATTTGTATCTAAAATATTTTAAGTTATATTCTGCGACGAAGTTGTTGAGTTAAAAATTTCCTTTAGGGCATTTATTATAACATTAATATTAAGATTTGAGTTATAATTTATGCTTTTATAAAAATACATACAGCTGCTCCCAAAAAATAAATGAACACACAATTTTTACATATTTTTAAAGAAATATTGCCTTCTTACGGTCACGAGAGTCCTAATGTTTTTTTTCGGAACGGATAATTGAGTCAGAAAGTTTTACCGACGAAAGCATTTTTTTAAATTTTTTTTATGTGAAAAAGGAGAATAAAATGCTTCTTAAAAGTAACATTTATCTAAAAAAATTTGACATCTAAATATTAAAATATTTCTGAGATGCAGCAAATCTACGATAATCTAACTTTTTAGATATTTACCATTCAAACTGCAATATCTCAGAAATCACGAAACGCCCATTGATAAATGTTTTTTACAGTGATTTCTCAATCATGTAACAATCATGTGTTGTGTATGAACAGTTTTTTTTAATAGTCCAAAAATAAGGCCTGTTTTCAGCCTATTCATTTTAATTTTTTTTTTTTCAATTATTTCAGGTTAATAATAAAGCCTGTTTTAAGCCTATTCATTTTAATTTTTTTTTCAATTATTTCAGGCCTTTACTTAAACAATGGATTTCTATAAAACTCTGGACGATTGCTTGCAAATGAAATAATATTTTCTTTCGAACAACCAGTAAATCAATTTTTGTAATTGAAGAATTAAAGAAGCAGACGTTCAGATTGGTGTGATGAATGATGAAAAAAATTTCATGAGTGTTTTGAATCACAATAATAAATTTTCATTCAAGAAAGGAAGTAGGCGATGGTTTGTTGGTATCGCATCGCAGGTGTTTGTTTTCGCTCCGTCGCGATGAAAATTTAATTTTTGAAGTTTAAGTATTTCTTTTATTCTAAAATTATGATTTTTTCTCGAATAAGTGGATAGTGCATAGTGATCAATAATTGCAGGATTAATTGTTTGTGCATGACCCGATTCCCCATTGATATCGTCTTCCTACAGCCGGTGACATTCTTGAATGTAACGTTGCGAGAGGAAACACACTTGCTACTTCAACAATTGTTGAGGTGCGTTCGTTCCATTATCCTTCTCATTCATCTATTCCTAATTGATGTTGCAATCCGGGAGTTTCTATCTGAAAATTTCCAGGAGTCAACAACAATTGAAATTTCTGAAAAACCGTTTATCAATTTATTAAGAGACGTGAGGTTATCCCTCGCAATTTGCGGGGAGTGCAGAGAAGTTTTTTCCTATTTCAACCTACTTTTTCAACTTAAGAAGAACATTTTTGGGTTTCATTTATAATGTAGTGTTGGAATTATTATTATGATTTGAAAACAAAAACATATAATTTATTCTGGCAACGCTGTCAAATTTTTCAACTTAATCAAAGTCAATGTGTGTATATATATATAAGAGGTGTTACCGTATATCTAGTTCTCGATTCAGCCATTTTGGCCATTTTGGCTTTGCAACTGCGGAACTCATGGTGTTAGTTTACCAAAAAATCACAGGAAAGCTGAGAAAATAATCTTATGTTTGTAAACAAACTCATCGAGCGCTCCACACACTCCTCGCCTACTTACTGTGAAAGTAAAAGAACCTTGTGTTTTTGTTAAAACCTTGATCAAAGTGAAGATTTTAAACCTACACGCAAAATAAAAAAAAAGGTTAAATTAACCGAGAAGCGAGGTGAATTTTTTCCACCTCTCTTGAAAGGTAAATTTTACCTTTTTTTCATTCACCTAGCAGAAAGGTAAATTTTACCTTTTTTCAATTCACCTTACAAAAAGGTAAATTTAAGCTTTTTCACATTCACCTACCGTTTTCCCATTCACTGATTCGAAAGGTAAATGCTATTTGGTTTGGATGGTTCCATAGATAAAAATAAAACAAAAACAAAAATCATTAAAAAATTTATATTTATTTTAGATGAATATGGACTTTTATGTAATATTTATTGTTGGAATGCATTGTTGAGGCAAGGCTTTTTTCACCAGGCTCGCTTGAGTCGTGGCCATCGTGGTGAATTGTACTTTTTTACTTCACTATGAGGTAAGATTTACCTTTTTGTGGATTCACCTTTTTTCTCGGTGAATTGTATCTTTTTTCTAGCTCGATTCAGGTAAACATTACCTACCTTATTTTTCTACAATTTACTCGAAAAATTTCGTAATGGAGGCATAAATAACAACATAATTTATTTATTTTTTCGTTTGATTTGTCCAAGTAAAGTGAATAAATCCGGGCAAAATCCGGGCATTTTTCGTTGGAATCCGGGCAACCGGGCCGGGCCGGACTGTTCCCAAATTTTGTATTAAATATCCGGGCAAACCCGTGTAAAACCGGGCAATCTGGTAATCATAATTTGGCCTCTTATACCAACTGTGTTTGTGATTGGAGCATTGTCACCTAATTGCGTTTTCAGGAGAGTCTGGAGCCAAATATAAGAAGTGGTGAAAATGCTCCAAGAGCTTAACCTGCGTCAAAATGATTTGAAGTGTTCTACAAAATTGTTCCTCACATTAAAATCTTAACATCACAAAGTTTATGATGTTCCGCAGTGTTGGTAGATTTATTTACGTTTTTTTGTAGAAAATTTTCACCTTTTTCATAGAAAGTTTCATAGAAATTTGAAGGTCTTTGAGGGTCGCCTTAGAGTTATCCGAATGAGCTTAAACTTTGCCAGTATTATTTTATATTTGATTGGATCAAAATTGGGGTTGGAGGACCAAGGTTTCATCGATGTTATTAGTAAACTACACACAACCAAATACAGAAAGTTTATATTATGCGAATTTCAAATCCTCTACAAAATCTTGGTCATTTTGAAACTTTAGGCATAAAACTGGTAAACATAATGATGTTATGTTCTTTTAGTAGAAAACTTTTACATTTGTTGTTTTTTTTTACATTCTCAATTGAAGTTATAGGAAGCGTTTTGATCAGGGGTCGTCAACCTTTTGAGCCAAAAGAACATACTATAAAATTTAATTAGGAGATTATTCACTATAATTTATGTTTGTTTCATATTTTATTGGCGATATCGGTGAACAGTGATTTCCTTTTTAGTAAGAACATCTTAAGAATTTGAAATTTTTTAGACGGATAGAAAAGTTAGAAAAAATAAAAGATGGTGAAAATGAACGGGTAGAATATGATCTTCAAGCATTATCATCAAATATACAAAGCGAATGAACATGTGATGATAATGCTTCTGAATAAAATTTTAACCTTTTTACTTACTTACTTAATGATCCCGCGCCGATCCTCCGGTGCATAGGGTCGTGGTAAAAGACCTCCACTGTTGACGATCCGAAGCCAGCGTCTTCACCTGGTCCCAGTCAAGACTCTCGTCGACAGTTCGGATTTCAGCGGCTAGGCTTCGCCGCCACGAGTTTCTGGGTCTGCCTCTTCTTCGGTGTCCTTCTGGATTCCAAACTAGCGCCTCTCTGCAAATCTCGTTTTTATCTTTTCGCAGCGTGTGCCCAATCCATCTCCACTTACGTTCCCGAATCTCGATTTCTAGCGGCCTTTGATGACACCTGCGATGTAGTTCCTCATTCGAGATCCAGTTGCCAGGCCACCAAGCGCGGATGATACCCTTTATCCGTCCATAAAATTTCAAATTCTTCAGATGTTCTTTCTTAAAAAGACATCACTTTTCACCGATAAGGCCGATAAATTAAGTAACATAAATTTTTTTTATTTCTAGTGTTCAGAGGAGTCATATATATATTTGTGTGTGTTTTTCGATTATAGTCGTTTTACCATCTTTATGGCATTCGGCATGGCATGGCGTTCAGGAGGCAACTGATTTGCCAACTGACCTATATCACCAGCTCTTTATATTTTCTGAATGAAATTCAGTGATTATTTGTTTTCTGATGAATGTACCTTAATATTCGTAATTATAATCTCAGGTGACATTTTCATTTATCACGTAGGATAATCACACAGTATTCAATTTTTAAAGTGTATGGAAAATATCAGTTTTTGTTAATTGCCAACTTTTTTAAATATTTTTCTAGACTCTGGATTACGGCTTA
Source organism: Uranotaenia lowii (assembly GCF_029784155.1). NCBI lineage: Eukaryota > Metazoa > Arthropoda > Insecta > Diptera > Culicidae > Uranotaenia > Uranotaenia lowii. The sequence continues at coordinate 20,800,255 of NC_073692.1, forward strand.
GAGCGGCCCAGATTACCAAAGTATATGTAGATGTGATACCAAAACAAAACGGTATCACGAGATTCGACCGCTTTCGCGGGATCGTTCAAAACCATTTCACCTGCTGCGGATCCAGTTTTGCATTACAACTTTCGCACTATCTCGGGGCAAACTGGTTCCTCGCAGATTTCCTTTCCCCCTGATGGCTGCAAAGAAAGATCAGAGGAAGGTTGAGCAGTTGGAAACGATGACGTAAAGTTAAATCCTTTGGTTTTATATGAAGGTATATGCTCTGAGCAGTCCACCAGTTCGTCGTATAGATCTTTATTTAGGTCCAAGCACGAAAATCTGCCGACCAACCAAACCAAACTAAGCGATGCTGAACCAGTTTGTTTACGGGAGGAATTCGTTTCTTTGCCTTTTCCTGTGCACGCTGTTTATCAACCCCGCTGTTCCCTCTTCCAAACGTACGGAGAGGAAACGTCCCCAGCGGGAATTTTCGGGCGGCTTCTCCAGCAAGATTGTTTACGCGAATTCAGTGGAACATCTCTCGGTGAACGGATCGAAAACGCTTGAACCGCGTCCGCCTTTTTCGTCCGCCGATCCGGAGATGTTCGCTCCGGTTAAAGCAAACCGATCATAGACCAATAGGTCGTCCCCGTCCGTCCTTAGGGAGCTATTTGGCGGCAAAAATCAGATGCTGTGCTGTGGATACAACGAATTTCAAGTGGGGGGAAAAAATAACAACAACAATCATCATCAAACCGGTTGGTTTTTATACTGTTCGGACCACGCGCGCCGAGTTTGTTTGATCGTATTGTGCGCGGCTTCCCGAAATCCGGGAGACATCATCCGGATTCGCATAACCTTCGCTTGGAGCCTCTTTCGCTTCAATCTTCGGACCTTGGACTTAAGAAGACACAAGTAAAACTAACAGAAACTATGAAGGTATCTTTGTGGGGGCAATCAAAGTGGATGGGAATCACGAAAATCGAGGAATATGATATGGGGTAAGGTACTTCGAACGCAGATGATTATGGGATTGCCCCGGTATTTATGGTTCCAAAGCTTCAAATATGGTCGATTCATAGTCGCGTTAGGAGATTTTCTCTTCTCCTCGCACGTTTCTGCGAAGATTCCCTTCAGAAAGTACAGCATAGTTTGTAGAAACGCGTCAAACGTGCCAAGTGAAGTGTGAACGAAGTGGTTCTCAAATCATGTTTAAAATAAAAACAAACACGAAATGTCATCAAGCTCTCGCTGAAAAATAGAGCACTAGAATCTAAATCTTAAGTTTTGAATAAATATCACTAATTAATAAACTGATTTTTAAATAGAAAAATAAAATTTGTGATTGCCTTAAAAAAGTTGAATAAATCAAGTATTGTATTTTTACCGTTCCTTTTTTCTTCAAATTGAATCATTTGATAGGGTTTTAGTCATTTCTACTATACGGACTTTCTCATGGAAAATCACCGTTTTTTAATATCCAAAAATTATAATTAAATGACCATAAAACTAACACTTAAACTAAAATTATACAAAAAAAGTTGAACATTCACATAAAACCACCCATTTGCTCCTAAGTGCTTAAATTTCATCAGGAGAGATGTTTGTTTGTGAGCATTCGAAAAACCAGATATTTTAAGATTTTAAAATGACATTTTAGGAAATATCAAAAATCCTCTATTAAAAATCAAATTTAGCTTATTTGTAACTCAATTTATAGGCTTTCAAACGTAGTTAAAAGTTTTCAGATATTTTAACTTTTTACTTTGTTAATCATGATTATCTGCAAAAATTACATGTTGCCCAAAGTTACCCCTAGTTTACGGTACAACAATTTCGAAAACTTAAAGATACTAAATATGTAGAATTTGGTCCAGTCGTTTCAGAGGTAGAGAATGCCAGGTTATGGTGTTTTTGGGCTTAGATTTCTTAGCGATCATCAATGTGTTAAAACACAGGGTGGCAACGTGAAGTGATACGCTTTGTTTTTGTCATAAAACTCAATAACATCTTACAGCTGAAAAAGTACAAACTAAGTACCTACTTGAGTTCATTTTTTTTAGTTGTTTTGTCACATACAATTTCCGATTTCTTCATGAAGAAATAATGAACAAAATTGTTCAAAATATGTTTTTGTAAACTTTAGTGAAAAAAAATTGTTCTGCTGGTTTTATGGATTTTCGAACTTTTCGTCGAATATTTTCCATCAATTTCTGCACAACGGTAGCATCAACCTTATCGGCCATTTTTTCTTCCACTTTGCCATATCAGATGATCAATTAATTTGAAACCCTTTTTCAGTTTACGCTTGATTAATGCCCAATATCTTTCGATGGAAGCAAACTGTGGGCAGTTTGGTGGATTAAAACTTTACACCAAAACATCAAAATTTTTCTTCTGGTACCATTAAAATTTATCTCACGTGTAGGGGCAGCTAGTTAGATCAGGATTGATCCTCACGAGGCCTTAGTATGACTGGATAAACGGCATAGCTATCTCCTGAAGACATTCCTCCTTGTAAACTTTTTCACACATGGCTGCTCGCTAACATCTTCCAAAATTTGTTTTTTGGTCTTGTAATCTTTCGGATATTTTTTTTTAATATACACAAAATACTTCAAACATTATTTATTCCCTCCTTTCGTTTTTTTTTTTTTTTGGAAATAAAGAAGGAAGGGGGGGGGGAGGGGGGAAATTGATATTTGTTCCAGCCATAAAAAATAACTAAAACATTTGCTAAGTAAACAATAAAAATTTAATCTTCGAAACTAAAAATTTGTGTCGAAATATATTTAATAGAACGATTTTTTTTATTCAAATATTATAAAAGAAATTGAACATCGTTCTGATTTTATCAATTAATTTGAACTTCTTCGCAAACATTCTTTCTTTCAAACGTAGACATCATTTGCATTAATTTTTTAAACCAACATTTTTCAAGTTCTTCTACATTGCATAACAACGTTCGACTTATCTATATATATAAAAATGAATTTCTGTCTGTCTGTCTGTCTGTCTGTCTGTCTGTCTGTCTGTCTGTCTGTCTGTTCCCTATAGACTCGGAAACTACTGAACCGTATTGCGTGAAACTTGGCAGGTGGGGGTATTGGAGGCCGGGGAAGGTTCCTATTATGGTTTGAGACCCCTCCCTCTCTCAATAAGGGAGGGAGGGGCCTCCCAAACAAAAGACAATTTTTTGCATAACTCGAGCACGCATCAAGCAAATGGTATCAAAATTGGCATGGGGTGGTATTTGGGTACGAAGAATATTCCTATGAATATTAGGTACCCCTCCCTCCTCTCAGTGGGGTGATAGGAACAGGGGGGAGGGGGGCAATCTTACAATTTTTAACATAACTCGAAAACTAAACAAGATATTGGAACCAAATATGGCACGGGAAGGTATTGGGATACGAAAAATCTTTCAATGATTATTTGAGACCCCTCCCCCTTTTTTGTAGAAACGGGGAGGGGGCCTCTTTCATATTCTTTTACATAACTCAAAAACTAATAAAGCAAATGGAACCAAATTTGGCATGGGAGGGTATTTGGAGACGAAAAATATGTATATGATTATTTGAGAGTCATCCCTCTTTCCAGTAGGGAGAAATAAACGGGGGAGGGGCCTCTTTTATAATCTTTTACACAACTCAAAAACTAATTAAGCAAACAGAACCAAATTTGGCATGGGCGTTTATTTGGGAACGTGACATGTTCTTATGATTGTATGCGAACCCCAGTGGGGAGAAAGGAAAGAGGGAGGGGAGTTTCATACAATTTTTACATCATAACTCAAAAACTACAACAGCAAATGGAACCAAATTTGGCATGGAACGATATTTTGGGACGAGAAATGCTTCTATGAATATTTGGTATCCTTCACTCCTTCAAAGAGGTGGATGAAAAGGGGGACAATTTCCAGTATAACTGGAGAGTTGATCGAGCAAATTGAACCATATTTGGCATATGAGGGTATTTGGATTCGAAAAATGTTTCTATCATAAATTGAAGCCCCACCTTTTTTTCAGCGGAAAGGTATTAAGAGGGAAAGAGGGCCTCCATACAAATTTTTTTGCATAACTCGAGAATTTTTCGAGCGAATGAAACCAAATTTGGCATCAAAAGGTATTCGAGTACAAAAAATACTTTTTCTATGCGAAACAATTCCTTTCTTGCAGTAGAATGATAGAATTGGGAATATAGGAAGGGAAGAGGGAGCTTACATTTAACTTTTTTTTACAAAATCCGAGAAATGGACAAAACTTAACATGGAAAATCATTTTGGTATGATTCTATGATTATCTGACACACCATCCTCCTTTCAGTGAATAGGTACATAGGAGAAGGGAGGTGAGCCCAAAACAATAGTGTTAGCATAAGTTCTCAATTTATGCTAACGAAGCCAACAAATGGAAACAAATATGGCATGGAAAGGTACTTGGTTACGAGATATCTTTCTACGATTGTTAAAGATCCTTACGCTTTACAGTGTAGATAGGGAAAGGAAGGAGGAGCGTCCATATAAATTTTGTTGTAAAGCTTAAAAACTTATCAACCAATGGAACTATATTTGATATAAGAGGATTTTTGGGAACGAAAAAATTAGGTATGATTATTAAAAATCACGATCTCCATTCAGCAGGGGGTGAAGGTAAGAACAGGGGAGGGGCTCTCTTATCAGTTTTTCAGCATAAAACCAGAACATATCAAGCAAAAACAACCATATTTTATAAGTTAGATTGTTTGCGTACGATTAATTTTAGACCCACCTTTTCTAAGGTCGCGAAGCTTAAAGAAACAGATTAAAATTATCAGATCCTTAACACAAATTTAAAGATCAAGATTCAGAATATTAGTTTAAGTTATTTTTGTGTTGCAATTTGAAACTCCAGCTGCAGCTCTCATTTTATAACAGTTGCTTATGGATTATGTTATAATTTGATTTAAAATATTGTTGGCTTTATTTTAAATCAAATACAATAAAAATTTCATTAAATTCTAAAAATATCATTCGATTTTGAAAGGTGTAGCAAAGCACACCGGGTCAGCTAGTTTCTATATAAAATCTTTTTCATTCAAACCGGCGCACAGAGGAGTATCTAGAACAAAAAGTAGGCCAAACGTGTTTTTTTTAATGTTTATACTCAGTCATACGTTTGAATATCTTGGAATAAGACAAAATCAATTAGCAGTGATTTTTAAGCTTTCCTATAATAAAAATGTCGAACAGTTTCGTATCCACTTGATAATTCAAATACTATCTTCCTATTGAATAATAAAAATATCATTAAATTATTCTAAATCCTCTTATTTCCATACCACTTGATTGTACTGATATCTAACCAGATTTTCATCAACAAATTTTTGTAGTTTTTCTATGAAATGGCTTCAAAAAGATTGTGAAATTTTGAAGCATGCGTTCATCCTGCTGCCCTGTTTTCATTTGTTCTGCATAACCTAAAACATCCGCTTCTGTGTTTTTTAACTTATTTTTTCGTCTATTTCCTTTTCTCTAAAAATATAAGATTTGCTTCTATAGAGCGATCTCGATACTCTATACTGCCTGATTATTCTAAACAGCTCAGCCTATGATGAAAAAACAACAGTTCAGCTCTAAAAAATGAACGTTCATATTGAAAATAAAAATTTCCCAATTAATTAGAATAAATTCTCGATTTTTAACTCGTAACTATAAATAGTTTTTGAAAGCTCCACGTACAGTACCCAAATTACTTTTTGGCAACCACTTATCCTCAAATATAACATTTTAACATTCATTTAAATTCTGCTTTTCAAAATTTGTTGTTAAGTCAATTCTCAAACCAGTAATCACATGTTGAACTGTGACTCGATTTTTATACGGTTTGTTGTAAAATTCCAGTTGATAAAAATATTGAAGTTCCGACAGCCGCTATAGCTCGTGAAAAAACTAAATATTGAAGAAATGTATTCAAGACAAATGAACTCAAAAATCATAGTAATAATTCATTTTTAAATTTTGACTTTTGGCCAGGTTTTTGGGTGAAATACTCCTGTGTGCGGCGGTACCTACTCATAACTTTCATTCAAAAGTCTTGTGGAGCTACATATGGCAATAACTTAAAAACGAGATATATATATTTTTTTAAAACCTGTTTTTTCAACATTTGACGTTGAAGCGTTGTTCAAATGCCCTGATCAAAATTTCGGTTTTTTGTACGCATTCTCAAATAGTCTTTCCATAGTTGAAATTTATCTCCAGAACGTTGATTTTCTCCTACAATTGTCGAAACAATATTTTTAACAAAATATGTTGAGTAAATTTGCTGAAATTCTTAAAAATAACAAAAACAAATTCACAAATTTCCGAGCAAATTTTATCTTAGAATCTAGGCTAGTGTTTACATTCTTTAGTGTATATTTTTTTAAGATTTAAAAAAAAATTTAGTGCTACTGGGATAGGTTTTCTAAGTTACCTAGTTAATAGAAAATTTATCGATGTTTGGAATACCTTTACAGATTTTTTGGATCAAATATTAAATTGCAATATAGGTTTTGTAAAGAACACAAATCTTTTTTGACAATTTCAATGCTAAGTCATGTTGATATGAAATCTTAAAGCGCCTACCCATGTTTATAACTGAGATGAGGATAGTCATATCCGCTTGTATTGAGGAAGAAAGGTATTTCACTTGTTATGATATTGTTTTTTTACGAGAATTTGATTGTCTTTGAAATAAGCGTTTCAATTTGATCAAATTATCATATTATTGATTTTCAGTTTGAAAACCCTTAAAAGAAAAATTGGGAAAATTGTATTTTAAATTAGAAAAAACACTCCAATATTTCGTTTCTGATAATGGTATTGTACTTACCCCTTTAAAAAAAAATGTCACGAATCTGAATGATGGAGGATAAATCCAAACCAAAACTCGCGAAATGCATTTTTAAACAAATCAGCGAAAAATCAACTATTTCCGGTTTATTGACTTTTGTAAGTCATAGAAAGGATTCCGAAATTCCTTATTTTTTCGGATCATTATAGATCACGGGTAGCCAAGATTTTCATTAAAATTGTCTTATTTTGAAGCTGACGGACAGTAGAAAACAAATTTTTTAAATAAAAATTTCACATCATGAATCTGCCAGTAGAAAGTTTATGTACACATTGAAAAAAAAAAAAAAAAGAGTTTGCATATATTCGAAGGATTGAAACAGTCAAAAACTAATAAACTATCACAGGAGAAATTCGAGAAATTATTCAAGAAAAATTTCGGAAAGGCTTCGTGGCCGCACAATAGGGTCTCGAAAGCTGGAAGCAGCCCGCGGGCCTTGTATTGCTCATCCCTGCCCTAGACATGTAGCTAATTATGAACATACGGTGTTATTATGCATGCCTTATTTAAAAATATGAAGAAAAAAAAACTTTCAAAAATAAGAAAAGTATCAGCCATTGATTTTTGGGTTCTTTTCAGAATTGAAAAATTGAGAATATTTATTTCAGTGGTTAGTATAAAAAAATACATAGACAATCATGAATTGACTATCGAAATTAAAGAAAAAATTATTAGTTTTAGACAGTTATCAACGATCCATGATCTTAATTTAAAATTTTGGATTTATAACGAAAAATTTACATAACAGATAAATCATATTCTACAATCTATCCTCTGTTGAAAAATATTATACGTTAATCCTCGAGAGGTGCGTTAACTTTTCGGAAATATGGCAATTTTCGCAAAACCTGAGCTATGATGATTCAAAATTATAACATACCTACTAGACTGCCCCAAATTTGTATAGGAAATTCAAAACCTGTTAAATGTTGTGCGCTGCAGGCTAAAATTGATCCTTGGCCTAGTGCAAGATTTCATGCCAAATTTGGGCCAGATCGTAACACGGGAAGGGGTCAACGAGCCTTCGAGTTCGTATGGGATTTTGAGATATTTTGTTCGGGAGAAACATGAAAAATTAGTTTGTCATCAATAACTTTGGTTTCCTTTGGCCAATTTCTTTTGAAAACGGGTTTTCTTGAAGCCTAAATTATGAAAAATATTTCATCCGAAGACTGCAATTTGATTCGAATTAAGATTAAAAAGTTATTAGGCTTCAAAAATGGGCTTACTTTTTTAGGGTGGTATTGTAGTTGAAATAAATTATGGTTTACACATAAACCCCTATTGTAGTATTGCCTCACCCGCTATGAACTTTACAGACTAAACTAAACTACTTTTTTAATACTTTTTTTTTTAAAATGAGAACCACTGACTTCTGTTACACATCCAGCATCGGTCACAATCCACAGAAAAACCGAACGGCGGCAGTCTCTTACGCTTTGGCCCAAAAGGGAGGTGCTAATTAAGTGTATTTCTCAAATCGTGATCGTGAGCCATATGTTGTTTTCGGCTATATCGGTCGGTCCCTTAAAGAACATCGCATTGGGTATTTATCGTTGATGATGGAAAGCGGCCATAAGCACCGAGATGGGTGGGTGGGTGTCTGAACGAAAAGGTTTGATCCTTCCAGAAAGGGGCATTTTTTTACTCGTGTTCCGATTATGGGTCTGCCAGTTTGAGAAGGTGTTAATAGTCTATCAAGATAACGGCACCTATTGTAGGTCAGCAGGGCGATTTAGATAGAGAAGGGGGAAAGAAACGAATACGCATCGCAAAAGGTTTAATGCCGAAACATGCCGTGCTCGAAGTCAGTGACTAATTTCAGTTTAAGAGTCAGTCTGTTAGCGTCAATCCAAAATTTACTAGCCATAAGCTTACGAAAATCGTTTGGGTTGAGTGAATCAGGCGTTCGAAATGGAAGCAATAAAACAGTATTATGGTATCGATTGAAAAAAGTTTTCTAAGGTTTATCTCGAAAACTGCAATTAACTGCGGGGTCGATTCATATTGAGGATGGAGACTTTCAATTTTGGGAAGATAATACCCTTTTGATTCCGAGAAAGGACATAAATTGTCGCGACCTTTGATCACTGTCAGACGTTTTTTTTTTAAATCTTGTCTTTGTGATAAAAATTTATGTAGTACGGTTTTTAACAATTACAAATTCCCTTTTCCAAACTGTTTTTCAAATGAAAATTGTAAACTCAAAGCATAATCAAGTAATTGGATAATTCCGAGTGGATTATAAAGTAATTATCACTGCAGTGATCTCTGTAGAGAGACCCTTCGTAATTTAGCGCCAATTGCAAACCGCAAGATCAAGCTGAGGAATCTTAATGTTATCTTGCTCGATTGCACGCTGTGTCTTTCTGCAGGGCTCAGACCTTTCTTGAGGATTAAGCGCGGTATGAACCGATTATTACTCAGATTCCGGTCGACTTGCAAAAAATGCTTCGATGGAATGTAGGGTGTTGTTACGAGTGAATTTTCACACTAGGCACTTGATTAATCACCTGAACTCCGTTCATCAGAAAGCAAATAAATACAATTGCTTTCTTAATGCTTCAGTCGCTTACAGTTTAACGTCTCATTATTTTGATGCATTTATTTAACAAATATTACATATGAGAACCTTAGTCATTACTCATCTGATGTTAAAAGAGGCAAAATTGTTTACGAAAATAGATTATCACCCCATAAAGGTAAAGACTTGATTGAAACTGTTTTATTGCAATGGTCAACTCAGTAGAAATGCTTTCTCATCGTTTCTCACCGGAACTTGCAGTTACCAGATGGTTTTAAATATTAAACTCATTGATTTTTTTTAACAACTAACTAACCTTATATCAAGGTGAAAAATTTCAAATGAAAAAAGGTGTTAAAATTTCAATCTAATCTACTTTAATGTTTACTGCAATTTCTTTTTTGAGTTTTATGTGTAATATTTCAGCTGTTTTTTCTTTTTCTGGCGCTTTGTTTGAGGCTAGTGTTATGATTAATAAATAATCCACTTTTCAAGAGTTTGTTATGTTTGTTTAAATTTGAGAATTTTGTCTTTTGTCAGAGTAACGGGAAAGAAAAGAGTTTACACAGACTATTTTCGCAAAGGAAAGGCGGGATCGACGGTGTTATTGTGTTAATTGAAAAAAAAAAAAGGGTAGATACGAATAGGAAACAAATGGATAATCTAACGATTAATCACGACAATGTTGATCACAGAAGATTTGGTTTTTAACTTTCGCTGGATATTTAAACAGAAAAATCCAAAATTTGATTCAACTATTTTCGCCCCTGGAGTTAGGCACCATCGTTAACATTTCCTGAATATAAGGGTGGATAAGAAAAGAAAGTTGATTATTGAGGATTGGTAAAATTTTTGCAAAATTTCTTCAAAGCAAACAACAAATCACGAATTTACGTTAAAAAAACGATGTAATCTTGAATTAAGGTATTTTTGTTGTAAGCAGTGTTTAAGTTTACAAGTTTCTCAATTAATAAGCCACCTTTTGAGGTGAGCGCGCTTTTGGGTGAATAAAAGCTGTTTAAAATCGATAGTACAAATTATTGCTCATTTTTTCCCTCATCACCTTAATCAGTTTGATTTAGGTTCACAAAATGTAGGACTATGTAGAGCAAATCGTGAAATCTACAAAAATATCTCGAAAATTGTCCCGATTCACCACATATGGCATATGTTTTTGATCTGGCGCAGTCATCGAATTGAAATATTTGAAATGTTATCAAGTGAATTATTGAGTTTTTCTCTCATTTTAACCCATTTTCTTTGAACAACAAATCTTGAAGAAGTTTTGCCTCTTTCTTTATTCAGGTTATTTCGTTGTAATTGATCTTTACAAAAATGACACTTAAGAATGGACAAAATTTATAGCTTTACTTGTTTAAAGCTTCAATGGTGGATTTATGAATGATCCATCGCTGCTATAATGACTTTTTGAATAACATCTTTTAAGCAAATAGTGGGAATTAAATAAAATTTGTAGGATGGAGAATAAAGTTGTGGAATATGGAATACATATGAAGGATATTTGTTAATAAAAGTTTGTGAGAAAAAAATGTCGATTCGTAAGAAGTTTAGATTGAGAATAGAGGTGGGTGAGAAGGAAAGTAGAGATGAGATGCAGAAAATAAACTACATCCAATAAAACAAAAATAGTTGTATTCGTCAACACTGGAAAAACAAACAAAACAAGATCAGTCATTGATCAATTCTTGTGAGCGACAGACGTGTCTGAGTGAATCTCTGAATTGAGATTTGTCAGGTTCGTGAAATCACGACAATGGCGTTGTTGGCAGAATAAGCCCAAAGATTTTAAGGCTACTTCTGCTGATTGTTTGTTTTGATTGTTCCTTCCGGTGGAAAGGTGGATTGGCTTAGAAAGCACAAATTTTTAAGGCTGCCGCTGCTGATTGTTTGTTTTGATTTAGTCTTCCCGTCGAAAAAGATGGATAAGCTTGAGAAGCGCAGATTTTAAAGGTTGCTGCTGATTGATTGATTCAATTTGGTGTACCGGTGAAACAGACTGAATTGGCTTAGAAAGCGCAAATTTTGAAGGCTGCTGCTGCTGATTGTTTGTCTTGATTTAGCCTTCCGTTGGAAAATACGGATAAGCTTGGGAAGCGCAAATTTTTAAGCTGCTGTTGCTGATTGTTTATTTTGATTTAGCGTTATAGTGGAAAAATATCGATTGGCTTAGGAAACGCAGATTTTTAAGCTGCTGCTAATTGTTCGTTTTGATTTTGCCTCCCTATGGAAAAAGACGGATAAGCTAAGGAAGCGCAGATTTTTAAGGCTGCTGCTGATTGCTTGTTTGATTTGGCCTCCCGGTGGAGAAGACGGGATTGGCTTAGGAAGTGCAGATTTTTAAGGCTGCTGCTGATTGATTGATTTGATTTGGCCTTCCGGTGAATAAAGACGGAATTGGCTTAGGAGGCGCAAATTTTTAAGGCTGCTGCTGATTGATAGATTTGATTTGACTTCCCGGTGAAACAGACGGAATTGGCTTAGGAGGCGCAGATTTTGAAGGCTGCTGCTTCTGATTGTTTGTTATGATTTGGCGTTCCAGTGAAAAAAAGAAAGGTTGACTTGGTAAGTGTAGAGTTTAAATGCTGCTGTTGATTGTTTGTTTTGAATTAGCCTTCCGGTGGATATATCTGGGATTCGATATCTGCTGCTGTTGATTGTTTGTTGTTTGTGATTAGGTAAAAAAATATTTTATTGAGAATAGAGGTGAGAAGTAATGTATAGATTAGATGAAGAATAAACAGAAAATAAATCAAATAAATTTAAAATAAAATAAAACAACAGTTGTATTCGTCATCACTGAAGACATATAAAATGAATTTAAATGACAAAGTATGTTATTTTGGCAACACTAGACTGACACAAACAAAATACAGTCTTTTTGTATCTATTCTTTTAAATTTATAGATACAGTGGGCACATTTAAACTTTGCCAAAGTAAAATAGCTAATAAAAAAATGATAAATGAAAAAAGATTGATCTTTTTTTTGTGAATGACAAACGTTTTTGAGTGCAATGATTGCTGCTCCGCGATTGACCGAGGTCATCAAATTTGTGCACTGGTAAAAAAAAATTGGGATTGAAAACATATTCACAATGCCCAAAACTGATGCTTTCTTTTTGAATCGTGAATAAAGGCCCCGGACACGTCCTAGTAGTCAATAGATAAAACTGAAGAAGAGAAGAGGATGATAGAAAAATGTTGTGCTTCAGGACCGGGTTAAAGCCATTTCTTATATTTTTAATTTTCTAACTTATTGCCATGCAATCAATCAATTCATCTCAAATTGATCTACATATCCGAATACATCACGGACTTAAATGACTAGTAAGGTTAAGGCTTCTTCATATAAACACCTTTCAAGTTGCTTATGTTTGACAAAAATACATACATAAATCAATCGGCATTTCTAAAGGCTAGATTGGGGATATTTACTTAATCCATTTTTCTTATTTTCATCATATCTTTTTGAAAAAAAAAATGCAACCCGCCGTCTTTTGCATTTTCTGACGGCTTGTTACTTCAAGTTTATATGCTCCAAAAGTCAGAAAGATGAATGAGCTCCAAAATGAACTAGAAGCATTTTCGTGAGACGAATCTAGACAAATATAGCCTTTGCATAGTTACAGGCGCAATTTTTCTAATTTTTAAGATAAAACAGATCTTTGAGTCTTTTTTATCAGGTTGTAACTGGATACGTGTTGGTTTTTTAGACAAACAATAGTAATTTTGGGCTTCGTAATGATCACGATCCATTCAGAAGAAAAATGTATCTTTTTGGACTCTGGGGGTCAATTAAACTCATAACAGACATTCTGGAAAAATTTTATTAATCTATAGGGGAGAGTGGGGATACTTGATCCCCTTTTCTTATTTTCACCATATCTTTTTGGAAAAAAATTAGCAACTCGCCGTCTTTGACATTTTCTGACAGCTTGTAACTTCAAGTTTCTATGCTCCAAAAATTAGAACGATACTTGAACCCGTTGAAGAACTAGAAGCATTTTCGTGGGCGTAAAAAAATTGCGAAGTTAGGGGAGACTTGATCCCCTATTGAAGGAGACTTGATCTTTATTCAGGAAGCCCTAATCCTTGTATAAAAATCAAACAAAACCCCAAGAGAGAATGTTAATTGACTATTTCGGTCACGTTTGTTCTCATTTCACAATTTATAAGAAGAAAATTCTATAACTTTGTCTCAACGCTAATAACATTGCATACTTAAAGGCGCTATTTTTTATAATTTAGAAAAAATTAATTATTTTTGCTCTTTTCTTCAGACAATTGTTTGATAAATATTAATTTTGCGATAAATATTAGTAATTTAGTAATCAGCGATCATAACGATCAATTCAGAAGAAGAATATGCCGTTTGGAAGGGGGATCAATTGTACCCAACTCTAGGGGATCAATTGTATCCATAATCAACATTTTAGAAAACTGTTTCTGAAAAAAGTTGAGAGTTTTCCATTGGTTTGAAAATTTGGCATTATGAAGTTCATTTTACGCTCGAACGATTGATACATTGGAACAAATATTTTTATCATAATTTTCCCATGTAAGGAACATTATAAAGTGATGAAAAAAGATCTTCAAGTTACATTTTGTGAAATTTTTCAAACAAAGTTCAATTACTCAAACAATTATTTTGTTAAAAAATTTTAAACTGCAAGCATTGTTATTTTGCTCATTTTGGCACATTTTTCTAGAACATTTGATCTTTGTAAGACATTCCAGTTTCGAGATATAGCTAAGGAATCAAGTATCCCCAGGGATCAAGTATCCTCATTCTCCCCTACTGAGAGTTGACTATTGCTTCAAAAATATGTCATTGTGAAGTTCTTTTTATACCCTTACGATTGATATACTGGAATCAATATTTTAACAATAATTTTTTCATGTAGAAAACATTTTAAAGTGATATAAATGTCACGTTTTGTTGAATACTTCAAACAAAGTTCAATAACTCAAAAAATTAAATTTTGAAAATTTGTTTGAAGAACAGCATTATTGTTTCATATTTATTCAATTTCCTAGAACATTTTGTATTTGTAAGACATTCCGGTTTCGCGAAGGAATAAAATATCCCCAGCGATCAAATATCCTCATTCTGCCTTAAAATTTGGAATAACCATTTGATGCGGTTTTGTGCCAAATTTAATGATTTTTTGGAAGAATTGGGCTTACGAGGGTTAGTCCCTGTAGCTAGCAAAACAAGACAACAACAAAATGTACATGAACAAGTTCGAAAACAGTCTGATCTAAACCTTTTGTATGAAGTTAAGGATCATGTAATAAGGAAAAAAACATTTCTCTTACCGCGTTTTTATAGTTTGAAACCTTTAACTTTAGCTTTGACTATAACACTTAGATTTCACCTAGGAATATATTGACTGCAAAAAACGACTGTCATTCAAACACTGCTAACCTTTTCCGCAACTGTAGGCTAATGGAAACCTGATGTTCTATCTCAGCTGATTGATCGCTATTTCCCTTTTTTTGAACACACGCCGAGATTAATAGGAAAATAAACCGCTCTTCCTTCCTTCTTGCCGCAGCAGCTGCACTTCGCATAAAACTAAGTACTTACCTTTCTTCTTGTGCGAGTTGAGATCTCGTTGATATTTTCCATCCCGCATCCGATTCCAACGAAAAGGTGAGAAGGGTAAACAGCCAGGGTAGGACAGGAAACAGCCTGCAAACTTCATGAACGATTCCCATGTGCCCTGCCCTGTTCCTCACAAATCCACCTTTCTCTCTTAACTGTGGCTAACTGCATAGGATTTCCCCCAAAAGTGAATGCGCTCCACTTCACTGCTGACTGGAGTCTGGATCATTAGCGCGGCAAAGTCGCGGCTTTTTGCTTTCGCACAACCCCTCCCCCCACTGAAAGATCCCATCTAAAGTGGGTTAGAAAATTGTTTCTTTATAGTAGTTGAAAAATGGCCTCGCAGATGAAAGGAAACAAAAGTTGGTACGGACTAGCTAGCCTGGTGTGGCCATCATAACATCGTAAGTCCGCGCCATTCGCCCCGGAGGAAAAACCGTTTCGACCCGGAACACATTTGCCGCCCTGCCCGAGTGTAGTGTTATTGGGAGGAAAACTCCGCTCAATTAACAAATTATAATTTAACTGGAACAATAATAAATCGATGCTCGAAGAAAGACGAGAAGAGATTTGCTGACTAAGCCGGTTCCTTGAATGAAGCGGGAAGGGGGGAAAAGGGGAAGTTTGAGGGGAAGGGGAGTAGCAGAAGTAAAAACAGCTGGAGGTAACCCAACCTAACATGTGGAAGGCATCTAAACGATGAAATTGGAAAAACAGTAGCGAGCTCAGCTAGTTCTTCCGCATTGCGCAAAACTGTTATTGCTGATCAACCGTTTCAGAATCCACATGGTGTATAGATTAGGGTGGCCAAAAATTGAATTTAAATATTGCAATCAAAATTTAAAAATTTATCTTATGATTAGAATATCTGAAATTAATCAAAACTTTAAAAACAAAATTTTTGAAATTCTTTTTCTTTCTTAATTTTCAGAATCTGCTTGCCGAGCTGCGAGCGCTAAAAGAGGCTAACCAGCGGCTAAGCGACGACAACCAGGAGTTGCGGGATCTGTGCTGCTTCCTGGACGATGACCGGCAGAAGGGTCGCAAGTTGGCCCGGGAATGGCAACGATTCGGACGATATACAGCCAGCGTCATGCGGCAGGAAGTTTCCGCCTATCAGGTATGATTCAAAACATGCCTTTTTTCGTCATTTTTTTTTTGAAAATATTTTTTTTGTAAATTTTAGACCAAACTGCGGCAGCTGGACGACAAACAGCAGGAGCTGATAAGAGACAATCTGGAACTAAAGGAGCTGTGTTTGTATCTGGACGAAGAGAGGAGCAATACCAATCGGCCACCACCGGTGTGCGGAAGTTGTGGAGGACCGGCCGGAAATGGATCGAACACTAGTGCGGCTGTTCCGCTGCGAGACGATGGCGATGGAAGCAGTTCCAGTACCAATGCCGACGAGAACAACCTGCATCATCAGCTCAATGGCGGTCAGTTTGGACGGAATGGATTGACGGTGAGTCAAGATTAAATTAAACAATTTTAAACAACTCGGAATTTGAATTGTGATCATAGGACAGAATTAGAAATAATACCTCAATTCAAACGTTAATTGATGTTCGCTCTAACAGTGAGGCTACCAAGAACAAAATAAGTGGAGTAGATTCGGGCAAAAACCACGGGTCCTCGGCTCCAGGGAGCCCCTCGAAGAGAAAAATAATTAAAAGTTTTGCTCGTAACAGTTGTTAAAACTAGCAAACAATATTAAAAGTTCAAAATTTAAGATATCTTAAACTAAGGACGGGGGCCCACAAAACATAAATTAATTCAGATTTTTTTAATCCGCATATGCAGTACAGATTTTATTGGAAAAAATATCTCCACGGCTCGATGGTTTGAAGTATATTCTTATGAATTTTTCTTCAGATCCCTCCATAACTCGCTAAAGAAACATACTCAAATTGTTATAAGTTCTTAAATGTAATGTGGGAAAACTTACATAAATAATAACAAAAGTAAGTTTGCCAGAATGACGTAATACATCACATATACATACAGTTGCGTTCAAAACAGAATGAAATCGCTTGAAGCTGCGCACCCACTTCCAACTTTGAGAAGCTGCCATTTCTCTCTCGGTTGATATTTTTTATGAAAATTTCACACAATCTAGTTCAACTATCCAACTAACACTTAACAAAATTTGAAGTCTTTACAATGACGGGAAACAAAGAAACAACTGTTCCCGTAAAAAAGGAAATTTGGAATTCTTTCACTAAATTTGCAGTATCTTTGACAAATTTTCATTGAAAAATCTTGAAATTTGGTACAAAGATGTAAAAATGTTTGATCTAATACCAAACCAAGTTTCGTTAAAATCGATGAACATGATCAAAAATGGTGCTGGGTAGAAAATGAGGTTCATAATCGCCCAACAGACGATTTCATTCTTTTTTGGGCGGATGTTTGTATGGATAACATCTTAGTCCATGTGTTCCTGGTTTTTCTTCCACAAAATCATAATTCATCACAAAAAATATCGTTAATTGATAGGAACTTCATTCGTGCTTTGTTTAGAAATAGAAATTGTTCCAGCAGAGCTGGTACTTAAACACAAGAGCGAATAGAATACTCGCTTCAATTGTGTATCAAATTTGTTTATCGGTATTATTAGCAGGTCATTTTTGAAACTCTGTTCTTCTTATTTTGAACTCTATTGGAATTTTTTTTTCTTCCTAAACAAAATACGAATGAAGTTTCTATTAGTTAATAATGTTCTTTGTGATAAACTTTGATTTTGAGAAAGAAAAAAACTAAGAACACATGGATTAAAATGTTATCCATACAAACATCCGTCCAAAAAATGGATGAAATCGTCTGCTGGGCGATTATGAACCTCATTTTCTACCCAGCACCATTTTTGATCACGTTCATCGATGTTAACGAAACTTGGCCTAGTATTGGATCAAACATTTTTACATTTTTGTACTAAATTTCAAAAATTTTTCAATGAAAATCGTAAAAGATACAGCAAATTTAGTGAAGGAATTCCAAATTTCCTTTTTACGGGAACAGCTGTACCTTTGCCATTGTAAAGACTTCAAATTTTGTAGAGCGTTAGTTGGATATTTGACCTAGATTTTGTGAAATTTTTATAAAAAATATCAACCGAGAGAGAAATGACAGCTTGTCAAAGTTGGAAGTGGGTGCGCACCTTCAAGTGATTTCATTCTTTTTTGAACGCAACTGTAATTTGAAATGTGAAATATCGTTATGCATAAATTCATCATTAATCATTTTTGCACTTTTATTCCTGTGGGTCTGAAGGCCTCATATAGGTTAAGCAAACGGTAAAATAGTGAAGTAACGTTTCAAACCTTCAAACTTTCGACATAGCAATAATTATTGTCAAATCATAATATTTACGAGGCACTCAAAAATTTCTTTAAAAAATAAAATTTTGAAAAGATTTTTTTTTCACTGTTATGAGATAAGATCCAAATTACACAGTTTTGAAAATGGTACTAATCAATGATTCCAATTCTTAATTTTTTTTTAAATTTAAGTACGGAGTTTGAACCAGAAATTTTTATAATCTGATTACATCTGATAAGTGATTTTTTTTATTTCAATTTCAGAGGTACAATGAATTATTTGGTTGAATATCGCAAAGCTCATTTTTCCTTAAACTGGAGCCCTTTCTAATAAAGAAATTATAAAAAAATCCTGTCTGTTAGACTGAGTCGATTTGGGATCATTTTTTAATTTATCAAACTCTGGGGTCTAAAAAGTTTTTTTTTGGTTCAAAACTCATGCATGATTTTTTGCTGAATTTTTAAGTAACGTTTACATGAGTAAATTTAAATTTATTGTTATACATTATAAACTCAAAATTAACTATTTTTGCACTTTTACCCCTTTTGTTCTGAATGAATTATTTGTTAGAATATTGTAAAGTGTGGTGACCGAAGAAAGAATTTCTCTTCAAGAATTCCCTCAATAATTGCAAAGTAAAGTCGCGCACGAACTTAGCTTCTCAAAAGACGCCAAAAGAATGACCATTTTTTCTCATTCGGTAGCTATTTTTTCTACACGCACACTCACCTAAATCTCTCCAAATAAAGTCTGTTCAATCGCAGACACCAGATACCCAGACTGACCACTGAAGGCTGATTTTGGCGCTTGTTCCGCAGCGCTATCTACGGGTTATCGTGAAACTAACGGCCACATACACAAAAGCAAAAATCTCGATAAATCACACACACATTTGCATTGTGCTGTTTGTTTTTTTACATCTAGCGATGAACACGGTCGTTTTCGATTACCTACTTTTGATAGAAAAAAATAACACGATATATTTCGAAAACCACTAAAGAACCGTTTTTGAATTGGAGCGCATTAACCAAATGTGGATAGAATTCAACCATAAAGCTTATAAAAAATACATCGACTTCGACAGAAATGAAATTTGAATGAAATCTTGAGATTTTCTTTACCACTTCCTTATTGCGTTGTGGTTGAAAAGTAACCATTTCATGACATCTTTGGCTTCATTTGTGAAGATCACTTTCAACTGCAAGATTTCGTTAACCTCGAAACCTCCGTCAAGGGTAAGTTCAAGTTTCCCGAGTAGAAAAATATTGTGACAAACCCAATTATTTGTAAATAGTTATAAAACGATCTAGGGCTTGTTGAGAAAACGACAAATCTAGCGTAACATTTAAAAAGGGCGAAACTAGCAGTTAGCTCGAAACGAGAAAAACACGTTTGAAAATTCGTAACACCATTTCAAATCCTATTTATAAAATCGACCACTTTTTGATCAACAAAATCAAAAAATGTGCATTATATTCACTTAATGTTCGATGGTTATCAAAAACTTTAGCTTTTTTCGCGTAATTTCAGAGATTTTCGAGTTTCGCCCTATTATTGTTTTCGATTTCAATTACGCCTGCAAGTTTCGCCCAATTGATCGGCCGTTTTTGTTTTGGTTTTGAAGTTACGCCCATTCATCCTACACGCAAAAACTAATTAGGCCGTTTTGTCACACACGGTCAACTCAGTTACGCCTTTTGGCTCTACACGAATAGAAAAATTCACTCCATTTTGAATAGGCGTAACTTCACGTTCCAACGAAAATGCATCAACAGGAAGTTTCGCCCAATTGAATTCTATCAATTTTTTGAACGTTTTAAGTAATTTTAAGATGAAACCGCGTTTGATAGGTAAAGTGCAACCGCGTGCATCCGGAATGACCGTTAACTCGATTTGTTTACATTTGGCAGTTTCGCCCTTTTGAAATGTTACGCTAGAAATGACATCGTAAAACATTCCACTGATTGTTTATTGCAAAACTACAGTATATTGAATGTGGCTTTAAATTATATTACTGTCGCATTTATAGAGGTTTACAAAAACTGAATAAAACAAAAGTAGAGGTGATATTTATAAAATTTGTAAACAACAGCGAAATATACCATTAAGTCACCATCTGCAACAAAAAACCGGTGTCAGATTTTTATTTACTTTTTTCTCCAATAAATCCTAAAACTTCCATTTCTATGAAAAATTTAGTCACATTCGAAAAATGTCTTCTTTTCAAAATATCTAACTAAACTTGGATATCAAACTAGCCCTTTTACCGCCCACTGGAAGAGGCAGTTGTGGAAAAAATATTTTTAGCTTCGAGATGATGCATTTTCCTGCAAATTTACTACAATTTCTAACAAAGTGCGTTGGCTGACATAATGATGATTCTTGACAAACAATCTCAATTATCCGAGTCTGTTTAGTAAGAATAGCTTAGCTTTTCCTGTTCTGTTGTTAAGTTATTTTTTCATTATTATTTTTATGGTTAAATTTCGAACCATTTTTTGAATATCGCACGTGTAATTGATTTTATCCATGGGTAAAATAAAACAAACGTGAATTCGTCACATCAAAATCAAAACATTAAATGAATTCACTCACACAGACATACGATATTTGACATTCCATAAAACGACAAGAAAATAAAAATGACTTTCGTTTGCATCAAGATAGTACTGTTCTTTTACCATTCAAAATTCTTTTTGGTGGTGTGGAAAAGCATTAAAATCGATGTATAAGTTTAGTTACAGCGAAATTATTTCTTATTTACTGGGCATCGGTTAAGGAATATTAAAATGACCCTTATTCAAAATTAAAGTTTTTTGAAGAATGGATTCATTTAGTAAACTAATTACTTTCGAAATATGGTTTTTAACAAAACTTTGAATCAAAGAATTTGGTTGAATGTCAAAGGTGAAAAAATTTCGGAAGCAAAGAGAAATGGATTTGAAACATACAATTTGAAATATTCCAAATTCAGTGCAGTTTTTTTTTCGTATAAAAGATTTTTAAGTTGATATTTCTCACGCGCAGTTGCTCTCGTGTACGGATTCAGATGAGGAAAAAAGTCAAAAAACATGGTCGCTTTTAAGGTTAATTTTCCAATCCAGTCTAGAATTATGCCAAAATCTCGCGTGAGCTGTCATTACGTCGTATGAAACAAAATGTAAACAAACAGTTTAAAAAACAAAAATTAACTTAAACTAGTAGCAACTTCTTTCCATTTGATAACTTTTGAAGCATTTTTCTTTGATACGGCGTAATGAAAGCTCACGCGAGATGGTCTTTACAGTTGTTTTTTGACATTTCTCACGCACATTTGAGCAGGGAAAAATGCCCGGTCGACAAACACGGTCGTTTCTGAGGTTATTTTACCAAAAATTTATAAGTTTTAGTGAAACTACCAGCATTATGTCACGAACACTTTCAGCGGCAAATAGGATTAAAGATATTATCAATACATTCATCACATTTAAATATTATTCAATATATGTCAATAACTTATTTGACTCCTCAAACCTATCTACCCGAATAGAATTGTACGGTGAAAAAACCATGAAGTTCACTTTCACTTTACCATGAATTGTATGGTTTACACAATGATTTTTATGGTCTACAATACCGTGAATACCCATTAAACTTCATAGTTTACGACCATACATTTCATCGTTTTGGCGAAAATAACCATGAAAAAGGGGTATTGTTATGCAGCGTGACCATGAAAAAAATGGCGATTTTCCATACATCGGAAAGCCCAATAATATAAAGTTCATGGTTAAAACAGCTTCCAGTTTTTCACAATAAAACCATGAAAATACGTTTATTCCGATCGATTTAGCGAAGCTGGAAATCAAGGTTAATTGATGGTAAAAAAATATAATTTTTGTCGTACAATTTTATGGTTTATACAGAATAAAATTCACATTCTCAAGGATTGCAATAATTTTTTTTATTTTTTCAACAAAAAATCTTAATTTTAATATTTTATCACTTATTTTTACATTTTGAACACAAGCACCAAGCACTTTACGGCATCACCGCCGGCCGTTTCTATAATGTGGAACTTCCGATAGGGGGCTGGCTATTTCCCGTTGGCCACTAGCCACTATTCTGGTCCTGGCTCTCTGATTCCGGCTAGGTCTTTCCGATATTTTCCCATTTTGAAGGACACAGCTCATTTTCCACGGCTGCCAATAGTTTTCTCGCACCGTCTTCGCCGATCGGGGGGAATTAACCGGGAGCTTTGTTAGAGCCCGCCCTCCGGAGCTGTGCAGCATCTAGAAAAATGAATTAAATAAAAAAAAAATACAGTTCTCGAAACCATTATTAGTTTAAGAAGCAACTTACCGCATCCAAAATATTTCGATGCGCACAACCAAACAAATTGACCGCGAAAACTTGTTTGCCAAAATGGCGCGCATTGAAAAATATATACACGATCAATTAAAAGTGTGTAAAATAACCAAAAGTTTACCATTGTTCGTTTCGGTTCGGATTTACATTTTACCATGAAGTACACCGTAACAATAATAATCACAATTAAATTATTGTTATACCGTGTATCTGTCATTTTCGTCAACTATGAAATATTTTGAATTAACTATATACTTCACGGTGACTTTAAAATTTATGGTGTTTTCAAAATAAAATGCGGTTGATAGATATTTAGATACTACGATGAAGTTTACAGTTAAATTGAAAATCATTGTTCGGTTATTTTAAAACCATGGTCCTTGCTATTCGGGTAGGTACGAGTCAAGAAACAGAAATCAAGTTTTTCAAGGAGTTATAAATAGTTTGTCTTTTTGGTCGCAGTCAACCTTTCAGATTAAGACGAACAATTCCGAACTCAATGAATTATTTATAACAGACATTATAATTTTCATACTGTTACTCAGCCGGATAAATTAATTTTGAGATCAAAACTGAATTTCAAAATTAATTGGCCCTGAACTAAGGACCGCTATAACGTTACGTTTGTTTTGTTTTTTTTTCATCTCAATCGATCAACAGCATTGTTTGTATAACATTCATCTCTTATTATGATACAGTTAATTAGAGTAAACAATTAACATTGAAGACAAAAACGATAATGAAAATATTTGAGATAGAATTTCAAATACTAATAGGTGATTCAATCAAGACGGTTTTCATTTGGCTTGTTAATTATCAAGTGTAATTTTTTTTCTTGGTGAAGCACAGTAGTTTCACGATGCCCCGACAGATGGCGTATGATTCTGGGCGACTTGTAGTTATATGGATTCAAGCGCCACTGATCGGTCTGGGTATCTGGTGTCTGCGGTTCAATGCATCCCGCTAAATCCGATCAATGGGAGCTTTACAAATATTGAAGTTCATTCAACAACATACCCCGTGATGCCAGGAAATCATACATAATGATCCTTCAATCGCTTTTCGGAACTATTTGAAGTATTTTCATATATGACTGTTTTCCTTTCTATATCCACCACATTCGGCTCTTTCTCCACTCTTGAAAACAAGCGTAAAAATTTTTAAATCGTTGATTAGGTAGTATCCATTGTTTTTAATCCTGTCATTACCAAAATATAATAAAAATGAGAATGTTTGAACCATAAAAAAGAACGCTCCGTCTTTTAAAGAATACTACTGAAATCCATTAGAGCCTATCTTCGTGCAAGCCATTGTTCAACATCCACGAAGACCTTTCCTCTAGTAATCCATCTTTTATTAAAACATTTCAAATCAATGGGGACGTGTCCTCTTGCAACCATCTTTTCATTTAAACTATTCAAATCATTGGGACTTGACCTCTAGCAAACCATCTTTTATTAAAACTTTTAAATCAATCAGAACATTCCTCTTGCAGGCCATTTTTTCATTTATACTATTCAAACAGATATACTTGAACCGATATACACCACTTAACGAGAAATCGGGAGACACGAATAGCGCTATCTGGCGACAGAAATGGAACTAATACACTGTGATTTTTTTCGGAGCTTTGATCACAGATGCCAGGTGTCCTGATTTTTCAATTGACAATCGCAAAAAGTGTGGCGTAGCATATAGAAAAGGCGGAAGTATAATAAGTACTTTTTGAATAAATATGAATTATCAACAGCGCATATTCTTACAATTCTTAAAACGTTATCCAAACCCTTAAAGCATCGGCAGCAGTAAGTGCTACCCCAGTGTTAACTCGGGACACATTCTTGGTCCTTTGTTAGCATAAGCAGCTCATTGGCGCACCGGTAAACTGGTTTCCATTTTTGCCACTTATGACGCTCCGATAGGTGTTGTTGTTTTTTGTAGCTATTTTCTACTTTAAATTTTTTCCTAGATACTTTAGCACCTGTCAAATGAGCTGGTCGGTATTGAAATATGACTCCTGGCTTTCTGGAGCTCGGCTAATTTCAAACTGTCAAAATGCTGATCAGGGATGCCGTCTGAAATTATTTTCATCATTTTTTTGTTTAGTTTAGGAATACATAGAAAAAATGAATTCCGCTTATTTAAGAAATGAATTCATAATTTGCACCACCAGCCTTCACTTCTTTCATGTTTTTTAGAAGATATGTCACTAGTCTCTTACAGGCATAATTCCAAGTCTATTATCAGAAAACATGGATATTAGTTGTAAGCCGATTTGTTAGCATCGATTTTTTTAACCAATTTATTTATTATAAACATTTAAAGGAGATTATTGCCATGTTTTTACTGGATAAAAGCTCGGTATAATATCGGTATAGGATGAATTCCCCAAGGCTTAAGATCTGGATTTGTTAAATGATTTTACAAACTATATAGTTTATAGTTTGATAATGATAAACCAATTTGTTTGAAAATGTTCAAATATAACAAGAAACATCTACCATGAGACAATAACAATACCATCTTTCAATACGAATCGTTAATTTAAAAACCCCATTTTTGCCATATTGAAAAGTGATACCCGTCATCTAGTAAAAAGAAAATAACGATATTTCTACGTAAATATTTTTTTTCTTAACTATTTGTTAGCAAATTTTTTATAAACTGTTAAGCAGTTTTTTCTGTTCTGAATTTAAAATCTTTTTATTAAAAAACACAATTGAAAGTAATTACTCCGCTCCATATTTTGTTCAGAAATATTCACAAGTATGGAATGGAGATATTTTCTTAAACCCCTTTTGTTTGTTTGTTGATTATCTAAAATTTTTATGGTGCAAGAACAGAGGTGCCAGGTCGATTTGTCAAAAATCAGGACACTGCGAAGAAAAAAATCAGGATTTTTCAGGACACCACCAAATTGGTGAACATAAAAGGCAGTTCTTCTTAGATTGCATAACTAAAGGCGAAATATAGGTGCTGAAGACGCCTAGAGTTATGCAACTGAAGCGAGAATAACCTTAGCTGGCCTGCAGTTAAAATCGAAAAACATAATATAAACGTCATTCGAATCAAATATTATCATTTGTTTAACTGGTTTAACTATTTTGTTTAAGATTTGTTTGATGTTCTCATCAAATTTAGTTATAATTGGGATATTTTAAAAAAAAAATCAGGACAAATCAGGACATTTTAACACAGCAAAAAATTTCTAAAAGTACACGGAATCTAAAACACGAGTGATCTATTTTTTATTGAGTGTAATTACAAAAAGATGTAATTTTAAACTTCTTTCGATGTAATATTAGTCTATTTTCCAAAATTGAATAGAAATAAACTGTTTTGATTTAATTTTACACTGCATCATGCAAAAATCAACCGGTCAATGAAATTTATATCACAAACAGTGTAAAATTATATCTGTTTGGTTTAAAATTGAATGCAAGTATTTAAATTGTGCCTTTTTATATTTCAAGTAAGTTTGCGCATCGGGCACAAAGTAAACAAGTTGGAAAATTATTCGGAAACGAGTCATTCAAAGGCATAGCTACAGGAGCACTTTAAGAGTCTTTAAAGTAGTAAGTTTATGAGACGTGAAATAAAGAATATGGTTGAAACTGATAAGTTTTCTCTCCATTACAGCAAGGTTAGATTTTTCGCAGCGGCTGATATCCGGCCAGTGATTATCCGGAGAAACTTTTGTCAGAACAATTCGAGTGTGCTGACCGAAAAATTATGATTTCCGGAACCATTCGAGGATGCTGATCATGCTGATTCGAAAAACGTCCCCGTGCTGGGAATCATCGGATGCAACAACAATATCAGCCTGACGTTTTCCGAATGTTTTTTTTATGTTCAGTTTCGGAAATAAATGTGAATTAAAAATGATACATGCGGCGTATTTATTCAAGACAAAAGCAAAAACCATAATATTTAGAAAAAATATCAATATTTACGATAATAAATTTTAAAATTTACATCCCTGTGTATTTTTACACGACGGCTTTTGTGATCCAATCTCGTGCATTGATTTCGATCTAAATTTACACGCCTCAAAAATTACATCCTCGAAAAAAATACACCGTGATAGAATTTTACATCAAAATCGATGTTCCGTTTTCGTGCATCGTTTTCGATCTAAATTTACACGAATTTTTCTTGCTGTGAAGGGTCATTTTTCAAAAATCAGGACAATTCGAGCGTTTTTGAAAAATCAGGACGGCCTCTCGAAAATCAGGACAAATCCTGAAAAATCAGGACACCTGACACCCCTGTGCAAGAATGAAATCCAACAATTTCATTTATTATAACTGGCATCCCTGATCAAGTCGAGTCGGAATACACGCTATTCACAAGTTAGTCGAATTTCTTGAATTAGTGCTTCCATTTTGTCCGCTAGAGGATGCTGATGGTGTCGCCTTCTCATTATATGAAGAAAATAAGTGTGGTGAATATTGATTTCAATTATATTTGCTCACATGCCAAGTTTGGTTCCGTTTCCTTGATTTGTTTTCGAAATATTTAAAGATGTTGATTTTGTTTTGTGAGACCTGTTGCCCCCTTCCAAAGAGACGGAGGGATATCAAAATATAACAGAAACCTTCCGCGACTTGCAATGTTCCCACTTGTCAAGTTTAACGCAAATTGGTCCAGTAGATTCCGAGTCTATAGGGAACAGGCAGACTGGCAAACAGACAGGCAGACTGGCAAACAGACAGGCAGAAATTCCTTTTTGTATATAGTTTAGAATAAATAGAAATTTGTTTGCTAATTCTTATTTCTCTTTTGCTTTTAGGACCTCAACCTCAGAACCACGCTCAACGACCAGACCTTGCAGTACGTCCGTTCTCTGGAGTCCCGAATACGACAGCTGGAAGAGGAACGATGTGCCATTTTGAAAAATCTACCCATCCCAAGCCCATCGACAAACGGAACAGTAACCGGAACAGTGAATGGAGGAATATCAATTCCACAGCATCAATCCAGCCCAAATGTAGGCAACCAAGGAAGCATTCAAAATGGCAACGGAATTCCAGCAACACTCACGACGACCGTCCCAGATCCGATATCCGGTCGACCGGAAGCAGTCGTGCGTGCTCTTCAGGTACTGGAAGTGCGGGAACAGCTTGAGCGAGAACGAATCGGACCGAACAGTACCCCGGATCACCACCAGCTGGACGATGGCGAAAAGGCTCTGGTCCGTGAGATGTGCAATGTTGTCTGGCGAAAGCTCGAGGATGTTCCCAGCAATACGGGCATCGATCAGCACGTTTGATCTTTGAGTCCAAATCTGTTGGCTCGACATGACTTGGCGGTTTTTTGTCAATTCCAAGTACGAGACACAACATCCTCGGGGCGACGAGGATGGCTAAATATGAGGCTTTTCTTGGGCGGTCGTCGATGGATTTTTTTTTCTCCATTTCAAATTGTTCTCTAGTCGACGAGGCCTGTTTTGCACTACTCAAAGAGGTTGGGATCATTGTTTGATGTATTTATATTCTTTGATGATGTACAAATTAATTATAATGATTCTGCAAAACTTGGAATGAGTTCGAGGGTCGATTCAGAACCTTCGAGCTGCTATCGAGAGCAACGGGCTAGAACAAACCGTAGATATGAAATTCTTTCCAACTCTAGGCAGTAGAGTTTTCTAGGAAAAGAAGTATTGATCTACGGAATCCATCGTGTAATTGTAGGAATGATATAGGATTAATACCTGATCCGAGGTCCAATTTGGTAAAATCACCTGCAGAAGTCGAAACAATTTTTATAATTATGTAGGTGATGAACGGAGGAACAAACAAACAAACAAATAGAAAAGGTTTCAAAAACCTGACCCACAGTTTTGGGTCTAAAGAAGCGCGCTAGATTTGGAAACCTATTCAATTAGAGAGCTAAAGTATTTATCAGTGTTTATTCGGTTTTATATTTATGAATAGCAGGGGTTGACCTTCGATTGTACTTACGAAACATGTGTAATTATTAAACTGAGAAGACGGAAGTTTGAACATATTCAATGTATAAATTATATTACTCTCTTAATTCGTCAGATATTGTGTAAAAACTCATCGGCTAGGTAACTGACAGAAATAAATAAATCCAACAGCTATGATATTCAACACGAGCAACACTTCGCGCTATGTATCTGTGTAATGTAAGATTTCTTGTTAGAATTGTTTTTTATGTGTATAATTTTTATTATTTTTTTATTAGACGGTTGTTATTTTTAAAAACTTGCATGTTTCATTTTTCTTGCTGAAAGAAATGCCCTCCATACATCCATGCTTGATTTGGAAGCTTCCTCACAATAACCTTCTGCTTCTATTCAATCGAAAAGATTTAGATGATTTTATTGGTTGCAATAACATTCTTTTTTTCTGTTTGAACTTTTTTTTTAAATATGAATTTGTCCAATTGACAAACAATGTTAGAAAAAAAATTTCAGTGAAAACGCATTCTCTATTTGAATCATTTTTTTGTAAGTGTAAAAAAGGACGAAAGATAATGTCTTCTATTGGAGGAATAAACATTTCATTTTTATTCGTTGGTACTATCCTTATATTTGCAATCTTTAAATTTCTTTCAAAGTTTCTTGGAAAATAATCAGAATAAACCCATTTTCTCCTGAAAACATCTGTACCTCCGAAAGAGGAGCTCATAGCATTTTTCGGAAAAAAGGTAAGCAGGGAAATCTTTCAAGAGCGTTACATTCGTCAGACTAAGCGTTACATTCAAAGAATGTTAGAAAGTTAGGTTTGCGTCCATGATAAAAACGAGTAAAGACAAAAACCAAACGTTTTCGAAATTCCACAGTTGATCAAACGGCATACACGCAGAAAATTGTTCGAGATAGTTTGGAAATTTCAACTTAAAAAAAAAACTAAGCTCAAAAATCGAACATGCATGGTTAGAAAATTTCTATGAGTTGAAATTGACAAAAATGACAAAAATGACAAAAATGACAAAAATGACAAAAATGACAAAAATGACAAAAATGACAAAAATGACAAAAATGACAAAAATGACAAAAATGAAAAAAATGACAAAAATGACAAAAATGTCAAAAATGACAAAAATGACAAAAATGACAAAAATGACAAAAATGACAAAAATGACAAAAATGACAAAAATGACAAAAATGACAAAAATGACAAAAATGACAAAAATGACAAAAATGACAAAAATGACAAAAATGACAAAAATGACAAAAATGACAAAAATGACAAAAATGACAAAAATGACAAAAATGACAAAAATGACAAAAATGACAAAAATGACAAAAGTGACAAAAATGACAAAAATGACAAAAATGACAAAAATGACAAAAATGACAAAAATGACAAAAATGACAAAAATGACAAAAATGACAAAAATGACAAAAATGACAAAAATGACAAAAATGACAAAAATGACAAAAATGACAAAAATGACAAAAATGACAAAAATGACAAAAATGACAAAAATGACAAAAATGACAAAAATGACAAAAATGACAAAAATGACAAAAATGACAAAAATGACAAAAATGACAAAAATGACAAAAATGACAAAAATGACAAAAATGACAAAAATGACAAAAATGACAAAAATGACAAAAATGACAAAAATGACAAAAATGACAAAAATGACAAAAATGACAAAAATGACAAAAATGACAAAAATGACAAAAATGACAAAAATGACAAAAATGACAAAAATGACAAAAATGACAAAAATGACAAAAATGACAAAAATGACAAAAATGACAAAAATGACAAAAATGACAAAAATGACAAAAATGACAAAAATGACAAAAATGACAAAAATGACAAAAATGACAAAAATGACAAAAATGACAAAAATGACAAAAATGACAAAAATGACAAAAATGACAAAAATGACAAAAATGACAAAAATGACAAAAATGATAAAAATGACAAAAATGACAAAAATGACAAAAATGACAAAAATGACAAAAATGACAAAAATTACAAAAATTACAAAAATGACAAAAATGACAAAAATGACAAAAATGACAAAAATGACAAAAATGACAAAAATGACAAAAATGACAAAAATGACAAAAATGACAAAAATGACAAAAATGACAAAAATGACAAAAATGACAAAAATGACAAAAATGACAAGAATGACAAAAATGACAAAAATGACAAAAATGACAAAAATGACAAAAATGACAAAAATGACAAAAATGACAAAAATGACAAAAATGACAAAAATGACAAAAATGACAAAAATGACAAAAATGACAAAAATGACAAAAATGACAAAAACGACAAAAATTACAAAAATTACAAAAATTACAAAAATTACCAAAATTACCAAAATTACCAAAATTACCAAAATGACAAAATTGACAAAAAAGACAAAAATGTCAAAAATGACAAAAATGACAAAAATTACAAAAATGACAATTTTGACAAAAATGACAATTTTGACAAAAATGACAAAAATTACCAAAATTACCAAAATGACAAAATTGACAAACATGACAAACATGACAAATAATGACAAAAAAAAAATAACAAAAATTCTTGAATGTAGAGTTCAATGTTTGTCTAATGGTCAAATGCTATTACTTTTATTTTCACATTAAAATTCAAATTGTTCGGTTTGACATGAAAAGAATAAGAGTGGAATGATTTTTGCAAGTTGGATTATGCAATGAATTGTATTAGGTCATATATTTCTTTCATAAAAAAATACCATTACCTCATTATTGAAAACCTTCATTCATGAACTGTTTATGTACGTTACATATGCATATGCAATGCAAAGAGTGCGTTTCCCATTGATGTGGTTTTTTCTTTCTTTCTCAACCAGATGATGCTTGCGATCATCATTAACGGAGCGCAAAATAAAGAAACAAACTCGGACGTGTGCCATCATCATCGCCGAGTAACATAATAGCCTTTTCCGTTCATCAAAAGAAGAGTTCCGATGCTGTGAGGTAGTCGGTATCAAAGTTTAAAGATCACCGGTTATTATCATCACATCTCCATACTTCATTACCAACGTGGAGCGGATTTCTTTGGGGGCACATGTTTCACATATAGATACATACAATGGGTGCTCAGCTTAATGGAATCATTTAAATAAATTGAAGAGATTTACTGAGTGAGGAAATAATATATTCAAAAATAAAACAATTCAGCCGCAGCCGTGGCGTAGAGGATAGCCAAAAACCCTCAGAAGATACACAAGTGGAGGCGATATATTCAAATTACATGATTCAAACAATTTGATTTCCCCACAAAAATCAAAATAAACAATTATAAATAATTTGAATGAAACGAAAAAAAACCTCAACTCCAGTCCTCCGAGTTCGCTATCCGATATCTTACCACGATGCCAACTTAAAACATGGATCACTACAAATCTGGACGCACTATTTATTTTACCATAGTGCTCCTAGTTGTCGGATCTGGAATGTTTTGGAGCACTTTGTAGAGGAATGTTTCTTCTACCAGTGCTGAAAATTTCATTACGATTCGTTTTGTTTCAAAAAAGTAACACGTGATGGAAGCCGCGAGATGAAAATAAATTTTGAACACCCACGTCAAAAACCCGACGTGGTCGGGTTCAAAAATCGCGAATCGTTAAAAATGGTCAAATCAATCGTGTGTAGCGTTCTCAAACGTTTCCGTGAGATGCATATTATCGATCGGCAGGTTCTTACCAAGCGTCATAGTGGAGTTAAGGATCGGAAACTGCATTTGAAGGTGTTGAGAACGATCAAGGCAAACATAGGGTAGTCGGCCTACGACATCGCCAAGAAATTCAACGCTGACCGGTGCACCGTCAGAAGGATTCGTCTACGCGAAGGAATACGATCCTATCGGACCAGTAAGCAACCAAACCGGACATTGAAGCAGAATTTAGTAGCCAAAGGACGTGCCCGCAAGTTATACACGAAGATTCCAACGATGTTCGACGGATGCATCCTCATGGATGACGAAACGTACGTGAAGATGGATTTTGGGCAGCTTTCTGGCCAAACTTCAAATTCGTTTTTGCTGATAAGTTTGCAAGAAAGTGTTTGATCTGGCAAGGTATTTGCAGCTGCGGACGAAAAATTCCGGTTTTTGTGAAAAACAAAACCATGGACTCCGAAATTTACAAGGAGGAATGCCTGAAAAACTTTTTTTTTATCGTACATTAGATCTCACAAAGGGCTAGTTAAGTTTTCGCCAGATTTGGCAAGCTGCCACTACAGCTAGGAGGTTCTACAGTGGTATTGGGCCATCGGGTAGATTTTGTCGAAAAGGACATCAACCCACCCAACTGCCCTCAATTCCGCTCTATCGAAAAGGACATCAACCCACCCAACTGCCCTCAATTCCGCTCTATCGAAAAATTTTGGGCAATTGTCAAGCAGAAGATGGAGAAGAATGGTAGGACGACTCGGGAAGCAACAGAGATGAAGAGATTGTGGAACAATGGCCGCTGAGGTCAGCGAATAGGGTGTTCAAACTATAATGAGTGATACTCAACCAAAAGTTCGAAAATTCATCAAAACAATACCGGAATAATTTTTTTATTATTTTTCCTTAAAAGTGCAATAAAAACCCTACATTTCAAGTACAAAACATTTTTATTTCGTTTATATAGCTCCGAGATAGACCCGTTTTAATGCGTCCAGATTTGTAGTGATCCTTGCTTTATCAGTTGGTATGATTCACACTATAGCTCTATAGATGAGATTTTCTTTTTAACGAACCGGTTAAAGGAGAAAAGGGAGTGACCGAATAAAGTGTCAATTGAAGGCCCGCCTGATAATCGTAAATCAGTACACTTTTAGATAGCTTAAATCGTTAATGTCAGATAAAGCATGGATCATCACAAATCTGGACGCATTAAAAAGGGTCTATCTCAGAGCTATGTAAACGAAATAAAAATGTTTTTTACTCAAAGTTTAGGGTTTTTATTGCACTTTAAAGGAAAAATAATAAAAAAAATATTCCGATGTTGTTTTGATGAAATTTCCAACTTTTCGTCGAGTACAACTCATCATAGTTTGGACACCCTATTCGCTGACCTCAGCGGCCAAAATCACTCAATACCAATGTGTTAACGATGGTTATTGAAAATGTCTCAACAGTCGATCTGGATTATCATTTCTATTACGATTTCATGTTAGCTCGAGGTTAAAAAAAACACCGGTCAAATGGAAATCGACCAATTCAACCATTCGGCTTAGCGATTATTCGGCCTATCGTCCATTCGGCCTGACAACCATTCGTCCTAGTAACCATTCGGCCTCTTGACCATTCTGTACGAACTTTACGGCTTTACGAACAGTCGGTCTACTTTCCATTCGGCCTGACTGCAATTTGCCCCAACATGCATACAAGCGATAATATATCTTATCGGCCTGGTATGCATTTGGTCTAACGATTATTCGGCCTGATGACCATTCGGCTGAACATCCTTTCGGCCTTGCGTCCTTTCGGCTGGATAACCGTCGGCCGAATAACCCGTTCGTGAAGTGTTGTAGCTGGATATTGTCTGACAAACATATGTATTGAAGTTGCATTCAGAAATTTTTAAAACTGTTTTGCATATAACATGTGACCTTTTAGCACAGACTAATACAGACAGGACACTCTTTTTCAGTTTTTAGCAATTTTTATGGGCAATGTCGGCTCCAGAGGCGCGTCGATCGTAATAAATTGTCTCACATAATCATAGCTGGAGATTTTTTTGTTTGTAAAAATCAACAAACATTACTGTTCAAGTTGTCATGGGCCGTAGGTGGAGTTTTCTGATGATGATACGGAAGTATTTTAACGATCATCTTTTGTCAAATTAGTACAATCTAATGTCATTTTAGTTGTCTCTAAACGGATATGCGCGTGCTGCCAGTGAAAGAGCGTGGTTGCTTTCGCTTATCTTCTAAGTCAGAATCCAGTGTTAAGTTTTCCATTAGTTTTGAAATGCTGAATGAACCAGGTTCGGAAATTTAAAATAAAAATTGCGTGAGGCACCCACATATCCGAAAGCTCCCCCAGCAGTGCCCCCAGCTGAGACTCAGGATTCAAGGACCTAAGAAATTTAACCCAATAGTTCCTGGGAAAACCTATGATTCAAAGCCCATCAAGAGTATGATTTTTCGATTGGTATTACTCAATCAGTAGTCAAAGTTATCTGCTTCTTTGCGATACTTGGAAAAAAAGCTCTATGTTACTCCAACTCCAAGCTATTTGAAAAACTAATCTTTATTGAATGTTTAAATAATAAAATTATGTTATTTAGAATTATTGAATTTCACTGATAACTTCAATCGCATTTAAAAAAAAAATCTTCCTTGTCAGTCATTCAAAGAATACAAATATTATTGGTGACGTCCTTCTTCACTCTAGTTAAAATGATACACGGGATTACCCGGATCTATATTTCGATGTTAACACACAGAACGATTTTCCAAATGCATCACGATAAAAAAATCCTCCCGCAAACATTGCAACTTTTGTTTAACATTACATTTTTTACAAGCCAGCTTTTTTTCTGGAAACAATAAAATACCGATTATAATTTGATATAAAAATTCGGAACCAACTGCTTACCTACATGTTTGAAAAACATTATTTCTGCGCTTGTATGCCTTACAATATAACGTGTATTTTTGTTCTCATTCATACTTTGATCACTCTCGAAGGAGTAAATTTCCTTATTGTGTCCATCACAGGCGTAAAATTTCCTAAAATCTTCAAAAGAACAGGATCAAGGAGCTAGTCCACGATGTACGACTTCATTAACTCGTATGTTAAGGAATTTCCCTGCAAATTTTTTTAATCGGTCAAAATGTAGGATATTTACAATTTTAGATTACCTTTGGGTATATTTTTTGCTGAGCTCTATTTAGTAAGAGTATTTAGAGTGCTCGGCGATGACCACGATCAAGATTTAAATTTTGAAATGGAGATTTATTTCCATTATTTTCACCCTCAAGTTTGTTTGTTTTTATTTTTGACCGATCATGTCTTTCCATGGCTACTTTGACAATTTTTGAGTTTTTTAATGGTTAGGGGCAATGCGGACACCACATGGCAGTGCAATCACTTAAGTGAAACTTTGCGAAAAATTGGTAAGAATTTTCTATGGAGAGTCATGTCTGTATTAGTCTATGCTTTTAGGTTCAAGAATATCAGGAAGTTTCGCCCAATTGAATTTTATCAATTTTTTGAAAGTTTTAAGTTACTTTAAGATGAAATCGCGTTTGATAGGTAAAGTGCAACCGCGTGCATCCGGATTGACCGTTAAATCGATTTGTTTACATTTGGCAGTTTCGCCCTTTTTAAATGTTACGCTAGGTATATTTTCTTAACTGATTCTCTTTTTCACTTCTCCCAAAGCGCCTTGAAGTACTCTAACATTAATGAACATTTAATTCAGATTCTTTTCTCACTGCCATTTTGCTTATGACACTCACGAATTCATTTTACGCACTCTCATGTAAGTATGCAGCCATCCGTTTTCGCGTACACTTTCAACATAATCTAATAATCTTAACAATTTTCCTAATCAATTCTTCCACTCATTCCTATTCCCTACAAACTTGACGTATTTTTTTCAACTTTGCATTTAGAAAACCTGAACACCCCTCATTTTGAAGGTGTGTGTGTGTAGAATGTTGCTCCTATTTTGATTTTGGAATTCACTCTTCAGTTGTCATAATGCCGTCCAAGGAAGAAGAGCAGCGTATCAAAATTTTGCTCGCGCATTGCGAAGATCCGAGCTACTCGCATGCAAAGCTGGCAAAATCGGTAAAAGTTGCCAAATCAACCGTTACAAATGTAATTAAAGTGTTTGGGGAACGTTTGTCGACAGCCAGGAAGTCTGGATCGGGGGGAAATCGAAAACCGGAAGCAACTGAGACGACAAAGAGAGTTGCCGGTAGTTTCAAACGAAACCCTAACCTCTCTCTCCGAGATGCCGCAAATAAGCTGGGTGTATCGTCTACAACCGTGCATCGAGCCAAAAAACGAGCCGGACTATCGACTTACAAGAAGGTAGTGATTCCAAATTACGATGATAAACAAAATACGAAGGCCAATGCGCGATCCCTGAGGCTGTACACGACGATGCTGACGAAGTTTTACTACGTGGTAATGGATGACGAAACCCACGTCAAAGCGGGCTACAAGCAGCATCAGGGACAGGAGTTTTATACGGCAAAAGGAAGGGGAAATGTAGCAGATATTTTTAAGCACATGAAACTGTCAAAGTTTGCGAAGAAATATCTGGTTTGGCGAGCCACCTGTGTACCTGTGGCTTGAAAAGCAGCATTTTCATAGCTTCCTGGACTGTCAACCAAGAAATTTACGTGAAAGAGTGTTTGAATAAACGTCTGCTGCCTTTCCTGGAGAAATACGGTTGTTCCGTACTGTTTTGGCCGGATTTGGCATCTTCCAATAACGGTAAAAAGGCCATGGAGTGGTACGCCGCCAACAACGTGCAGGTGGTTCCCCAGGACAAGAACCCTCCCAACACGCCAGAGCTCCGCCCAATTGAGAAATACTGGGCTATTGTCAAGCGGAACCTAAAGAGACAAAAAAACTGCTAAGGACGAGCAGCAGTTCAAGGCAAAGTGACTTTCTGCGGCGAAGAAGGTGGGCAAGGTGGCTGTACAAAATCTGATGGCAGGATTTAAGCGTAAGGCCCTGCAATTCGGATTTGGAAAAGCGGAAGCCTAACTGAATATTTTTCCTGAATTTAATACTAATTAAACTTGAAAAACGAATTCAATTTGATTTTTTAAATAAACGATTTCACCGATTTACACGCGTTTTCTCTTGACCAAATGTTGACCGTATCACCCTTTATTCGGTACGAAGTGAAGAATTAACAGAGGGACCCTATAAATTAATAACTGAAGTTCTGATTTTTTTTTACAAAGCGTATGGAGTCAAAATGTTTTGAAATTGATTCAAAATGTTTATTAATAAATAATCTTAGATTGAATCTGGGGTTCCTCAAAGGAGTCTCAAATAAACACCAGATATTATTTAATCAAATAATCGGCAAACCGTTTGCCCTATGATAGTTGACACATAACAGAATGACACCATCGCTGCTTTCGTAATTTCTCTTTGCCAAGAGAGCTAATAATAACAACATTTCTCCGACGGAATTTGCGCTTAGTCATCCTCATCCTGCCTCCTGGCCCTGCAATCTCCTCATATGAGCTGGGTTGGAAGACACTGGACGCTGCTGGACAAGAATCGAAAGTGAAATGACCACAATCCCCCCTAACATCCTCCTTCTCATTACAAACGAGATCAACTCCGCCACACACTGCCAAATGTCGCAAAAAAGGTAAATAATAAAACTGGTTACAGAGCAACTGGTGGTGGCGTGGAGTCTTGAATTTCGCATCATCAACCTCATCCATCCGGCGGAGATTACCCGGGCCGACCGCCGACAGAAAAACGTTGGACGGATTGTGAGCTGTGATATCGCTTCGAAGAAATCTTGCCTTCGCATTTTCCCGACCAGCAACTTCGCCATTTTCCTCCTTGCACCGTGTCGTCGACGTCGCGTCTGAAATGACCGAATACCCCGTTGAGTTACATACATTTGGGTAAGGCTCTCTCGGTTTCAATCGAATCGAATCGGATCGGAAGGGCAGTGGGCGGTCGGCCGGATTTATTTGTGCGCCATCATCTTATTTATGCCTCCTTGCAAGCAATAACGGACGCGTTCATGTGTCGTCAAGCTGCGACCTCATAAAAGGCAGACGTCTTCCACTTGCTGCGCCAGCCCGCAATTGAATGTTTTTCTCCTCTTATTTGATCGTTACTCAGCAGCGGCATCATGACATGACGCGTTGTTTGTAGCTGGAATCGGTTACCCACAATCGATGATCGTTTTCACTTTCATGGACTCCCCCTTCTCGGCTGCATGGAGGCTTCTGGTTTGTTTCTAATCGCACATCGGGGCTCATTATCGGCGACCGGATCATGAACACGAGTGTGCTCCTCTATGCTTCGAGGGTGAAGACGACTCGAAGGTGTTGTTTGGTACTGCAGGGGATGCTGCAAACAAGACGGGGTCAACGACTCTCACCTCTATGCATGTGGCTGCTATGAATGAACTTGAGCTGCTGGTAATTGAACCTTAAATGATGATATGTAAACAGCTCTCGGGCTGTTATGCTAAGGAAATTATACAAGATTTACTAACATAGTTTCCATTCAATGTTCATCATTTTAAAGTGATATGTGAGCTGTTCGATAGTGTTGATGTTTGTATGTATGTTCAGTTAAAATAGTTTTTTTTTGTTGAAAAGAAGTTCTTACAGCGATTTTTATCTCGATGATTTTATATAAAGGGCTTCTCCCATCATATTACATCACAGTAAAAACGCTGTCAAAAATTATCTAGTTGACCGATTCATTTTTTCATATTCATATAAACCATTTGTGATCTTTTGGTATTATTACTTGATTTTAGCTCAATACCATATTCGAACAATCGTACATTAGGCCCATCTATACCCATGAAAGCCGCTTCTTTTATTCTGAAACCTACTTTTTCGTCATTTGATTTTCGAATTAAATGTCTTTGTATGTACTTCAAAATACCACAGTATTTTTCGATAGGTCTTAGTTCAGGTGATTTGAAAGAATTTATGTTTTCGGAAAGAAAAGTGGCTTTTTAGCTTCATATTACTTCAGGGTGTATGGAACGAATTAAAATAAGTCGAAATGGCAGAATGGCCACCTAACAGCTTATTTTTAACTTTCAACTGACGAAAGAATGAAAATCCAGCTACAGAGAGCTTTAGAAGTAATTTTTACAGTTTAAAATTGATTTTTTTATTAACAATAACCAACATAATTATCGGACCATTTCGAATTTTTCTGAAATTTTACGATTCTCAAACATAATAACAACAAAGTAGCTATTAAGAAGATTCCAAAACGGTATTTGTGGTGAAAATCGGTCCAGTAGTTTTGCAGATACAGCCAACACTGTGAACCGTTTATTTTACGAATTGTGTTTTTGATTCAGTTTGCTAAAATGACTTTCATATGCTGCTCATACGTATTAAATGCTGTAGAAATTAAATTTTAGTCCAGTTTTTATAAATAATCTGATGAAATATCATTAAAAATGCGGTAAAAAATGGAAAACAATTTCGGTCAAAATTTTTTATGTGATTTTCAAAGCAAAGTATAGAGATTCTACCTTAAACTGTATACACTCGCTTGTAGGTTCCAACTGCTGATAAAAAATCCTTTGAACCCCTAATCATCTTCTGTTGATTCTCAGAACTGTATAGTAATGTTCAATTACAAAACTTATAGGTGCAGCACGACTACAAGTTGATTGCGAACATCACGTTTAAAAAAATGTGCATTTTTCTGAAGATTTGGGCAAAATAAATTTGCTTCACTGTTCTTTGAGTGTTATTGTATTCATTTAGAATTTTCAGAGTCAAGAAGTGATTGTTAGTATTAAAACTAACGCTGTTTTGATATCAAGAAATGAATCATTTGATCAAATCATTAACACAATGGTTATTAGAATAAAAAAATTCAGATTCCACAAAAATGTTGTTTATTATAATTATTTTTGGTGTTAAGTTTTTAAAACTGATTTTGAAATTTTTTTTCAAATTCCTGTAAAAATTCTAAAATTCGGTAAGTGATAACTTAATTAAATCTTTGATGTAGGATCCAGAGTTTTTTTTTATAAATTTTCTAGTCTCAGAGATACATTGGTTTAAAAAATTCTCCCTCTAGAACCTAAATTTTTTTCCTGAAAAATTCACAGATGCTGTATTTTGTAATTACAAACAACTGTTGTTCAATATAAAACCATATTGATGGAAAATATTTGATTTATCAAAAAATATATTTTTTTTTCGCAAGATTTTTATTTCATGATTTCTAATTAACATCGGTAATTTTTTTTTTTTTCAAAAAATCAATCCAGCATCTTTGTTACATATTTAAAATTTTTATTCCGAATCAAAATCTGAAACTAAGTTTTCTGAAAACTTTAGTAAATTCCCCCATTAGTAAATTGACCGCTAGAAGGAAAATATAATCCTATAATTTTGTGAAAATTTATTGAAAAAAAAAATAACTACACCCAGAGAAATCTTGGTGTTGTAAATAAAAAAAAATTGATTTTGATTCAAAAAAATATTCTCTTGAAACAAACTTTTTTTTATTTGAGTTTGATTTTAAAGAAAGTTTTTTAAACAAAGGATTTATTATTTGAAATCGAAAAATACTTTGAATCGAAAAATTTGTTTCATTTAAAAAGTGAAAAATTCTTTGAAATAGAGGAAAACAGACTAGAAACAAAGGATTTTTTATTTTCCCAGAAACAAAGAAATTTTCCTATGTTTGGCGACTTAATAAAGGAAAATTTCTTTGTCCTCAAAAACTTTTTCGCTGCGTATATTTTCAACATCACAAAAGAACTTTTTGAAATTGTTTATATTAAAATTGTTAATTTATTTAACACCCTAATTGAAGACTGTTAAGGGGGGGGGTAGGGTCTAACACTTTCAAAAAACCGATTTTTTTATTTTTTTATTTTCTTATTGTAAAACATTTCAAGAATGTTGTGTCAAATTTTCAAGTCAATTGAAGCAAAACTGTAGAAGTTATAGGCCTTTATCTCCTCCTATCTAATACTGCAAGAAAGCAAGAGCAGAAATTTCAAACGCGTTTTTCTCGAAAGCACATTTTTAAAGTCCGTGGACATCGTCATTTGAAAACTACTCATCCGATTCTTTTCAAATTTGGAACATATTTTCTACATATAAAATACCAGACCCCAACGTTTTTCTTTTTTGATTTTTTTTACTTTGGGGAGATTTTAGAGGTGAAAAATGGCTGATTTTTAAGTGAAAAATCGTAGTTTTTACTTCAAACAGCCACAAAAATTTCATAAAAATATTTTTAAGTTAAATAAAAACGTTGGGGTCCAGAAAAACATCTATTAAAAATATTTTGCTCTGATTTTTTGACTTCAGATGATTCTGTGCTGAGATACAATGTCCACCGCAAATCCTGTTTTCTAAAAGGCATCCTCGAAAATGCTCCGTCACCGGCTCATTTTTCAATATTTTTCTACGAAAAAATTACTAAATGTTCTTTCAACAATGCTTTGTATAATGCAAAAAATTTGAATACATTTGTTTGAACAATAGCTCTAGAAAAAAATCGTGAAAATGGTGTTTTTTTATACCCGTTAGACCCTACCCCCCCCTTAACATCATTTCGGTTTAATTTTTTTCCAAATTTCATCAAATCCCTTGAATTCAATTAATTTTAAAATATCAAAAAGAAAACTAATGTTAATATTTATCTCAATTTAAAATTACACGCGGTCATCGAGAGTGTTGATCATTGATTTGAAACGTTTATTTTGAAACCTTTGTTACATTTTTTTTTCAAAAGGTCAGAAATAAAATGATATAAAATGATTTTTTACATTTTTTCAAATGTTAGCTTTGTTTTACTTATTTATTTATTTCTGGGGTCTGACTATTGTCATACAGACTGATTGTTTAAGATTAGCTTATAATTAAATAACATAGCAATTAAGTTAGGTGACGTCACGGATTGCACATTAAAACTTAGATTTTGTAACATGACAGTCAAACAAGTGAGAAATAGCATTGAAAACTTCACAACATCGAAAGAGGGGTGATTCTGTCCGAAGACAGTCCTGCTTCTTGGCAGCCAACACATGGTTTGATTACGCAGTCGGCGTGCTGGAACGTATATGTTCAATCTCTGAAGCAATTGCGGACAGTCTCCGGCATTTGTGAAGATATCGTAGACGAAGGTGCGCTGTAGAAAAGTTCTTCTTTGGCACAAAGACGCCATTGATAGCAAGGCACACCTCTCTGAATAAGGTGGTAACCGTACGGGATCTTGCCATGGAAATCGTTGCAGGGCGTAGCGGAGGATTTTTTTCTGAAGGTGGTGCCCAGGGGTGCCCAGACCGGTACCGCATATTCCAGAACACTGCGTACCAATAGGCAGAAAACTGTTTTCAGAGCATACGGGTCCTCAAAGCTGAGTGTATTCCGACGCAGGAAGCCGAGCAAAGCAAAGGCTTTGGCTGCAGTGGTCGCGGTTTGTTGAACAAATGAGAGCTTTTGGTCAAACGTTATTCAAAGGTCTTTGATAGAGGTTACTCTTTCGAGAGAGGTGTCCCTTAAACCGTAGTCGTAGACAACAGAGGCTCTAGTTCTAAAAAAGTTTATACACTTACATTTTTCGACGTTAACTTCAATACCGTGTAATCGAAACACAATCTAATATCGAATCAATGGTCCGGTAGATTTTAAGATCATCTGCGAACAGCAATTTCGGCGACTGAAGGAATGTTGCCAGGTCGTTAATAAAAATCACGAAGATGAGCGGTCCAAGATGACTACCCTGCGGAACACTAGACGGCATGTCGAATACGGAGGAGTGAATCCCACGAATGTTTATAAAGCCTTGACGATTCAGCAGATACGAATACATCCATTTAGTTTCCCACTCGGGAAATCCATATCGATCAAGTTTTTCTCTTACGATTCTGTAAGGTACTTTGTCGAAAGCCTTAGCAAAATCTACGTATATCGAATCCACTAGCAGTTTTTTATCTGTTGCAGAATGCAAATCGCTGGCATAGATCATTAGGTTAGGACTTCTAGCACTTTGGAAAAGCAGCAAAGAATCGATATTGGTCTGTAATTCTCCACACGATGAGCATTTCCTGACTTATGAATCGGTGAGATTGATGCGATTTTCCACAGAGTAGGAAACGTAACTTCCGAGATCGATCGATTGAAAATCATGCAAAGCGGTGTGAAAAGCGAAGCAGCTATTTGTACAACAAGCGATGTTGGAATCCCATCAGGTCCAGATCCTTTCGAGGGATCAAGAGAATTTAGCACTTTTAGAACTTCTTGTTCACTGAAAACGGGTTGTGGTAGACTGATGTCATAGCTAGGAAGTGTATCAAAGTACATATTTTTACAATCTGGAATGAATGGGCTATACACTAGACTGAGTCGATTTAGGTCATTTTTGAATTTCTCAAACCCTGGGGTCTTAAAAGCTTCGTTTTGGTCCAAAACTCATCCATGATTTTTTGCAGAATTTTTAAGTAACGTTTACATGAGTAAATTTGAACTTTTAGGTTTGTATGGAAAAATTGAATATTTTGTACTGAGAAATCAACATCATTTTTATTTCTTCTGTGGAACCGAGCCTGCTAATGTTTTTTGTGCCAATTTATAA
Source organism: Uranotaenia lowii (assembly GCF_029784155.1). Lineage (NCBI taxonomy): Eukaryota > Metazoa > Arthropoda > Insecta > Diptera > Culicidae > Uranotaenia > Uranotaenia lowii. The sequence continues at coordinate 20,844,200 of NC_073692.1, forward strand.
ATTTCTTCAGAGAAATTTTCCGCTGAACAACTTTGTCGAATACCATAACTTCGTATCTTCTTAGACAAAAAAGTTATTAGCTGTTTAACAGGTGTATGTCTTTTTGGATTGATAAACCATGAATTCAATTGACACCACTGCTTGTGCCCCACGAAGTATGGTAAGAAAAATGGTCTTGCAATACTTCGCTAGGCACCCAGCAGTGGTGTCAATTGAATTCATGGTTTATCAATCCAAAAAGACATACAGCTGTTAAAGAGCTAATAACTTTTTTGTCTAAAAAGATACGAAGTTATGATACTCGACAAAGTTGTTCAGCTGAAAATTTCCCTGAAGAAATTTATAAATTGGCACAAAAAATATTAGCAGGCTCGGTTTAATAGAAGAAATAAAAATGATGTTGATTTTTCAGTACAAAATATTCAATTTTCCCATACAAACCTAAAAGTTAAAATTTACTCATGTAAACGTTACTTAAAAATTTTGCAAAAAATCATGGATGAGTTTTGGACCAAGAGGAAGCTTTTTAGACCCCAGGGTTTGAGAAATTCCAAAATGACCCCAAATTGACTCAGTCTACTATACACGCTGCTAAAAAAATCTGCAAACAAGTCAGCTGACTCTTAGATGCTTTCCGATGTGCGTCTCTGAAGCGTCACAGACGATGGGATACAGTTAGTAAAGCGGCGGCCATTGATGTATTTCCAGAATGTTGAAGGATCTTGTTTCACGTTGCGTTCGATGTTAGAAATATATTGGTTGAAAACAGTGTTGCGAAGAGTCGAATATTCAATCTCTAGCCTTGAGAGCATTGACTTCTTTTGGTCCGTTCGGTCTCGAAGGTAGCGTTTACGGGCTTTGCGAACTAAGTTGCGGCTCTTCCGTAACTCAGAATTCCACCAAGGGAGCTTGTAAGGCTGATGTCGGTGTAGTCGTTTAGGCGGCGTGTGAATGTGTACCAGAGATGATCATAGAAGGTTGATACAGCAACATCGATGTTCAGATCTTCGAAAAGTATTTGCCAGTTTGTGTTCAGTAACAATTCCATAACACGGTCGGTATCACAGTGTATAAAATCTAGATTTAGTCTATGCGGGCTTTGAATCTCAGAAACGAGAGTTGAAATGATAAAATTAAATGAATATTTGAATTTAGCAGTCACAAATCAACTCTTAAGTTTTATGCAGCTCAAAAAATGTAATTTTTTTTGTCTTGTGCCAAAACTGTCCATTTCCTAGCCATTTAAACGTTCTCGGAAATCGGGAAATCTGACGATCTCTAATATGTGTTGTGAGCCTATTCGGTTGAATAATTGTACTGAATCAAAGCAATCGAAAGATTCCCTTTAATTCAACCACGGTATACCGTGGTTGTTAATTCATTCAATTTAAAAGAATCTTACAATTGCTTTAATTCAATCTGACGATCATTCTCCCGGGAACTCTCAGGATCCCGGGAAAAATAATAAAAACCTACTGCATACGAAACCTTATCCATTTGGATTTTTTTTTAGGTAGTATGTATTGCAAAACATTTCAAAATTTTTTATTGCCTCAAAAACTTTATTAGCAATTATAAAACCCAAGACGCAAAAACTAAGCACTTGAACCGACAAACTTGACTGACTCTTGCTGCAAAAATTTGAAATAATTGAGAAAGATATGTCACTATTGATAGATGTTGGTTAGCTAAACTTCCAGTTATTCATCATTTGATTTCAATCTCGTAGATTTTCAGATAACCATTCGTTTGTTTCAAAATATGTTATTTCTTTGCCAATAATTTTATTACTGTTAACAGTTTGCGAAAAGGAAGTTTCTTTATTGGAATTGTTTGAATTAGAACGAAATTTTTTTTTTTATCGAATTCCAGATGTTTAACAGTTTTTGGAAAAATTGAATTTGAAGTCTAAGCCATACATCAAGGTAGAACTATAATTTTCCTAGTTCAATCTGATCCATTTTTCCAATTTAGATCGTGTAAATGTTTAGAAACTTAGCACTTAGTATTGGCCGAATGCCGGGAATTCCCGTTTTTTTTTTAATTTCATGGAAATTCCGGATAGGACACTTTACTTGTGCTATCAATAAATGATGCTTCATTTCAAGCTTCTTTTTTATTTCACAAGGCAACAAAATTAACATGTTTGAAAGTGCAAAGAATATTAGTGCTAATTTCATTAGTTTTGGGGCACTGATTCCAAATCCAAAAATTTCTTAAGATATTTTTAAAAATGAGTATGTATTTTTTATTATATGTAGGGGAGAGTTGGGTAACGTGGGCCACTCTAAATATCTCAGATGGCTGTTGCGATAAAAATCTCAATCTAACTGTCATCGTCGTCGCTTTGCTCAAGCATATTTTTCTATATTTTGTTGACTTAAATAAATTATATGCTTCTTTTATTTATCATACTTAAAAAAGTTTTAAAAAAATTACTTACATAATTGCATCGATGGGGAACCTGAAGTTCATAAAAAAAATATGCTCATATGCTTATGATCTTAGTTTTGTCATGTTCTTTCACGTGGAAAATGCATTTTTGATAAAACATCAATAAGTCACACAAACGCAAACAATATGCAAATCATATTTTGTGGGGAATCGTGGGCCACACATCTTGAATCATCTATATTTTTATGTTTTTATACACATTCAAAACTTAAAATACATTTTTCCTATCGGTAAAGTTCCCTTATGCCAAATGAAGAAAAAAGAAAAATATTTTGTCCATCCCATATAAGGAATTTTGAAAAACGTTCGCGAGCCAGGTTTTTGAATCTATGTATGACCGAATAGATGTCGCTTTTTTATTTCATCATCTGAAATTGCTTTAGAATAACGAAATGAATTATGCAACTACAGTTTTGGGTCAACTCATAAACTTTGCATGTTATTTGGATTTGGTGGCCCACGATTCTCCATCATTTTTCAAAATCCAGAAAATATTGCTTTTTTTAAAACAGTCAGAACTTGGAGAAAATAACTTATTAAAAATTAAAAAAAAAATCCAAATGATACCTTAAAAATTTATAAAACCATACCATTTTTTATTTTTTTAAATCTTTTATAATAAGAAGTTATGGAACAATGAAAAAAAGTGGGCCATGATTCCCCACTCTCCCATAGTATTTATTAAATTTTAAACAAGATTTGAATCTTTGATGTTTTAATAATGATACCTCAAAATTTTTTTCAGACTTCAACCAAACTGTTTAACGATTTTGAATAATTAAAATTAAATACTTTACGGCTTTCTTAAATGATATTCGAAATAGTTTTATCCTTATCTATTTTTTTTTTTAACTGTAGAATTTATTTTTTGAAAGCGATGTGTTTCTGAAACAAATTCAACTCGACAAGGTCTTAATCCTTGTTTGAATGAAGGAAAGCAAATTGATTTAAAATTTCCTAAAACTTTTACTCAAAACTAACCAACTTTAAAATTTCCATACGCCATATAATCAAAACTAGCGTTGATATGAAAATCTGATAAATATTCTGAATGCAAGACGGTAAAATCTTCCAAAATCAGTTTTTGAAGCTTAGGCGCGAAAATGCTGTACTCTATGTAAATTCTGAAAAAATCGTTTTGAAGAATTGGGAATAAGGTGCCCTTAAAGGAATAAAAAATTCACTTCATTCATACATTCTTTTTTTTTTTTTTTTAATTTGTTACTATTAGAAACGAAAGGCTAAGCTGAATCAAAGCAATTGAATGATTTCTTTTAATTCAACCACGGTAATTGGTTGAATTATTCAATCAAGTAGGCTCACAACACAATAAAGTGAAAGGTTAAAATTTAATTTAAATCGTTTGAAATTAAAAAAGTTAAAAATCTAGAATGAATGCTTTAAATTCAAGAGCAAATCAATGAAACTGGAGTTGTATAAGCTCCAAAGTTCAGGATAATATTTCAATATTGAATCTCAGAATTAATTTTAGATTTAGAAATAAAACGACGTCAATCCACGATGAGAAATGAGTTTCAGAATTGATAAAAAAACACGATATTTCCGAACTCCAATTCAGAAAATATAACATAATAATAAAAATAATATCAGAATTTTAAAATCAGTTTAAAAATCAGAGCTTTTATACGGTCAAAAATTTATTTCAAATATTTGCTTTCCAACCGCAAAATGTGATCATTTAAAATTTCTGTAAAGCATGGATCACGACATATCTGGACGCATTAAAACGAGTCTATCTCGGAGCTATGTAAACGAAACAATGATAATTTGAATTTGAAATGTAGGGTTTTTATAGCAGTTTAAAGAAAAAATAATTAAAAAAAATATTCCGATGTTGTTTTGATGAATTTTTGAACTTTTCGTCAAGTACCACGTTTGGACATCTTATTCGCTGACTTCAGCGACCATTTCGTTCCACAATCTCGTCATCTATGTTGCATCTCGAGTCGTCCTACCATTCTTCTTCATCTTCTGCTTGACAATTACCCAACAATTTTCGATAGGGCGGAATTGAGGGCAGTTGGGTGGGTTGATGTTCTTTTCGTCAAAATCCACACGTTGGCCTGATACCACTGTAGTACCTCTTTGCTGTAGTGGCAGCTTGCCAAATCTGGCGAAAATTCCTTTGTGAGATCTAATGTACGAAAAAAAAAACGTTTTTCAGGCACTCCTTATTGTACATTTCGGAGTCCATGGTCTTGTTTTTCACAAAAATTGGTGTTTTTCGTCCGCAGCTGCAAATACCTTGCCAGATCAAACACTTTCTTTTGCAAACGAATTCGAACTTGCCGGAGACATCACCCCGACCAGTGCAGTGCACCACTGCATTGGCTTTATAAAATTTTTGGCCAGGAAGCTGCCCAAATTCCATCTTCACGTACGTTTCATCATCCATGAGGATGCATCTGTCGTACTTCGTTCAAATCTTGTTGGCTAACTTCCGGGCACGTCCTTTGGCTTCAAAATTCTGCTTCAATGTCCGGATTGGTTGCTTACTGGCCCGATAGGATCGTATTTCTTCGCGCAGACGAATCCTTCTGTCGGTGCACCGGTCAGCGTTGAAATTGTTGGCGATGTCGTAGGTTTGAATGTTTTTTCACTAGAAATCTAAGTTCTTTTTATTAGTAAATTTCTGAAAATTTGTAAATTTGTTTTAGAAATAGGTTTTTTTTAAAGATCCATGTGGAAATTGATTTAAATGAGAAGGTTGTCCGTTTTTCAGATAAATCAAAGAAACCCCAACTCCGAGTAAAATTTCTCAATCGTCTAATGGCATAATTAGCTGACAATTTCTTTCCGACACTCCTTATATTTCCCACATGCAAGTGGATGCGTCTAAATGTAGGCTGATACCTATTTGAACAAGCGAGCAGAAAGTCAAGAGATCTTCAACGCCACTACGCCATGGTCTACGGTCAGGTTCAGATGCGCCACTTGGCTTAAGTCGCGCTGAGTTTAACGTTGACTTTCGAGCGGTGCGGTTGTGTTTTGTGAGGTTTTGAGTTTTGTCTTGCGTTTTCCCGCGCAATCTGTCGTCTGGCTGGGGTATCTGCTGGGTACTTACAAAGTATGTAGGAAAGTGTCCAAGATCCGTGATCGAACCAGGTGAAGATGCAATCCGGATTTGCCCAAGCATGGGCAATCGAGGTGGAATAACTGTGGTTACTCAACTGTCTGGGATCAAAAGTGTGTTAGCTGACAGGTTCCGGGATGATACTTTGTGTGAAGACGACAGAATTAGCAAATTTATTATTTATGTGACTTTGAAGAAAAAAAACCTGATAAATTTGGTTCCCTAGGGTAAAATTCATGCAAAGTCAAGGTGTCTGGAAGATTGGTTGAAATCGACCCTAAAGTGTCATACCCGATGAAAACGATAGTGATTTTGAGCTGAAAGTTTAAGCACCATCTCATAACCTATTATCACGATACCTTTTCGGCTACCGTTGGTGCTTTTAATCATTCTTGTTTTATGGGTCCCAGTAAATCTTCCCAAGATCCACAAAAAAAGGGGTCGCCGGAGGTTCAATTTGGTGCAGAAATTAAACGAAATGATGAAGTCGAAAACATGCAACCCCAACGGCGGATCTGAGAGAAAGTGTCATGTGATTATTATATTTCGGTTAACGTGAAACAAGTGACAACGTTTAGCTGGGCAGGAAGAAGAGTTGAACGAAGCAAAAAAAAAAACACGAAATGAACCATTCGAAATTGTAATTACATGGGAGGGCATAAAAAAATTAAACGTCAAAAAGGGCACACGAGTGGAGTTTTTGTGTGTGATTTTTTTTTTCGTTTTTGATAAACCGCACTGCAACGACTGACTGAAAAGTGACTGCAGGCAGGGGTGTGGAGAAATTTAAAGCTTCGTGCATTTATGGATGTGATATTTGTTTTTTTCATTGAGTTTTGTTGAAGAGGCGCTTACAGAGGGTTTATTGATGCATTTAGTTTGGGTAAACATTGCAGTGAAGTGCGTTAAGACCTCCATCTGAATGAAGTGATGTGATAAATGACGTGTAAATAAGAAAAGATAACCTCGTAATGGTGATTATTCGATTGCTTTGGAAATTAACATGTTGCCGATGCGAACCGAGGGCGGGAAACATAGTTAAGCGGAACACAGGAGCCTACAAGTGGAAGAAAAAATACAAAAATGTGCTGGCTGTGTGGGATTTTTCACGTTTTGCCTAAGGGCATCAAATTTTTTTTCAACAAAAATGATGTTGATTTTTCAGTTCAATTTTTTTAATTATCCATACAAACCCAAAAGTTCAAATTTACTCAAAAAACGTACAAAAAAAATAATAAAAAATTTACTCATGTAAACGGTATTAAAAAATTCTGCATGAAATCATGGATGAGTTTTGAACCAAAACGAAGCTTTCAACCCTCATCCGTCACTGAAATTTTTTCCCGTTACAGTACTTGGAGTGTCAAATCCACACTCCTGACTATTAGTTTGTTTCTCAACCGAATTTACTAAATTTTAAGTTGATTAAGATTTTTTATCGCCGATATAATTATTGATTATATTATTTTAATGGCATTGCGGCGAGATGAACTTCTCAGGTAGAAATGTGTTAAGTAGTGAAGAATATAGCTGGACAGATGAAGCGAGTGCGCTTCGTAAAAGAAGTAGAAAGCTCAAAACTAATTTTAAGTTTTGGAAACCTCTTAATGTAACTCGAACATGTGAACCATATTTTTGTCAAGTAATGCAGCGCTAATGTAATTACACCACTAGAATCGGTATGAAATTGGCTTCCTGGTGAATATAAGTTTATTGCAAAAATCTTGCGTGAATATACTCAAAATTCTGTACAAAGTTAAATTTAAGTGCAGTAAAATCTGAAAAAAAAATTAAAATAGAGAAAAAGTTTGAAAAACAGCTACTTTTGAAAATTCTGTGTTTCGTATTTTGAAAATCTAAAAATGCAAAAATGTGCCAAATTGCATTAACTTTTCAATCCTTAAAAATAGATCTGCTGTTACGGTTACATTGATTGAAAAGTACAGTTTTTACACCACTTTTTTACATTTTTTTGTGGTCATGATCTTGATAATATTCTTAAAAAATAAAAATTTATGTGCTACATATAGGTTCTAACTTCAGTTTTCTTGGACACTAGCTGAATTTATTTAAAGCATTTCGTAGCTGATCTACATTCTATTTTCCAAAGCATGTTTTTCGGATTTTTTTTCCTTAGATTTTGAATAACGGAAAACTGAAATGTTCTATGTGTATAATGCCTGAAAAACGAAATTGAGTTACGTTACGAGGTTTCCAAAACTGTTATTTTTGTTAATATCGGTTAGGAAACAAGAAAGATATAGCGGTTTTAAGCGAGGAGTGTCAAATTGACACTCAAGGTCTGATTAGGGAGTTTTTTTTTCCTGGGATTTCAGGGTGTGTCCATGGCAAAAGTTATGATGCGAAATTAAAGATTTCAAGAATTAAATCAGGGTCCTCGAAAAAAATGCATTTTTTGGATGCACCCGAATAAAATTACAAGCCACAAAATTTCCAATTGTGTCATTTTGACACTCAAATGCGAATTAGGGTTAAGACCCCAGGGTTTGAGGAATTCAAAAACGACTTAAAATCGACTCAGTCTGTTTTAATACTCCTGAGCTCTGGTATTAAACTGTTATGCTTAATACGAATAAAATAAAACGAATGTGATTCCATCAAAAAGTAACCTTTTCGTAAGATTATCAAAACTTATTTGATTGCATAAAAATCATATGTTGTTTAATATCTTGAACACGTTAGAGTCTTGTTGGCATTTATGATATTCATTGTGGCTTTGTTGATGACTATTTTTGAATGTTCTCATTTCCCTAATTTATATGAAGGAACAAAATAGTAACATCACCTATTTATAGAGCTCTGATTAGAATTTTATGTTTTATAGTTGCTTCGAAACTCTATTATTGTTTACCTTATTTCTTTCTGTTTAAATTAAGAATAAAATAACAAGACTTCTTAGGCTTTTTTCCTAATAAACATTGTTTATTGTAGGATAATGATCATGTAAATTTTTTTCAAAAATCAGTAATTTCATTTCTCAGTGAAACATTTATTTAGAATTTCTAAGGATAAGGATTCATTCACGTTTTTTTTCCAAATCAAACACAAAAAAATACATTATGTATTATTATGAGTCCAAAACGATTTTTTTTGAGAAAATTTTATCAAAATTAGTATGGAAGTTTTTTTGGAAACGATTGAAAATCTGCTAGTGGGTTTTGATGGACATTTTTTTTTTCAAATTTTTTTACTTCATTTTTGTTGAGTAGTTCATGGATTTTAACAAAATTTGCCCGGATATTTCAGAAATTTTCAGTGATTAAATCTGAAAACATTTGCCAGGTTTTTAGATAAAATAATCCTTGAAAGCGGGTTGGGAAAGCAAACTAGGAATTGGAAGGCCACAGATGATTACAGGTGTTTCGAAGTCCGTTTCTGATACGATCATTATGTTTCCTTTCAAGCAAAGATAAATTTCCATGATAAATATGGTCAGCAGATTTTTCTTTTAAATTACTTCATCAAATTTTGAAAAAGGCTGATTTCGAAAGATAAACAATAAAACCATTAACAAGTGGAATGTTTTTGTTCTTGAATTGACGGCAACGAGGAAATTTGAATAATAAAGACAGAGTGAAAGATTTAGATTCCTTATCGACATGTCCAGGCTTCGGATTCATTTGAGAGCAAACACCCACGGAGCTAAAATCTGCTCTCACTCTTTAAGCGGCAAGAAGGAATGAGAAGGAGTGACCATTTGCCTCGAAGATGTCATGCTCTTAGGGAGTTCTTTTTACCTCTCGCTCCGCTCTAAAAAGATAAATGAGCGCTCTTTGGGAGTAGCTCCGCTTTAAGACAAACGTTATGAGCTGGGAATCTGGCTGGTTCGTGTTCGTTTGTTTTGGTTTGCGCCGAAGGTGTCATTTGGAAATGATTTAATATGAATAACGAAAGGTAGGACGTGTCCCCGCTGATTATTTTGTTGAGTAGAGTGGCTCAAATAAGCAGATTGTTGTGTGAAGTTTACATGCAAAATTTAAGTCAAATAGCACAAGAAGGGCCTCTAGTTCGTAAAGAAATTTAAAATATTATCTTCGGGTAGCTATTATTTCATCAATAACCGTCAAACGGGGCATCATGCAACAGCCGGGTTAGATGCTAAATTTGTATACCACATCAAGAGGTGTTATTTTTTATTTGAATATAATGTAATTAAGTTATCATTTAATGATAACAAAATAATGATGACTAATTTCCTAACATCGTGAGATAGATTTAAGATTATTATAAATATTATGATTATCATAGAAAATTAAAAAAAATGTGCCAAAGATGTACCTACATTTTTTAAATATTTTTCCAATGTCCTTATAGCATACCTTCCCTATATCAACACTGTTGGTGTGATTTTTTTTTTGGAAAAACAGTATTTTTTTTTAAATAAATATTGGAATATTTCAGTTACTAATCTGGGCTAAAAATTCATCAAAATACAAATCAAAGATTCACCTTTTAAATCTTGATTCCATATGCTGTTATGATTGGTTCACTTCACGCGTTTGTTAAATTCAAAATATCATCTATCATAACATGAACTTTTATGATTTAAACTAGATAATTTTTTACCCCTAAATGTATGCAGCACCTTTATGGTTTTAAAATCATTTTTGACAGAAACTCATAACATAAACTTGTTTTGAAGATGATTTTTTACCCCTAAATGTATGCAGCACCTTTATAGTTTTAAAATCATTTTTGACAGAAAATTGTAAAATTTTATTCGAACAAAACAAAAACCTACTGCATTTGGTGCTTTATGCGTTATGACATCAGAAATATATCTTAAACTATAAATTTTCAAACGTTTTCATTTGATTTTTTCATTCATTGTTGTCACTTATCTAGACCTTTTTTAGAAAGGTGAAAGTCGTATGTTTTTCTCGATTTGAAAATAGCTGGGGAAGCAATAATTTTTCTGACTACGTAATGTTGATGTCCCATCAACCTTAAGCCTTTTGATTTACAAGCAGAATGATTATCTATGGACGTTAAGTTTTTAAAAGCCATTTAGGTTGATATGTGTGCAGGATTTTCTTGTTTACGATACTTCTTTCAACACCGGCCGATTTCTTTGTAAAACATATTATCTGAAAGCCTTAACTTTGACAATCGTTTTACATAAACATTGAATGTAAATTAGAGTAATAATGTTAACGTTGTTTAGGTACAAAACTAGTCTAAAATTCGTTTTGCTTACATCGTCGCATAGCCACCCCCATCAGCCAGCCAGCAGCTGGGAGCTACTTGAAGCAATCAAATATGTACCTAACTCGAAGCAATTCTGAATCGTCACACGCAAAGTTATTTCTCCCAGGGAGGCCTCTTTGGGAGGAGCGCAGAGCCTCTGAGGGAGTAAAGAGTGACTGGCGCTCCTAGCGATTCTGGCAGTAAGAGAAGCGAGAAAGAGTGGTTTTCGACTGCCAGGAGTTTGGGAGTTCCTCCTCAATGAGTGGTACTGCTCTGCCTCTTTTGAGTCGCGCCTCAGGATGCGTCCGAAGCCTGGACCTGAGTCGAGATTTTTTTTCGAACATTTTTACGGCTCATTTCCAATCATTGTTTTTTAAATGCGTTACTCTTTAGTTTCTATCTTGCTGGCAGCAATTTTTGTGGTTATGATCAAGCATATTGTTTGGTTGTGTGAGGACCAGCTTTTCGTTAGGGCGAATTTAATGGACTCTCTCCGGATGCGAGGAAACACTCTTATAGCACCCCAGTGAGAGATGCAGGGCTGCAATAGACATTGAAATCTACACTCAGAGGAAATCTTATTATAAATTTCATAAGATACATCTTATGAACCACTTTTTTGCGTCCAAACTAATTTTTCATAAGATTCTTATGAAATTCTTTCAATTTTCATACGATGTTCTTATGAAAAATAGAAGAAACGGCATTGTGAAAAAATGATAAACATATTCATTCAAAGCATCAGTTTTTTTTCATCATATAACAGTACGAAGCAATCGCCAGTTCATAGTTATTATAGATTTCCTTCATTGTTAAATGTTATTGTTATCTCCGGAATGGTAAGTTCGATTTGATGTTTTTGGTGTGAACGTTTTGGTGTGAAACTAAAATACATTATTTGTTTACTTTTCAGCAAGCTGATCGGCAAAAAACGAAAGGTCGAAGATTAAGATGCGGCAAAAAAAAAACCTTGATGGAGCCGTCTGTTGATGCGCTGCTGATGGTGACAATGAAGGATTTAATTTTAAACGAATTTGGCAAACAATAAAGTGTATGTTTTCAGCATGAAATATCGAGAATTTTTCTTATTAGAAAGTGATTTACTGTTTCCATAGGAATCTCTTATGAAAAGCAACAACCTCTCATTGAAGTAGGCGTTCATCTTCAGAATTCATTCGCGTCATAAGACAATCTTATAAATTTCATTAATTTTTCTTATGGCGCCACTTCATAAGAGAATCTAATGGCATACATAATAGTATTTTTCTGAGTGTATCTCTTTTTCAAATCTATCTCTTTCTCAAAAGCTATTGACCTCCATTTATAGCTGTTTATAACTTCTTCGCTATATCAAAACTTATCTAAACCAATGAAATGTAAGTACAAAAATCAGACTTTGGCTTTTTAAAACCTGCGGTCGGAGCCATTTTAAATAAACCAGTAAAAAATTGAATTTATCAATTTAATCAAAGTTTGTTTAACAAATAATACAAGCTATTTATTTTCCTTTAACATGCGATTTGTGAAGAAATAAATAGGTTGGTAAACAATCTAAGAACTCAGAAAAGATATAAGAAATTTATATCATTTGTAAATGCGGGATGTCTACGGGTCAAAAACTATGCTTTTGAATTGTTTTCCTTAAAAAACACCGTTTTGAACTTAATTAAAAAAAATAATAATGCAGAAATGTTCGAAGATAGAAAAAATATAGGTGTGCAAACTTTTATTGAGATTCGATGCTCTGTAGTAAACGATAACATTTTTAATCTGAGCTGTGTTTGTTTAAAAGTTTATAGTTGTGTACAATAGTTGTGTACATAGTTGTGTTTGACTCATAGTCACCCCCATTAACCACATTTTAAACAAATTGGAATTGGAAAAATTGGAATAACTCATTATTCGGGTTGAAGTTCTTTTATATTATTAGTTATTCATTTTAAATCATTACTTTCGAAAATAAGTCATAAAAGTGTTGGCAGTTTTTTTGGAGCTTTCATAAATAAATGAGAGATCTTGAAAGATTCATTTGAAAGAAAAACTTATTTGTGGATCAAATCAGATTGATTTTCAACTCTTGTTAATTCAATACACTCAAATTTTAGTTTAAATCTTTGTTTTAAAAGTATTCACAATATTAATAATGTTAAAAATCAGTAAAACATATTGTGAGCTGATTTTTTCTTAACTTTATGAATAAGTATAAGTTTTTTTTATCAACAATAAACTATCAATTTATTTCATTATAAAAATCTGTAAAACAAATAAAATAAAAAATTAGAATTTTCAAAGAACGCCATTTTGAAAATGAGCTCAGATCTTATTTTATACAAGTGGTTTTCACCAGTTTTGTGTTTTGTTATGGGCAATTTTAAATTTTATTTCGTATCTTAATTCTGCATTTTGAACCTGAACAAAAATTCTGAATGCTTTTTTGAAATCGATTTCTGAATATAAATTCCAAACAAAAATTCCTAAAAATGATCAACAGAACAGACAGAATCCTAAACCCGAAATCTCATACTAGAATATTTAATCTTCTATTTTCAATACGAATTTTTTCTTCAATTATTTATTCGTAATTCAACTAGTGAATCTGAATGAAAATTTCGAAAGATGAATGTCTGATATTTGAATATTGAATCACCATTATGGATTGTATTTTAAGATTCAATCCTGCATGAGAATTAAGAGTAAGAATTTCAAGTTAAAATTTTCGAAATGTTTTGTTATTTTTGATAATTTTTTTTCAATATTCCGAAATGATATGATATTGTCTCAATGATGAATCGAACTGAAAATCAAAAATAATAAACTGGATACAGATTCCACAATCCGGTCACAGGCAGCAAATTAAGATAACAAAAAATTAAACCATGCAGAGCATCGGAAATGATTATAACCTAAGCTCACCAGATATTTTTCCGCATTTATCAGGGCAAATCAGGGCTTTTTTATATATAAACCTTGCAAAACCCGATTGCATTCGATTTCAAAGTTTTCAACAACTTGAAATATGGGCAATACCCAGGAAAATTATGGAATTCTCGAAAAGTTGTTTTTTTTTATCGTAACACATCGGTCAGTTTAGTTGGATGAACATTGTAAAAAAAAAATTTTGGACGCAACATACATAATTGTTATCACCCAATTTCAATTTTTATTTGATTTTGCAAATAAAGTAAATACATTCGGGCAAAATCCGGGCAATCTGGCATCCTAAATGGGTCCTATCTTATTGAAAACAAGGAGTAAGGACTGTACCCAAAATTCATGAACCAACTTCTTTTGAGAATAACTTTTGTTAGCGTTTTTCGAGTACAGTCTTTCAATATTAATCAACTAGTAATAAAATATTTAAAGATCTATAGTAGAATTGTTAACGTGGGATGATTAACGTGGGATGAGATTTTGAGGTTTTGGTCTTATTTCTGAGTCGAGATTGTTACTCTTGATTCACTTGAGTCGTTCATCAAAATTTGATTAAGAATTTAAAATTTTGATTTTAGAGAAGAACATTTTGCTTGATATTTTTCGGACCCTCATGGGGGGGGGGGGGGGGGGGGGTTTAACCCCCAAAACACCACCTGTTCCTTCGGCCATGCAATAACTTATGATATTTTCTACTGATTCTTGAAAACAAAACTGTTCCTTACTTCTTCTTCGTCTTCTGATTCTATTCGCCGATGCTATTTTTAGCACGACTCGGAACTGCCTTATCGACTAGCTCCAATATTGGTCCAGTTACAAAGACCATATGACCAACGTTTCTGTTTATATTCCGTGGAATTTACAATCTTTTACACTCCGTAGAGATATTTTGCATTCGTTTATACTCAGTACAGCTTACTATTCTATTTATGCTCCTTCGTGTATTGCATTTTTCGTTGTTCGTGTATTCATTTTAACATCTGTGGACTTACAAAATTTCCTTAACCTAGTTGGAGGCAGCGGGATTCGATCACTGACAGTCTGATTACGAACCAGACAGGCTAGCCATTAGGCTAAACAACCGCCCTTGTTCCATGCTAAGCGAATCTTAATGCATGTTTCTTGCATGTATCTGACAGGAAAAGAACTTTGTAATGTGTTGATATGATCTTAACTTAACTCATTTGAAAAAAAAAACCAGATTTTGCCTGGTTTTATTCTCTTTATTTTCCAAACCAAACAAATAAAACTAATTGAGTTTTTATAATTTTTTGTTCATGCGTCCTATACTAAAGTTTTTGAGCAAGTTTAATGAACATAAAAATGAAAGGGTTTTAAGAAGCCTAAATACGTTTTCAAACCTGCTGTTAAAATTTACATTCTTGATCCAGTTTTTTTTACAGATTTCATGGATTATCTTGTTTCAATTTGGATGCCACTGGTAAAGGCTTTCTTAAACTGATTCATGAAAATCTTTGACTTGGGTAATGTGGATTGCTTATTTTCAAGTACCGTAAAACGGGGTAAGATTGATCACTTTTTTCAGTATTCCTCGAAAATTTTTATCTGATAAGGGCAATATGGCATTTTTTATATTTTTAAAACTAAAACTGCACTTCTAAGTATGAATGTAAAACATGGTTGCAGAAATTTATTAGACTACTTTAAATTTCATTTAAAAATAGATTTCGTCTTTGTTTAAAATTTGATGCTTTGGGGTAACATTGATGTCTCTATTTTGAGGATTTTAACGAGTTTTCTTGATCATAAAGGATAATCATAAAGGACGCCAGATAAAGTTATTTATTTGCCTGTTTATAACCTAAACGACTTGTAATGACCTTATAAGAACACAAATGCTAAGAATAAGTTTGAAAGGGCTTTTATAGATCAAAACAGGTTTATAAGATGGTATTTCAAACCATTTGCATATCCACTATCATTTACAAATATATTAATGTTTTATAAGGCCCTGAAAGAGCATAATAAAAATCAAATCAAATAAATTTATTGCTGTTATATAAGTTGGATATTTTATACGCTTATAGATGTCCTGGAGGCCAGTTGTAAAAAGGTTGCCCATTAATGCGTTTTAAAACAATAAAAGATCATATAAATCGTTTATAAACTATCGTTAAAGAATTATAAAACCAAAATGGATTTTAAGTGTTACTTGGGATACAAAACACCTTCGTAATATTTACAAATGCTAGTAATTGATAAACTACGGCAGTCGTGTGTTAAGGCCAATCAAAAATGAAAATCGAAAGATGGACCATGATGCTGCATAAATTAAGGGGTCAAATTTTTTAACATTACTTATGAAATTTTAACTAAAAAAAACGAAATACTGCCTTCCTTCAATTCTTTAGGCCCTCGAACTATTACCCTTGAATTTTTCCATCAAACTTCACCATTCGATGGGGTTTCTAGCCTTTTGTCCTTGTTACTCTTACAAAACGTCCCTTTTTTTAAATATCAAAAATTTTCTTCAAAATACATCAAAAACTACACCAAAACTATAAATTTTCTAAGAAAAAAACTGTCACATAAATCAACCAGCTGCTTCTTGACGCTTTCATTTCATCAGGAAGGGTGTTTATTTGCGAGCCTTCGAAAAAATAGATATTTCAAGATTTCATCAATTAACGTTTTTATTTACATTTGAAATTTTCAAAAACAAACCAAGTATTTCCCAAGATTTTGAAACTGAGACATGTCCAGGCTTCGGACGCATCCTGAGGCGCGACTCAAAAGAGGCAGAGCAGTACCACTCATTGAGGAGGAACTCCCAAACTCCTGGCAGTCGAAAACCACTCTTTCTCGCTTCTCTTACTGCCAGAATCGCTAGGAGCGCCAGTCACTCTTTACTCCCTCAGAGGCTCTGCGCTCCTCCCAAAGAGGCCTCCCTGGGAGAAATAACTTTGCGTGTGACGATTCAGAATTGCTTCGAGTTAGGTACATATTTGATTGCTTCAAGTAGCTCCCAGCTGCTGGCTGGCTGATGGGGGTGGCTATGCGACGATGTAAGCAAAACGAATTTTAGACTATTTTTGTACCTAAACAACGTTAACATTATTACTCTAATTTACATTCAATGTTTATGTAAAACGATTGTCAAAGTTAAGGCTTTCAGATAATATGTTTTACAAAGAAATCGGCCGGTGTTGAAAGAAGTATCGTAAACAAGAAAATCCTGCACACATATCAACCTAAATGGCTTTTAAAAACTTAACGTCCATAGATAATCATTCTGCTTGTAAATCAAAAGGCTTAAGGTTGATGGGACATCAACATTACGTAGTCAGAAAAATTATTGCTTCCCCAGCTATTTTCAAATCGAGAAAAACATACGACTTTCACCTTTCTAAAAAAGGTCTAGATAAGTGACAACAATGAATGAAAAAATCAAATGAAAACGTTTGAAAATTTATAGTTTAAGATATATTTCTGATGTCATAACGCATAAAGCACCAAATGCAGTAGGTTTTTGTTTTGTTCGAATAAAATTTTACAATTTTCTGTCAAAAATGATTTTAAAACTATAAAGGTGCTGCATACATTTAGGGGTAAAAAATCATCTTCAAAACAAGTTTATGTTATGAGTTTCTGTCAAAAATGATTTTAAAACCATAAAGGTGCTGCATACATTTAGGGGTAAAAAATTATCTAGTTTAAATCATAAAAGTTCATGTTATGATAGATGATATTTTGAATTTAACAAACGCGTGAAGTGAACCAATCATAACAGCATATGGAATCAAGATTTAAAAGGTGAATCTTTGATTTGTATTTTGATGAATTTTTAGCCCAGATTAGTAACTGAAATATTCCAATATTTATTTAAAAAAAAATACTGTTTTTCCAAAAAAAAAATCACACCAACAGTGTTGATATAGGGAAGGTATGCTATAAGGACATTGGAAAAATATTTAAAAAATGTAGGTACATCTTTGGCACATTTTTTTTAATTTTCTATGATAATCATAATATTTATAATAATCTTAAATCTATCTCACGATGTTAGGAAATTAGTCATCATTATTTTGTTATCATTAAATGATAACTTAATTACATTATATTCAAATAAAAAATAACACCTCTTGATGTGGTATACAAATTTAGCATCTAACCCGGCTGTTGCATGATGCCCCGTTTGACGGTTATTGATGAAATAATAGCTACCCGAAGATAATATTTTAAATTTCTTTACGAACTAGAGGCCCTTCTTGTGCTATTTGACTTAAATTTTGCATGTAAACTTCACACAACAATCTGCTTATTTGAGCCACTCTACTCAACAAAATAATCAGCGGGGACACGTCCTACCTTTCGTTATTCATATTAAATCATTTCCAAATGACACCTTCGGCGCAAACCAAAACAAACGAACACGAACCAGCCAGATTCCCAGCTCATAACGTTTGTCTTAAAGCGGAGCTACTCCCAAAGAGCGCTCATTTATCTTTTTAGAGCGGAGCGAGAGGTAAAAAGAACTCCCTAAGAGCATGACATCTTCCAGGCAAATGGTCACTCCTTCTCATTCCTTCTTGCCGCTTAAAGAGTGAGAGCAGATTTTAGCTCCGTGGGTGTTTGCTCTCAAATGAATCCGAAGCCTGCTCAGGTCCAACCTTAAACCATGGTTTAAGTCTTACCTTTTAGATAATTGATACGAGCCTTGCATTGCTTCGAACCAAAAAGTAGAATTCGTTGAAAGCGATTAGTCGTTGACAGATGTCGCCTTCTTATTGCCCTTTACTAAAGAATGTGAGGGAACCTGTGATAAAAAGCAACGTCTATAAAAAGCACCGAACACGATTACCATTTCAAGACTAAGACTTCACAATTTATAAACTTTTAACTCGAATTCTTGGTATGAAAACCATTGTTGCAAATGTAAAAAACACATCAAAACTTCTAGTTGGACGAACACTAATCTCTGATCGATTCATCACAGAAAATAATCAGTGTCTAAAGAGAAAAAAAACCATCCACAAAAAAGGGTTTCCAGTATTTGGCAAGCAATTAGCCATTATCAATTATCCAAATTTTCCGACCGGATTTGCTCCTTTGTGCCATGGATGTCATTGTCATGATATTGAAAATCGACTGCTTTATCTGGTGTTATCATTTGTTTTTCAGCCTGAATGCCAATGTTTTCGTCAGTTGTTAAAAGTCCAAATTAATTAGTCCGTCTCGCCCGCCGTAGTCTGTAGTGCGTGCATGTAGTGAAAGAACATCACCAATCGATGTTCCGACTGTCGACCACAATCATTCGGAACCCATCCGTTCCGGTTCCGTTCTCGATTCGGTGCTCATCCTGATTTAGTGTATCGGAATTCGAATGAATGCGCGACACGGACTGCAATCAGTGAACCATAATTGGGTCGGAACGTTCGAAATTCCCAATTGTGCCACCCACACCCCCTCTCAGTGATCGACCCGACCCATTCGGTGAGTGAGTGAAGAGAAACAGTGAAAAAGAGGCACGAAGACGCGACTCGGACGGAACAAACCCCCGGAATAAGTGAAATCCAACCATGCAATGAATTTAACACCGCCACCGCACGCCAAAAGCCACTTCCAAAATCAACAGCAACGAATTTGCATGTGGTGGACCATTCGATCGAAGAAGAATGCTTTTGCGCCGGAAAAATATGTCAAAGTTAAACACAAATAAGTGGGGACCCCGGGGATTAATTAGCGTTGGCGTTGGCAGTCGAGTGACGCATTGCTGGGTCCCACAGCTGATGATCATCTCCTGCTGCAGCATTTGCTGCGTCCTCCTGATGGTGGGAGTTCCTGTGGTCCATTCGGCTCCTTCGCTTGCGGCCAAATCCTGGCCTGTGATGAAAAACTATGACATCTGGGGAACGTCCTCTGATGCTGCCGGCCAATCTCCCACGGATGCTGATGCAGGTTTGTGTTATTTTTTTCATACCACTTACTCATTATGGGGTCATATGAGCTCGGCATGATAATTTTGGCGGCTAATGAGGTTTTCTATTGAAATGTGTTAGCAGGACGAGAAACCAATAAATCAACTAAACCATTCTCTGTAAAAGCATGAGTACACCCATAGAAGAGGTTGCAAAAATCCAATGCCTTTTTAGCAAATCTCTGTGCCGATAATGCTCTGAAATGTGCACTGTGCCGAAGACGGTATGTTTGAAAAACCGTAACTGGCATAAGGACTCGGCTCCCAACCAAAATGATGACCACTACATTCAAGCGAAACAAGAAAAACATTTAATGGGATTTCCTTCCTATTGGATAATTCATCCCAGAAACAAGAAAATAAAAATTAAAACCACAGCGTTGTAGTGAGAATCGAACTCACATCACCAATTGTATCGTCTTGCCAGTCCGACATTCTAACCGGTGTACCTACTATTCGAGCTTCATGCAGGACGAGGTATATTTGTCATACGCTTTCTGTTACCGATCAATCACAAAAAACGTACAACGGCGGCTTCCCGGCGTTTGGCCTCCTTTCAATGCATTCCTTTGTCTTAAGATGGAAACGGGAAAGGGAACGGGAGTGAAGGAACGGGAAACCCATTGAATGAGAACTGTGCTTTGCTTACTGCCTGCTATTACATACACACGCTACATATACACAGCTGCTAAAGCCGGGCAGCTTGGTCGGTGTTGTTTGCCGGTGAATTGAAGGAATGTTTTCTTTTGTTGCTTTTGCTACATACACACGCACAGCTTAGCCGTGTTTGCCGGTTGATTGAATTAGAATGATGTTTTTGTTGTTGCTTTTGCTACATTCACACGCACAGTGCTCGGTTCGCTGGCTGCCTGGTGTTGGCCGGTATTTATTTCCATCCTTCTTCGGCTTGTGATGCGATGGGGAGGGACGCGAAAACGTTTTTATTTTGTTTCATTCAGACATACGCAATTCGGTTGCGCTGGGAGGTTAATGCCGGTGGGCGCAAATCGAATCAGTGCCGGTCGCGTTATCTTCTTGTACCAATGATGCTATGAAATTGACTACACGCCATTGGCACAGAGGCTGAATTTTGGGTGTAGATGAAATTGTATACAAAGTAAAATTCCAAATAATAATAAACTTCATGGTGCAACTCTGAATAGCTATATTCTTCTGAACCAAACAGAAAGTTATTTCATCCTTCAAATCTGATAGCTGAAAGTTAAAACATTTATCCATAAATGAAACAATGGTATCGGATTCCGGGTCCCATACCATGTGATATCAGAAAGTTTAAGTTTATAATTGTTTTTATATTTGTATATCAAAAACTATTCGAAGGTTGATGTGAAAATTTATGAAATATGGAATTCTGTATCGCAAACTGAAAGTTCTCGGTGCTCACAAATTCCCTTTCTTTGTCACAGTTAGCGAGAGCGAACTTTATCCACTAAATTAACGATACAATTTAGCAATATTTAAATTTAAATACATTTTAAACACTTTTCTTTGGCCTCCACTCAAGGATGAATGGGGATAGTTTTGAAGTTATTCCAATAATCTCTTTGCCCAGTAAATTTCCGCAGTCCATGATTAATTTAGAAAGGTGGTATCAAAAAACACTACCGCCAAACGGAACATCATACAACAGCAGGGTTAGTTGCAACATTTGTATACCACAACACTTAATAATTTTTTCTTTCAAAATAATGAAGAAAGTTATCATTGAATGAAAACAAAATGAGGATGGCATAGTTTCTCACATTTTGAGATAGTTTTTTAAAGTTGTTGATTCTTGAAGAAAATTGAAAAAATCGAGCAATTGATGTTAATAGATTTTTATATTTTTCGATGCAGTAAAAATTTTACACAGTATGACGGATTGGCTTAATGGTATGACCTACAAAAATTCTATTACTTTTATTATCCTATACCAACACTGTTGGTTTAGAAATATTTTCCGGACAATCACTTAATTTTTTTAATTAAATGCTTTTATATTTAAGTTACCAGTCTGGGTTAAAATACATAAAATTACGAATCATAGATTCACCTTATGAATCTCGTTTCCATATGCTATATATGATTGTTTTCCATCATTCGTTCGTTAATTTCAAAATTAAATCCATTCAATTATTATTTTTATGATTTCAGCTAATAGAGTTTTTAGTAGCATTTTTCACCCATGAAAGTATGCAGCACCCTAATGTCTTTCCATTAAAAACATTTTTAACGGACTAAATGTAAAATTTAATTCGTAAAAAACCAAAAATTACTGCAATTGGAGCTTAATACGTAATTAGACTACAAATATACCAAAAACGATAAGTTTTCAAACGTTTTCATTAGATTTTTCATTAAAAGCAAAATTTGTTGCAACGTACCCCTTTTTTCAGAAGGGTGAATCGCATGTTTTTATAAATTTAAAAATAACTGGTGAAACCAATAATTTTTCTTACTACGTCAATTCAATGTCCCATCAACCTTCAAACTTTTGATGTACAAGCTGTATGATTATCTGTGGAAATTAAGTTCTTAGAAGCCATTTAAGTTGAAAAGTGTTACATGATGCTCCAGTTGACGGTAGTTTAAAGAATAACCACATTAACTCTTTAAAGAATCTTTCGAATGAAATAAAAACACACCCATTTTTAGAGACCCATTTTTTTTTGTTTTTCATGTAGGTTAGTTTCTCAAACAGTTATCAATAATCGGTATCTGTTCACGAATTTATCAAACTTTACTCCGTAATATTTTATATTCGATTTCAGAATACTAGATTTTAATTAAATTTAACATGTTGATTAGCTTTTTATTCTAAAATCGAAGATTTTTTTTAGATATTTTGTTTTAGATCCTAAATTCCTGATTTTTTTCGAATTATAAAATATCTTAAAACACAAGAAATAGAGGAAACTTTCGTTCGCCAAAACTTCAATGCGACATCAACATTTGTTACTGAAAATCCCGGAAAAAAAAACAACAACAAAAACATTTGTTATACAATACCGTTCATAATTGTATAGAAATTGGAAGCACGCGCACTGTCACTTCGACTTTGAACTTCCATAACTTTTAACTCTGATGATAATTTCTGATCGAATTTTTTGCGTTAGATAGATCAACCATCACACTATTATATCAAAAAATTTGAGCTTTCTGGAGTTTGTGTGGCCTGTGATACAGTAAATCTACGAAAATCAGACTTTTTGGACTTTTCTCATTCAAACTGCAATATCTCTGAAACTACGCTTGATTTTTTATTGAAATCTTGCAGAATGATTGTTGAAATATGAACTATGTCTGAAGTTTTCATAAAGTTCTATTGAGGAGATTAAAAGTTACGCGAGATGCAATATTTCAGGCATGAACCTAGAAATGCGATATCTATAGAATTTTGAACGAATTTTTTCATAGGAAAATCATATTCTCTGTTTATCAACCAGTAAATCTATTTCAACTAAAAAATCGAAACAATATCGCGAGATTCTGATTTCAAAACACAAATGGATCATTTATTCCATTTCATCTTTTCTTCATTGCTTTTGTCAGACATTTTTGGTCTGATTGGTGGATGTAAACGATATTGTTCTCATGAATCGTCCAAAATTCTATAGATATCGCATTTCAAGGTTCATGCCTGAAATATTGCACCTTGCGTAACTTTTGATCTCATCGATAAAACTTTTTGAAAACTTCAGCTATGCTAGCTTTATATTTCAACAATCATTCTGCAAAATTTCAATAAAAAATGTAGCGTAGTTTCAGAGATATTGCAGTTTGAATGAGAAAAGTCCAAAAAGTCCGATTTTCATAGAATTACTGTATCTCAGACCACACAAACTCCAGGAAGCTCAAATTTTGTGATATAATAGTTTGATAGTTGATCTATCTAACGCAAAAAATTTGATCAAAAAATATCATCAGAGTTAAAAGTTATGGAAGTTCAAAGTCGAAGTGACAGTGCGCGTGCTTCCAATTTCTATACAATTATGAACGGTACTGTATATCACAATTGAAACTTTTCTATGGAAAACCAATAATGAAAAAAAAAATATTTTCATAATTTCCATCGTAATTTGGTAAATCAATGAAAAAAAAAAATAAAATAAAAAAGGTTGTAATTTTGTCTATGCTTTACATATCTGTTGTGAATTTGTTACTTAACGGAACAATCTTAGAAGTCGAACTCCGTAAACTTTAAACCATGGTTACAATGTTGGAAAGAAAGATAAAAAAAATTCTATTGCCAGTGGAATTTATACGTTTCTAAAGTGTCTCCTGGAAAACTGATTCAACAATCGAAAATTTGACAACATTTTTAACTTTCCACCACTTGATGGCATTAACTGTTTTTTTTACTACTTGAAGAATTAAAATATGTTGATATATCAAGATAAAACATGATTCCATTCATATTTAGTTTACAAAAATCTTCTTCTTTTCTTCTATGTAGCTCAAATGAATCGTTGATAAATAGTCAGCAAACTTGAGCTCATCGCTCTCAGTAACTCAACAAAAGTTATTTAGTGAAATTCAGTCCAGTAAATTGCAAAATACATCTGTTCAAATTCGGCTGTTTTAAACTTAAGCCTTTAAGTTGAATTTAATAAAGCAGATAGCGCAGAAAATTTTCAGACAAGTTTTGTCAAAATAAATTTAAATGATGTTAGAAAGCCTAAAATACAACTAAAATCTGCTTATGTATTGATAAAAAATATAATGATTCAAGTGTCTTTCTTTTTCTTTTCCCGAATATTGCTTGTTTTTTGTGTTGAACATTTTGAAATTGCTCGGATTTTGCCAGGTTTTTGGTTCAAGCTTTTTTTATTTAAAAAAAAATCTAACAGAGAGGAAAATTTTGAAAATCTAAAAAAATAGAAGAAGAGTTCTAAGTTTTTATAGAAAGTCCAGCGTCTGCAAGTATTTTGTAACTTTTTTTTACCCTGGAGATCATTGCCATTTTGTAATTGCTGAAATGTCTGCTATCAGATGCTTCTTGAAAATTTGAGTTTTGATTTGTATGGTCTTCACAGGAGACTCTTTAGAGAATGACCATTAAGCCAAAAAGTGCTTCAAAAATTGATGATTATCATCAAAGATAACTTATTTTATTGAAGTCGTAGTGATAACCCAAGCAACCAAAAGTCTCGTTAAAAAGGTCGAACACAGCTTAATCAGCATAATCAATGTGCTGAAGTTCGTTTTATTCAGCCCAAAATTTAAGTTCTTATTCCATTACAGATTTGAACAGCCTTCTATTCAGCCCACAAGTAAACGTTTAATCAGCGAAAACAAAAAAATAATTTTCTTCTCCTCTCTTACTTTGGTCACCACCAGCCCATGTGGTGTTGACGGTTTCTCGGCATCCATCTTTATTCCTCTCATTCCTCTCCTTGCTCAACTGACACTTACTTAATTAATGTTGGCACGCACGCCAGTTCGTTCTGCTACACAATTATTTGATTCGCTTACTCAAGCAATCAAACTACCTAATGGAAAAAATTAGTCCTGGTACCAGATTTGAACCCGATCCTACGAGATGATAGCCAAACACGCTGCCACGACGCCACGCCTAGATGTTGCCATACCGGCAGCTAAAATTCGAAGTGGTTATAAGCTTCCTGAAATATCCGCAAGGGCAGCCAGCGGCCAGCAGCAAAGACGCATGTTGATTATTACTAAGAAACATTACGAAACGGCGTATAAATCAATCATCCGTAAAACTAATAGCTGTTTTAAAAAAATTGAATTCCATGATTATAACTGTTAAGCATAAAATTATACAAATTCTTGAGTTTATCTTGATATTTAATTAGTGAATTGCTTCAACTGACTTTCAATGTGTGATAAATTCGTGATAAGTAAATACAGTTGGACGGAATTTTATAAAGTCAAAATATTTACTATTTTCAAAAACAGTCATTTGCGAGTTAGCTTTAAGTTGTTCTGAGTTGAAGTTTCAATATAAATTATTCATTTCAACAACTTCCAAGCTCCAAAAATTGATTTATTTATTATATGCCCTTTTGTGATGTTCGTTCACATTTCATATTCATGAAATGGCGGACATGTCTCAATAAAGGCTATTCGAGGACCTTTTTGGAACTTCGAGTCCATAGAAGGCTATTTGAGACCCAATTTGTAACTTTTATTCTGAATGATGCCATTGACATGTCACAAAAAAGGCTATTTGAGAAACTTCTTGGAACTTGAAGTTTACATAAGACTATTTGAAGAACTTCTTGGAACTTGAAGTTCACAGAAAACTATTTGAGACCTAATTTGTAACTTTTATACTGTGTGAGTGCGATTGACATGTCACAAAAAGGCTATTTGAGGAACTTCTTGGAACTTGAAGTCCACAGAAGGCTTTTTGAGACCTAATTTGTAACTTTTACACTGTGTGGGTGCGATTGACATGTCTCAAAAAAAGCTAATTGAGGAACTTTTTGGAACTTCAAGTCCATAGAAGGTTATTTGAGGAACTTTTTGTAACTTTAATGCTCACATTCGAGAAAATTCGGTACCAATTCCCTTTAGAACCTTTGTTCAGCGAAATTCGAGCTTTGGAGGAACGAGTTTAAGTAGATATGAGACTTTTGGTTGCTTGGGAATCTTTTGATTGATAAGGCTATGATCATTTAGAATCCGTACAGTTACAAACGTGTGTATTTCATAGAAGGTTTCATAGAAGCTTAATCAGCTCTCGTCAGAGTTCCTAGAGAATTCTATTCAGCCCAAAATTTAAATTATTAAAGCAACTTTAAAGTTCATTTCATTGGCTGAAGAGAACGCTATACAGCCCTATCTATCTAAGAATATCTAAGAGTCTTCTACTCACCGAAAAAAAATCTGGTTGACAGATTGCTCTGACAACCAGATGACAGACTGCTAGGTTGCCGGTCTATCACGATATATCTCGTTGACTTCAATGTTAACTAAATTATATTTTTTACAAAGAAGCTTACTTACTTACGCTTTGGGAATTGATCCGTTACCCTCTAGGTTGTAATGCAAACTCGTTAACCTCTCGACCAAACCTGCTTTTATTTTCGCCACTGTTGGAAGTAGTATTAAAACTTCATTTCAAAAGTTATTTTGTGCAGATTAATTAAAACAGAGTGGTCGAAACCTTGGAGTTTTCTTTTATAAGGGACTTTCAAGGAATAAATAAGAAAGTTGCCGTATTCTCACCGTTCCGTTTTTTGGGGTACTGTTCACGCTGATATTCCGAAGTTTTTCCGACGACATCCTTTTTTCACACTGCCCAAATAAATATACTTACATAGATCGATCTCAGCTCAGTATACCGTATTTGCTAATCTAGTAGTGGGCATCGGCAAACAATTTTTGCTATCCGCCGGCACAGCTCCGATTCTTACTGCAACACAGCTTGATGTTGTTTGAATGGAAGTTGCAAGTCCTCGCGGAGGATCATTCGCTGACCAGATCCAGATCCGAGCCCCGATGCTCTTGAAGATTTTTTTTCTTCTCAGCGACATTTTGATCGCACTAAAGGTTTTCTTTTTCTTTTACTATTGGATTGTTTTTTTTCTTTTGAGAAATTGACAGACACACCTAGAAGTATCTTAACGGTGCGTTAGAAAGTGTTTAAGCGAACGTTTCGTTATCGATTATTTAACCTTTCAAAGGACGATGGAAGTTCCTGAGTAACTTTTACGTGACAAGAGTCACTTGAAGCTCCCGTGAAACATTTTTTCAGCCAAATGTGAACTTCGGAGTTCAATCTTTAAGTAAAAACGCGTGTTTTGGTTGCTTAGGTAGAAATCGGTTGCACAGATTGCGATCTATGAAACTGCTCACTATTAGTTATTTACTTGATGTCTACTAGTCAGACAACACTTTTTACCTGCCGGAAACGGGTTTACTGCATTGTTAAGGGGTCTATTTTCAATTATTCTCAATAAACTTAGTCATTTTACCCATATTTAAGATCAAGGGTCCCACTCCGATGCTTAGATTGAACTTCGTGAGCATCCTAGTGTGGCTCCTTATACTTCTTAATCATTTGAGCCGAAAAAAATCAGAAAAAATCAACGGTTCATGAGTTTTCAAGTCGACAATGAAGAATTTCCGAGGCGATGGTGCAAAATGATTTTTACCATGTCTTTTTGCATCGTAAATATCCCAAACACACGTTATTTTAAAAATCTGAAAAAATAGGCAAGATAGTTCTTTTTATAACCAACACAACGCTACTAAATTTGCATATCCGAGCTCTAGTAGCTCGGTAGTAGAGTTCATATTGCAATAATAAAAGTGCTTGCTTTTACAGACCACAACTGGTCATTTGAAAAGTTCATAAATTTTCGTTCCATGATTTTATAAATTTATTTTCATGGGGATCTAGAAATTTCGTTTAAAAATTGGCGTTCTGTTCAATCAAATTTAATTTCAACCGATAGTGATGAATACATAATGAAGAGACTGATAGGGTGCCCAATACTAATACTAAATTATAGAATAAATCATAAAACTTCAACATACTGGGGACCAAATCTGAGGTATATCAACTTTGACTTTACGCTTTTTGTTACGCTGAACACAACTCTTCTGATAAGTTAAATTTAATTTTTAAATAATTCTATGTAATTCAAAAATGACACTTTAATTAAATCGAAAATTAGATATTTACAAATTATATCTATTTTATGTTGAAATGCGGCTAAGCAAATTTCTGAAATCTCTCGTTGTTTGTTTTTTTTTATGTGAAAAAATGTTAAAAAAAAAATTAATTAAAAATAATTAATTTGGTTTTTATGTTTTTATAGAATAAATAATTTATCATCAACAAAATAACTATTTTCGTTCTTGAATATAAAGGGTTTTTATCGACATGGTCGATTTAAGATTCTTATCGACATGACTTGACATGAGTTTTCGACAAAAATAATATTCGTGATTTGAATGAAAAAGTCTGGGACGACTATTTTTAGAAACTTCATTGAGAAATCATGCCAAACATCCTAAAATTTAGTCACTTTACTCTCAAATAAGGTATATTAGCTTTAGAAATTATCTTTAGAAACGGTTTCTAAATCAAATTAAGAAAATCCATGAAATATTTAAAATAAAATAAATTTAGAATGTTATTTTTGACGAAATGTGTTTAAAAATCTGAAAAGTTTTGTTTTTTTTTATCTGTAAAATTTTTAAATCTGCAAAAATATTATTTTTTCTGTGATTTAAACAACCATGCAATGAACTTATACGAAACTTCAAATTAAAATGCATTTTTTCACCGTTTATTTAAAAAAAATAAAAGGGACGGATATGGTGGCTATTAAAAAATGGGAAAAATATGGATTAGTAAACTAGTATTGAAATTTAAACAAACTTAAAAAAAGTTGTATAAATTCATCCAGCAACACTGATGATAATTGCTTTACACATCAATCACATAGAAAAATTTGAAAAAAAGTAGAAAAAAAACATAAATGTAAATAGATTTCTTAAATTTTTTTGCTTTTTCATGCATTCTCATGCAAAATATTTATATAAAAAATATTGTACGTAAATATCTTTGAAAAAAAGGGTTGAAAATACAAACCTAAAACCTTCATTGGAATTAATTTTTTTTTCGCAGTGTTGTCAGAATTATTGTTGATTATTTGAGTTGAAATTTTACCTTTTTCCATGATTTTTTCAACTTCAAGGCTTTTAAGAGTTGCTTCCAAGTTTTTCAATTTGAGTGAAATTTTGTATTAGTTTCTTATTTTAATTAATGTCTCAATATACGAAGGTAGGAGCAGCAATATGTTTCGATTTGAAAAGCTCTATATAGCGCATACTTTTTGAACAAGACGTCCATTATTATGTGACAAATAAAATTTTTCCTCTAGAAGCTTGTCCGAGTCTCAATCATTCCAATTCACTCATCCGTAGAACTCCTTTTGTCATAAATATATTTTCTCATCAACAGTCGAATCATCAAGGAGCCATTCATCGGGGCCACTGGATGCCAATTTGCAAAATGGCACCGAATTGGTCGGCGGATGGCTGCGAAGTGGCGGCCGGACCTTTGGGCTGGACCATTTCGGCGGTCATCGGGCCAAGAATGAGTTGTTCCAGGTGGAGGAAGCAGCCGATGGACAGTACTTACTGGATGATGAAGGTGATGGTGGCAGAAGACGAAAACGGCCCCCTGGTGGACGAGGACGTGGGCGAAGCGCCAAAGGTAAGTTTGTATCATTTTCTGGAGAGTTCTTTTTTTTATCACCGGGTAATTTATAAAACGACCAGACAGTATTTCACGGTCATGCAATTATTTCAATGAATTATGACTGAAAGTTAAATTGAGTCTGGTGGCTTCTGGGATTTTTCTCATTCTTTCGGATGACTATAATTAATTACCAAA
Source organism: Uranotaenia lowii (assembly GCF_029784155.1). NCBI lineage: Eukaryota > Metazoa > Arthropoda > Insecta > Diptera > Culicidae > Uranotaenia > Uranotaenia lowii. Next base: position 20,874,206 of record NC_073692.1, read on the forward strand.
GTTGACGAAGTAATTTGAAATATATTTGATTCTTTGGTTTTGGCAGTGCTTTGCATAGGAGTTAAGTTTTGGAATGTTTAGAATGTATTCTAGGAAACTTAGGGAAACATTAAAGAAGGGTAATACATCAGCAAATGAAAGCAGTGTCAAATTAGATTGCAATCAACGCTTTGATCCCGATCGAAAACATTTTCAGCAAACGTGGAAATGGTTTTCTTGAGCTTCCTCACTAGTAGATTCACTAAATTCCTCACCATTGAAGATATATGCACTAATCCATACTTCCATATGTATGTCGCATTTCTCATGTTGAACCGTTTTTCCTACCAACTGTAAAATCCATAAAAGATTGACGCCAAATGTGCAGGTTCGAGAAAGGATTTAAAAGAAACAGTTCAACTCGTTAGTGTTGAACTTCTTAAGTGCTCAAATGAAGGAATAGTTCAAATGATATGTCAAACTTAAAATATTACAAAATTGATTTCATCTCAAAAACTATCGTTTTACGGCCAATGACAAAATGTCGATTCTCGATTATTGACTCTTGTTGACTTCAGAAAGCTTTGAAAATACTTATGTTTCATGTGCACTGACTGTAATTTCAAGCTTTGGTGCATAACTACTCTTGGGACTGGGACGGTGGCTCGCATTCCCTCTAAGACAGACGGCGTAAAGCTAAGAACGGGACCATGCCAAATCGTTTCCATCTGCCTGCATGCATAACGATTGTGGCAAGGTGCCACCAACTTCTAGAACTAAGAGTACACATTTGTCGTGATGCACGAGGCAGTGATCCGGAAAACGTGGGTCGAAAAAAAATAGTTTAGTTTCAGTGATATCGATTTTTCGATCTAAAAAAATATAAAAGTAAAATCCTTTAGTTATAAAAATTGTCAAAATTATCAAAATTGTGAAAATTGTCAAAATTTTCAAAATTGTCAAAATTGTCAAAATTGTCAAAATTGTCAAAATTGTCAAAATTGTCAAAATTGTCAAAATTGTCAAAATTGTCAAAATTGTCAAAATTGTCAAAATTGTCAAAATTGTCAAAATTGTCAAAATTGTCAAAATTGTCAAAATTGTCAAAATTGTCAAAATTGTCAAAATCGTCAAAATTGTCAAAATTGTCAAAATTGTCAAAATTGTCAAAATTGTCAAAATTGTCAAAATTGTCAAAATTGTCAAAATTGTCAAAATTGTCAAAATTGTCAAAATTGTCAAAATTGTCAAAATTGTCAAAATTGTCAAAATTGTCAAAATTGTCAAAATTGTCAAAATTGTCAAAATTGTCAAAATTGTCAAAATTATCAAAATTGTCAAAACTGTCAAAATTGTCAAAATTGTCAAAATTGTCAAAATTGTCAAAATTGTCAAAATTGTCAAAATTGTCAAAATTGTCAAAATTGTCAAAATTGTCAAAATTGTCAAAATTGTCAAAATTGTCAAAATTTTCAAAATTGTCAAAATTGTCAAAATTGTCACAATTGTCAAAACTGTTAAAATTGTCAAAATTGTCAAAATTGTCAAAATTTTCAAAACTGTCAAAATTGTCAAAACAGTCAAAATTGTCAAAATTGTTGAAATTGTCAAAATTGTCAAAATTGTCAAAATTGTCAAAATTGTCAAAATTGTCAGAATTGTCAAAATTGTTAAAGTTGCCAAATTGTCGAAATTATCAAAATTGTCAACACTGTCAAAATTGTCAAAATTGTCAAAATTGTCAAAACCGTCAAAATCGTCAAAACTGTCAAAATTGTCAAAATTGTCAAAATTGTCAAAATTGTCAAAATTGTCAAAATTGTCAAAATTGTCAAAATTGTCAAAATTGTCAAAATGGTCAAAATTGTCAAAATTTTCAAAATTGTCAAAATTGTCCAAATTTTCAAAATTGTCAAAATTGTCAAAATTGTCAAAATTGTCAAAATTGTCAAAATTGTCAAAATTGTCAAAATTGTAAAAATTGTCAAAATTTTCAGAATTGTCAAAATTGTCAAAATTGTCAAAATTGTCAAAATTATCAAAATTGTCAAAATTGTCAAAATTGTCTAAATTGTCAAAATGGTCAAAAGTGTCAAAAATGTCAAAATTGTCAAATTTGTCAAAATTGTCAAAATTGTCAAAATTGTCAAAATTGTCAAAATTGTCAAAATTGTCAAAATTGTCATAATTGTCAAAATTGTCAAAATTGTCAAAATTGTCAAAATTGTCAAAATTGTCAAAATTGTCAAAATTGTCAAAATTGTCAAAATTGTCAAAATTGTCAAAATTGTCAAAATTGTCAAAATTGTCAAAATTGTCAAAATTGTCAAAATTGTCAAAATTGTCAAAATTGTCAAAATTGTCAAAATTGTCAAAATTGTCAAAATTGTCAAAATAATCAAAATTGTCAAAATTATCAAAATTATCAAAATTGTCAAAAATGTCATCCTAGTTGTCAAAATTGACAAATTTGTCAAAATTGTAAAAATTATCGAAATTGTAAAAATTGTGAAAATTGTCAAAATTATCTTATTTGTCAAAACTGTCAAAATGGTATAGATTGTGAAAATTTGTGAAAATTGTCAAACAGACAGACAGACAGACAGACAGACAGACAGACAGACAGACAGACAGACAGACAGACAGGTGGAGAATGTTTTTTTAGGATTTTGAATTCCTCTTATGGCTTGTTTTGGTTTTTATGAACATTTGTTTTGAATTTTGCTTAATGTAAACTCAATTTCAGAGGAAACTTCCTTGAAAGAAGCAAACTATGGAAAACCCAAAAACGTATTTATTAGAATTCATAATAAATTCATGCATTGATTTACTTCACTTTATGGCCTTATTTATAAATTCCAACCCAACAACACCAACAAAATTAAAAAAAAAACTTTAAATTCTCCAGGTGAAATTAGCATTAATTGGATTAAATTTGACTCTGATTTGCAGCTCACTGTGTGTTTGTGTCTCATTCCAGTTCTAAACTTTCTCCCGGTTCCGGTCGATGATGAGTGCCTTTCGGATGATGGCCTCCGGACTGGCCAGTGCATGAACGTGTACGAGTGCCGCATTCAGGGTGGGTCAGCACGTGGCCAGTGCGCTCTCGGATTTGGCGTCTGCTGTATTTGTAAGACTTGCTTATTTATTCATTTACGACTATAACCAGGGACCAAACTTTATCCTTCCGAACATCCTGTAGCCTTGTTTTGGGGGTGGGAAAAAAAATTTCCTCCAAACAAGGGACGCTGTAAGCGAATTTCGAAATTTCAGAATGTATGCATAAATTCGGTTTTGTTTGTTTCTCTCTCATTTTTTCGTTTTCTTCGGGTGGAACCGGACACACACCTTCGTTGGACCCGAATTGGATGCAGTTACGGCCACCTGTGACCAAGAGATGGCAAACAACATCACCTACTTCGTGTCCCCCGGTTTTCCGGCTCTGCTGCCCAAGGATATGAGCTCCTGTAAGCTGAAAATCAAGCTGATGAACACCGAGATTAGCCAGCTGAAATTCGATTTCATCCACTTTGCATTGGTAATTGGAATGTTTTAATTGCTCAGAGTTGCCAGTTGAAATTGGAACACGACAATATAACAATTTTGACAGTTTTGACAATTTTGTCAATTTTGACAGTTTTACAATTTTGACAGTTTTGACAATTTTGACAATTTTGACAATTTTGACAATTTTGTCAATTTAAAAAATTTTGACAATTTTGACAGTTTCGACACTTTTGACAACTTTGACAATTTAGACAATTTTGACAATTTTGACATTTTTGACAATTTTGACAATTTAGACAATTTGAAAATTTTGACAGTTTTGACAATTTTGACAATTTTGACAAATTTGGCAATTTTGACAATTTTGCAAATTTCGACAATTTTGACAATTATGACAATTTTGACAATTTTGACAATTTTCACAATTTAGACTATTTTATAAATGGGATAATTTTTTCAGAATTCATTTCATCTGGCAGCACTATATACAAACTTTTGTTTCGAAAAACTACACCACTGAAGTTGTTGTTTTTTTTTTTCCCCTCACAGGGTCAGCCGAATCGCCGGACCGGAATCTGCGATGGCGATGTGTTCAAGCTAATTGGCGGGGTGTTGCCGTTTGACCTGTGCGGGTTGAACAGTGGCCAGCATCTGTACTATGACCTGACGCCCCAAGCTCGCGCTAACGAGGATATCGAAATGGAGATGGTTTTTTCGCCGCGGTCCTTTACCCAGCGGCTGTGGGAAATAAAGGTGACACAGATTCCGTTCAGCCAGCGAGCTCCCAGCGGGTGTATGCAGTATTTTACCGGGAGCAGTGGTGTTTTTCAGACTTTTAATTTTGCAGAAAACGGGCGTCATTTGGCGAACCACAATTATAGGGCGTGCTTCCGGCAGGAGAAAGGGATGTGCTCGGTGGCCTATGAACCTTGCGATGATCAATCGTTCCGGATTGGGAATCCGATTGGTAATGGAGCTATGATTGGCGGTTCACCAGGTTCTGTACCAGGAACTGGTGCTGGAGGAGTTCCTGGTGCTCCTGGTGCTGGCGTAGGAACGCTGGGGCCTGGAGGAGTACCAGTTGCTGGTACGGTGCCAGGAGTTCCAGGTGGAGCAACAGGAACCTTTTCGGATCCGTCACTAGCAGCTGACCCCTTAGCTCCAGCAGCAGATGTTCCTGTAGCGGATGTTGTTCCTCCACCAGCAGATGCAGAAGCAGACGATGGCCCGGGCATTTTCGACTCGCCAGCAGATGAGCCAGCAGCTGACGAACCAGCAGCTGATGAACCTGCTGCTGATGAGCCGGCTGCGGATGATCCAGAGGCGGAAGAAGGATCCGGCGGAGGAGATGGAGGTGGATTTTTCAGCAGCTTCTTTCCGTCGTTCTTTTCAAGGTCCTTCCATGGATACTCCCATCGACAGGCTCGATATTCGAGACAACTCTTCACCTCCTCCTGTACAGATCGAATTACGCTTCCCTGCATAGTGGAAGACTTCATTGGAGTGGGAATGGGCGATCTTCCGCGATGTCTGCCGGTGCACTGTGGCAATTCTCTCTGTCCGGCTGGAGTTTCGCCTTGTCGGATCGAGACCACGGTTACGCCATTCGCCTTGGGCATTCATTTTGGTGAGGGTTTGGACAAGGGAAGTCCCGAAGACAATATTGGAGCCTGTTTGAGGTACAGTCAAATTCCTTGCGCAGGATGATCGGAAATAGCATTTATTATTTGTACAGAGTTTAGGTTATAATTTATGAATGCGAGTTTATTTATATGTTATGCGTGATTTGAGTGAATAAATGGATCTATCTTCTTTAAATGAAAAGTCATCAAACACTTAATCTTTTCGATTTTCGTGCTACAACCTATCAGTATTGTAAAAATATATATTTTTTAAGTTTTAAATTTTAATCATTAACAGTACTACTTATTCACCTGAGGCAGATTGAAAACGAGGGACAATTATCATAGTATCTCTGCACGGCTCATCATCAAAAAACGCACATTGTCTGGCGTTTGGCCAGGGATTGAAGAAAATTGCCATAAGATGGGTAAGGGAATTGGAAACGAGAAGCTGTATTTTGCTTTTCTACTGCCTGCCTTCCGAGTCACGAATAGCGATGGCCAACAGAATCTGCAGCTCGAAGCGCCAACAGTAAGTCGCATAAATGGCGTCAACTCGGAAGCGCCTTCGCTGGCTGAAATAGAAGCGGCAATCAAAAACATGAAATCCAACAAAGCACCTGGGATCGATTGCATCCCTGCTGAAATGCTGAAAGCCGACCCTGCCCTATCAGCACAAATGTTGCACCGTCTTTTCGCTGACATCTGGGATACTGCAACATTCCCGGCCGACTGGATGCAGGGTATTCTCGTAAAGGTCCCGAAGAAAGGAGACCTGACAGAGTGCGGTAACTGGCGAGGCATAACGTTGATCTGTACAACCCTCAAAGTACTCTGCAAAGTGATTCTGAATAGGATCCAGGAGAAAATAGACGCTACACTCCGACGGCAACAAGCTGGATTCCGATCTCGACGATCATGTGTGGACCACATCACAACGCTACGAATCATACTGGAACAAATCAACGAATTCCAGGACTCTCTTCTGCTGGTTTTCGTTGATTTCGAAAAAGCATTCGACCGACTTAACCATGAAAACATCTGGGCGGCTCTAAGGCGACGAGGGGTCCCAGAGAAACTAGTCCATCTCATCGAAGCACAGTATGAGGCATTTTCGTGCAAGGTCTTGCACGACGGTGTCTTGTCCGAACCAATCCCGGTAACTGCTGGAGTGAGACAAGGATGTATTCTATCACCGCTACTTTTTCTAATCGTAATGGATGAGATTCTGATTGGATCGATTGACTGTGCACCGAACCGAGGATTGCCGTGGAATCCTTCAACAATGGAGCAACTGAACGACCTTGACCTGGCTGACGATATTGTTTTGCTCGCCCAAACACAACCAGATATGCAGAGCAAACTCGACGACCTCACCGAAAGTTCCAAGGCAGCAGGTCTCAAAGTCAATGTCGGAAAGACCAAGTCGATGGAGATCAACACAGGAAATCCCTCCAGTTTCATGGTAGCTGGGCAACAAGTTGAGAAAGTGGAGTGCTTCCAGTATCTTGGTAGCCAGATAACGCCTGATGGTGGTACTAGGAAAGACATCGAAACCCGGATCAGAAAGGACCGATTTGCGTTTGCGTGTCTCCGAAACATCTGGCGGTCACGCCAGATCTCTCTACGAACAAAAATCCGAATCTTCAACTCAAACGTCAAATCCGTATTGCTGTACGGGTGCGAAACTTGGTGCACATATGCGGTAACGACGCGAAAACTGCAAGTATTTGTAAACCGCTGCCTGCGGAATATCATCCGCGCTTGGTGGCCTGGCAACTGGATCTCGAATGAGGCACTACATCGCCGGTGTCATCAAAAGGCGCTAGAAATCGAGATTCGGGAACGTAAGTGGAGATGGATTGGGCACACGCTGCGAAGAGATGAAAACGAGATTTGCAGAGAGGCGCTAGATTGGAATCCAGAAGGTCATCGAAGAAGAGGCAGACCCAGAAATTCGTGGCGGCGAAGCCTAGCCGCTGAAATCCGAACTATCGACGAGAATCTTGACTGGGACCAGGTGAAGACGCTGGCTCCGGATCGTCAACAGTGGAGGTCTTTTACCACGGCCCTATGCACCGGAGGATCGGCGCGGGATCATTAAGTAAGTAAGTAAGAACTGCCTGCTTACATACACACGCACAGCCGGGCAGCATCCGAGTCACTCGATACCGGGGGTCACTTCAGAAGATGAACGTCATTTCGGATGAACTTTAGGAATGGCATGGTGACTCGACTATCGTCACCTTACGGGCGGCGCTGAATAAAGGCTAATGATCTTAATGAAATTTGATGTTTCCTCGAAGAGATTCCTTTTACTTAATTCTAAGCGTACATCTTTCGCGGATACGGTGGCTAGTACCTCACAAATGCTAAAATCACCAAACTGCAGGAAGTGTACTATGTATACCGTGACCGGGATTCGATCTCTTACCCTCTGGCTTAGAAGACTTGAAGGTAATCCTCTACGCCACGGGCTGCGGCCAGTACATTTAACACCCAGTACCGCGATGGGCATCGAACCCATGCCGTCAATGGACCAGCGATTACCGTCGTACCACGCTAACCACTCGACCACCGAGACCTACAAATAGCGCTCACATACGCGCGCACAGCTTTAACCGCGGATCAATTAATTTTTATTTTGTTTCCTTCAGTCATACGCAATGCGGTTGCGCTGGGAACTTAATACCAGCGGTCTCAAATCGAATCATCGCCGCAGGCGTTCACATCATATGCTAATGATGTTAAAATATTGAGAACTCATGATTGGAGAAAGGCTGAATTTTGGGTGTACATTCGAATCTGTTTAGATTTAGACCTAGATTCAACTTTATCTTTTTTTACCATCTATCTGTCAGTCTTTTCTCAGTATCTTCTTCTTTAGATTTGGAATGTATTTCGAAAATTTTTATCAATTTTTCTTAATATTTTTAGAAAAAAGTGATCGCTTAAAATTTGCTCAGAATTATAAATTCTTGTTTGAATTCTACTTCAACTGCTGAGCAAAATTAGGGATTTGTTTATAGTTCCATTTTGAGGAGACAAATCTAATGTAAATCAACGGCGTCAAAACATTTTCCAAGTTTGATTAGGCTATTGTCTACATAAAATACGTTCAGAATTTTAGTTTTACTAGTTATTAGTTTCACAGAATAATTGATTTGGGTTTTTGGTTAACACTAAGGTTGCCAGATTTTTATTCGCACCTATCCGGGCCGAGCAAATACGAGCTCTTTTATCTTAAACTTGGCAAAATCCAGGCATTTGATTTCAAAATTTTCAATCCAAAATCCGGCAAATTTGATCTAAATACAGGAAATATAAAGTAAGTTTGTATGTATGTATTGTATGTATTTCTACCACCCAACTATTTCGCAAGGCTCAGTCGGTAGCAGTGAGCAACTTTGCTTTGCAACTTGCCCAAGATTCATATACATTCAACTATAAAATTCCAAAATGACTTTGAGTGGACAAGGGAACAGAAAGGTAAGCAGAGGCACTTAGATTTCTAAGTAGGAATAGGATCAAATTTGTCCTCTGAAAGAACATATAATTAATATTAAGCGTATGATTCCATCCGTTATTAAACTGAGCGCTATACTGGGTGGAAAACGGACTCATCCTCATACCACAATTCCTTGTTGGTGCGGTAGCCCAGTGCTCTTCTCAAGAATCGCTTCATGTGGGTGCCCGGATGGAACACCCCAAAATCTATCAAAACTTAAAACAAAAAAAAAATTATGTCTAATAGCAATCAATACCAGTTGCATGTTATTAATCGAAAAGTTTTTTTTGTCCTAAAAGACACCAATCACAATTTTCATATTCGTATTTTTAAAATATTTTTAATCATAAATTTCAAATAAAAAAGCCATTCTTTTGTAAAAATATGTAAACATTACAAAAGTCCAAATTTTCTAAATTTCATATTATATTACTTAAAGTTTTCTACATTCAACTTTTTTTTAAGTTTTCAAAAAATCCAAATTAAAAAAAAATATTGTTAAAAACACAATGTTCTACATTGTTCTTTTTTCCTGAAACCCGTACCTTCACGTGCTGTATTTTTTCATCTTCATAAATTTCTTTACTGTCCAAAAAAAAAGTTTTTTAATTACTGAATGTTTTTGAGTTTTGAAATTTCAGTTTTCTGAAAAAAAAAAAATTACAATTCATACAACTTCAAAGGGTTCAACCCCTTAAAGCAAGGGTGAGAAACCTTTTGAAGCAACGGGTCACTTTTAGTTTTAAATTCTCTCGCGGGCCGCATTAAAAATTATATTAAGGTAATGATAATTTGCAGAGTTTAACGCAATTTTTATAACGGCAAATTTTTGATAAAAACAAAACTGAAAGAGGATAAATAAAATGAATCCATTTACTTGCCGGAACATTTTTTCAAATAAGGTGATTAGAAAATATTCCTTTTATCATAAAGGAAACATCATTTGCTTCCTTTATTAACTAAACACGAAAATATTTGAAAGTCTTTTTATAGTTCGTATAAAGATTTGAACCGTTTCCTGAGAAAACCCTGTTTTTGTTCGAACCGATGCTTTGGAACTTTTTGTCATCACTTCCATTCAAAAGTTTCAAGGAGCTTGACTATAACGATTTTTTTTGTGCCAATTTTCAAAAAAAAAAATTTTTTAAAATGTATTTGAATTCTGTCGTGAAGTTCCGTATGAAATCATTACAAGATTCATGAAAAATTCATAGTTTTACAGATTTGTCAATGTTACAGTTTAAATTTTTGATTCTAGAAAATTTTAAACGTTTTATAAGTTTTATAAGTTCTAAGGCTGAAGCATGAACATTAGACCGCTGCAAGCTTTGTATGAGAATTACAAATTTTTAAATTTTTACACCTCCCATAACTTTTTTTGGTTGTTTTTGAAGTCAGAAATAGCAATAAAATTTTTGGAAGCGATCCATCCAGTCCTGTAGTAGCGCAACGAATTTTTATTTGTTATGGAAATTTGTATGGGAAAACAAAATTTTTCATTCAAAAATCGTCAGAGATTTTCTGACAGTTCCAAAAAATATAACTTTGAATGAAAAATATTCCTTGATTCTTTCAGTACAATTCATGTGAACAAATCACAAACCTAACTTGAACCCCAGAAAAGCTATTCGATTTTACATGAAATTTTTGTTTTCAAATTTTTTTTTTCTAATTTTAGCGTTTTTGACTGCTTGTTTGAAAGCTGTGAAACCGTGGGATCAGAACAAAAAATCTTAAAAAATAGCTTTGCATAGCTAGAGAACTTATTGATTTATATAACCTTTCCAAAAACCTTTCAAGAAATTATTGAAAGCTCTAGCAAGCAAAGTCTGCCATTTTTAAATACTTTTTGATGGATCCTGATTTTTTATTTTGAAATGGTTACAAATTTTTTCATGAAATATTCTGCTGCTTGTCATGTTAGCAAAAAATGAAGCTTAAGAATAGTCAAAACCAAAAATCAATGACCAACTTCATTTTAAGTATATTTGAATTTTCTTAATGATTTTATGTGCAAACATTTCTTCCTCCATACAAATTTCCATACAAAATTGAAACGCGTTGCACTTACTCAGGAGTCATCGAAAAAACATATGGGAGCAAAAAGTCATTTTTTGCAGCGGTCTAATGAACATCTTATGACTTTGGTAATGTGGATTGCTAATTTTGAGGTGAAATGCCTCTATCTTATCAATGTTTGGCAAATTGCCTATGAAATTTTTGAAAATAGCATCACACATAACATAAGACAACAAAATTTCCATTTTCCGAGCTGTAAAGAATCTCAGAAATGATTTTGACTTATCCGGTGCCGCTGAATCAAAATATTAAAATAGTTTTTTTTTGTCAGCTCTAATTTTCCAAATAACTTTTTAACATAGGTATAAAATAGATTTTTAATTGGTGTACTTTTTAACAAAACTGTAAAATACACATACTTTTTGACTAAATGATCAAATTTTCCAAAGACTGCGAGTATTTTTGAATTCTGCGAAAAAAGTGAGGGAAGTTTTCTATGTTAGTTTTTTTTTGCCAGCTCTTATTTTCCAAATATCTTTCAAAAATAGGTAAACAAATAGTTATTCAAATCGTGTACTTTTTGACAAAACTGTAGAATACACATACTTTTTGACTCAGTGATCAACTTTCTCAAAGACGAAGTTTTCCATGTTATTTCATTTAAAAAACGGGGACGGGAAAGCCGTAAATCAAATCATTTCGCAGTCTTGAACAAAGTTGTTGAATGAATGAAAGTCTTTAATATCCAATATTCAATTGCTTTCTTCAATGATGTCAGAAGAAATTGTTATCTTTTTTTTTGGAATATGTATAAATTGTATCTTTGATACCAAATACCTCGGAAATATCTAAGCCGTTAATTGATTGAAAATCAGCTTCTAGTTTTTAGTTTTGATCATATGGGAATTTAAAATGTGTGACATTTGAGTGAAATCAATCATTGATGACTGATTAACTATTAAACCAACATTTTATTAGAAATCTGATTCTGATTTTGTGTATTATTATTCATTCAATTAAGGAATAATATTTGGATAATGATGAAAAAAGTATAATTTAACAGTTTTCAAAATTTGTAAAGTATTTTTGTATATTACTGCAGAACGTTAAAAAATTCATTCATAAATTCGTTGGAACCTGCAAAACGATTCGATTCATGCTTTAAAAAGTATCGTAAATTCAATTTGGTTTAAAATTTCTATAAAAATTCGATAAATGAGGAAAAGTAAACAAAAAAAAATCTTCTATAACTTTTTTCGCAGAACTCAAAATTACTTTAAGTCTTGATGAAAGTTGATAATAGGTTCAAAACAATCATTTTAGAAAGCCATGTTTTTGTGTTCAAGTTTAATAAAAAAAAATGCAGAACTTCCTTAAATAATTTAAGCCTGTTTTGAAAAGTTATTTTTATAACAAAAGCTGATAGAATAGTTGCATATTTAGATTCAGAGTACTCAAATTAGTCAATAATACGTTTGAAATGCATTGCACTTCGGAGAAATGTGAATTTTGTGACCTTGAATAATTTATCAAACTCTTTCTCATTTAGAAGAACAGAAAACGCAAGATAAAACTGAGACTGAAATCGGTTTCTTTAAGAATATTTCATATCAGTAATGGCATAAACGATTTTTAGATGAAAATTTTTAGTAAAAAGGTAGAGAATATTAAATTAAAGATTTTCTGGAAATTCTTTTGTCTTCGTGAGAGGAAAATGCCTGTTGGTTTATAAATGGTATAAAATGAGTATTCGAAGAATTAATTTTGAAGTTAAAATGGGTCATTTCAAACTCTATTGTTGTTTAGTTACACTTCTTAATTAAAACCCATTCTAAAGACGGGGTAGGGTTTTGGTATGTCAAGTTTAGAGTTTCAATATAAACGGTAAATTGAATTGCAACTCGAAATTAACAATTTAAGCTAAGATTCAATTTGTGAACGTCATATAGTGTCGTAAAATAAAATGTCTCAAGTCTCAAGCCTCGGGTGATTGAAGACGAAATTCCGCCGGTGGCGAGCAAAATTTCTGATATGCTTGTTAACACCTTTTGAGATCAAGTAATTTTCAGATACAACGGTGAAAATTTTACTTGGAAAAAAATTTCCATGGGGGGAGGGGGGGTTAAACCCCTAAAACCCCCCCCCCCCCCGTTCGCACGGCCTTGGTTGAAGCACAGAATTACAAAAAATGAATTTGTCTAGATATCAGGTTTTTTCTGAGTCATGTCTATAAGAATTTGATATTCGTTCACAAGGTCTTCATTATAGAACTTTCCTTATTTGCGTCACCTATCAGGATCAAAAATATTTCACCTTATCATACAATTTCATCTTTGCTCGAAACAAAAAATAATGTCTTAATTAACTCCTAAGTATATTACGTTTAATAAAATTGCATTCATGCCTTTGAAAGGATGATCTGGATGATTATGGGACAAATGCAACTGCAAACAAATGATGTGCATATATGATCAAGTTTTTAATAAATAATAATAGAATTTTTATCCAATACCGAGATTTGATAAAGTAAATAATGAAAATTATGATTGATCAACAATTTTCGTTTTTTTATATAGTCTTGATGTCTGGACTAAAACTTAAGGCCAAATCATCCCATAAAACTTTCAGAACCAGAGAGGTTTTTATTAATCTTGACTCATGGTTCTTCATTTATCTGGATTTTAAAATTTAAAATATCATTTTCAAAGAACCTTTTCGTCAAAAAATGTCAGTTCTCAAGTATGTTGGGATGATGAACCGGACAGCCCAGTCTCTTTTGAATTTAATTTTAATTCATATTTAAATAAGGTATCAAAAGCCTCTCAGGGTTCTGATTACTTCCAAGTTTAAAGCGACCTTGAGATTTTTATAGATTTTCACGACAGCTTCTTCCGAAAAACCATCTTTCACAACCGCTGTTTGTTCCGAGAATCCAAGCGATCAGCATCCAATATTTTTCAGACTTCGACGTGAAGCCGAAACAGACGACCAGCAGTGGTAAATCGTATTTGTCCAAGGAAAAATGAGTAGAAAAAAAACGCGAAGAAACCCTTCTCGCAGCTGGCAGCTCGTAAAATTGCTAGATTAAATTTTCATCCTTCGGAACAAAGTCGCACACACCCAAAACGGCCAGGAAAATCGCGTTCGGCGCTCGCGTTCCATCACAAGCAAAGCATCCGGCCAGCATCCAAATGTGTTTTTGGGGTTTTGGGCATTTGAAAATGAAAAAAGCAAATAACGGATGAAAAGCTGCGGGGCTTCTGCTCGACGACGGTCGAGCAAATCCGAGGAGGACTCGCCAGCATCAGAGCAGCTTTTCCAAATAACGTCTTCAAGTTTTCGGTTGAAAAACGATTTTCCAAACCGGGCGACGAACATTTTGGGCAGCAATCTAAAGGACACTACTTGAATGCAACCGGATAAGAGACATCACCAAGAAGATTCCTATAAATAAAGCATTAAATTGTCCATAAAAAAAGGAACACGACTAAACAATAAATAATATCCTGTGGCATGTGTTTTTTTTCCGATCCGATAATCCCTTCTTTGCCGACCAAAGACCGTCTGTCGCTGATTCAAACGAACGAAATCGCATTGAAAGGGGCACACACTTGATGCGACCTTTTTTTTTGTGCTTCCAGGATCCAGGATATTTGCAACACTTGATATGGTTCCAAACTCCTACACGCGTTCCCTCGAAGTGGCCTTTGGATATTGTCATTTGAATCAAACGTCTATAAAAATATCTTGAATGGTTTTGAGGTACGAATATTTAAGTCTTGTTTTTCATAGAGAATCTCCCTCTAAAAGCCAACTTTAGACAACAATTGAATTACAATAAATGAAAAAAATGACAAAAATGACAAAAATGACAAAAATGACAAAAATGACAAAAATGACAAAAATGACAAAAATGACAAAAATGACAAAAATGACAAAAATGACAAAAATGACAAAAATGACAAAAATGACAAAAATGACAAAAATGACAAAAATGACAAAAATGACAAAAATGACAAAAATGACAAAAATGACAAAAATGACAAAAATGACAAAAATGACAAAAATGACAAAAATGACAAAAATGACAAAAATGACAAAAATGACAAAAATGACAAAAATGACAAAAATGACAAAAATGACAAAAATGACAAAAATGACAAAAATGACAAAAATGACAAAAATGACAAAAATGACAAAAATGACAAAAATGACAAAAATGACAAAAATGACAAAAATGACAAAAATGACAAAAATGACAAAAATGACAAAAATGACAAAAATGACAAAAATGACAAAAATGACAAAAATGACAAAAATGACAAAAATGACAAAAATGACAAAAATGACAAAAATGACAAAAATGACAAAAATGACAAAAATGACAAAAATGACAAAAATGACAAAAATGACAAAAATGACAAAAATGACAAAAATGACAAAAATGACAAAAATGACAAAAATGACAAAAATGACAAAAATGACAAAAATGACAAAAATGACAAAAATGACAAAAATGACAAAAATGACAAAAATGACAAAAATGACAAAAATGACAAAAATGACAAAAATGACAAAAATGACAAAAATGACAAAAATGACAAAAATGACAAAAATGACAAAAATGACAAAAATGACAAAAATGACAAAAATGACAAAAATGACAAAAATGACAAAAATGACAAAAATGACAAAAATGACAAAAATGACAAAAATGACAAAAATGACAAAAATGACAAAAATGACAAAAATGACAAAAATGACAAAAATGACAAAAATGACAAAAATGACAAAAATGACAAAAATGACAAAAATGACAAAAATGACAAAAATGACAAAAATGACAAAAATGACAAAAATGACAAAAATGACAAAAATGACAAAAATGACAAAAATGACAAAAATGACAAAAATGACAAAAATGACAAAAATGACAAAAATGACAAAAATGACAAAAATGACAAAAATGACAAAAATGACAAAAATGACAAAAATGACAAAAATGACAAAAATGACAAAAATGACAAAAATGACAAAAATGACAAAAATGACAAAAATGACAAAAATGACAAAAATGACAAAAATGACAAAAATGACAAAAATGACAAAAATGACAAAAATGACAAAAATGACAAAAATGACAAAAATGACAAAAATGACAAAAATGACAAAAATGACAAAAATGACAAAAATGACAAAAATGACAAAAATGACAAAAATGACAAAAATGACAAAAATGACAAAAATGACAAAAATGACAAAAATGACAAAAATGACAAAAATGACAAAAATGACAAAAATGACAAAAATGACAAAAATGACAAAAATGACAAAAATGACAAAAATGACAAAAATGACAAAAATGACAAAAATGACAAAAATGACAAAAATGACAAAAATGACAAAAATGACAAAAATGACAAAAATGACAAAAATGACAAAAATGACAAAAATGACAAAAATGACAAAAATGACAAAAATGACAAAAATGACAAAAATGACAAAAATGACAAAAATGACAAAAATGACAAAAATGACAAAAATGACAAAAATGACAAAAATGACAAAAATGACAAAAATGACAAAAATGACAAAAATGACAAAAATGACAAAAAATGACAAAAATGACAAAAATGACAAAAATGACAAAAATGACAAAAATGACAAAAATGACAAAAAATGACAAAAAATGACAAAAATGACAAAAATGACAAAAATGACAAAAATGACAAAAATGACAAAAATGACAAAAATGACAAAATGACAAAAAATGACAAAAATGACAAAAATGACAAAAATGACAAAAATGACAAAAATGACAAAAATGACAAAAATGACAAAAAATGACAAAAATGACAAAAATGACAAAAATGACAAAAATGACAAAAATGACAAAAATGACAAAAATGACAAAAATGACAAAAATGACAAAAATGACAAAATGACAAAAATGACAAAAAATGACAAAAATGACAAAAATGACAAAAATGACAAAAATGACAAAAATGACAAAAATGACAAAAATGACAAAAATGGACAAAAATGACAAAAATGACAAAAATGACAAAAATGACAAAAATGACAAAAATGACAAAAATGACAAAAATGACAAAAAATGGACAAAAATGACAAAAATGACAAAAATG
>NC_073692.1:20891486-21085359 GCF_029784155.1 Uranotaenia lowii
AATGACAAAAATGACAAAAATGACAAAAATGACAAAAATGACAAAAATGACAAAAATGACAAAAATGACAAAAATGACAAAAATGACAAAAATGACAAAAATGACAAAATGACAAAAATGACAAAAATGACAAAAATGACAAAAATGACAAAAATGACAAAAAATGACAAAAATGACAAAATGACAAAAATGACAAAAATGACAAAAATGACAAAAATGACAAAAATGACAAAAATGACAAAAATGACAAAAATGACAAAAATGACAAAAATGACAAAAATGACAAAAATGACCAAAAATGACAAAAATGACAAAAATGACAAAAATGACAAAAATGACAAAAATGACAAAATGACAAAAATGACAAAAATGACAAAAATGACAAAAATGACAAAAATGACAAAAATGACAAAAATGACAAAAATGACAAAAATGACAAAAATGACAAAATGACAAAAATGACAAAAATGACAAAAATGACAAAAATGACAAAAATGACAAAAATGACAAAAATGACAAAAATGACAAAAATGACAAAATGACAAAAATGACAAAAAATGACAAAAATGACAAAAATGACAAAAATGACAAAAATGACAAAAATGACAAAAATGACAAAAATGACAAAAATGACAAAAATGACAAAATGACAAAAATGACAAAAATGACAAAAATGACAAAATGACAAAAATGACAAAAATGACAAAAATGACAAAAATGACAAAAATGACAAAAATGACAAAAATGACAAAAATGACAAAAATGACAAAAATGACAAAAATGACAAAAATGACAAAAATGACAAAAATGACAAAAATGACAAAAATGACAAAAATGACAAAAATGACAAAAATGACAAAAATGACAAAAATGACAAAAATGACAAAAATGACAAAAAATGACAAAAATGACAAAAATGACAAAATGACAAAAATGCACAAAAATGACAAAAATGACAAAAATGACAAAAATGACAAAAATGACAATGACAAAAATGACAAAAATGACAAAAATGACAAAAATGACAAAAATGACAAAAATGACAAAAATGACAAAAATGACAAAAATGACAAAAATGACAAAAATGACAAAAATGACAAAATGACAAAAATGACAAAATGACAAAAATGACAAAAATGACAAAAATGACAAAAATGACAAAAATGACAAAAATGACAAAAATGACAAAAATGACAAAATGACAAAATGACAAAAATGACAAAAATGACAAAAATGACAAAATGACAAAAATGACAAAAATGACAAAAATGACAAAAATGACAAAAATGACAAAAATGACAAAAATGACAAAAATGACAAAATGACAAAAATGACAAAAATGACAAAATGACAAAATGACAAAAATGACAAAAATGACAAAAAATGACAAAAATGACAAAAATGACAAAAATGACAAAAATGACAAAAATGACAAAAATGACAAAAATGACAAAAATGACAAAAATGACAAAAATGACAAAAATGACAAAAATGACAAAAATGACAAAAAATGACAAAAAATGACAAAAATGACAAAAATGACAAAAATGACAAAAATGACAAAAATGACAAAAATGACAAAAATGACAAAATGACAAAAATGACAAAATGACAAAAATGACAAAAATGACAAAAATGACAAAAATGACAAAAATGACAAAAATGACAAAAATGACAAAAATGACAAAAATGACAAAAATGACAAAAATGACAAAAATGACAAAAATGACAAAAATGACAAAAATGACAAAAATGACAAAAATGACAAAAATGACAAAAATGACAAAAATGACAAAAATGACAAAAATGACAAAAATGACAAAAATGACAAAAATGACAAAAATGACAAAAATGACAAAAATGACAAAAATGACAAAATAAAAATGACAAAAATGACAAAAATGACAAAAATGACAAAAATGACAAAAATGACAAAAATGACAAAAATGACAAAAATGACAAAAATGACAAAAATGACAAAAATGACAAAAATGACAAAAATGACAAAAATGACAAAAATGACAAAAATGACAAAAATGACAAAAATGACAAAAATGACAAAAATGACAAAAATGACAAAAATGACAAAAATGACAAAAATGACAAAAATGACAAAAATGACAAAAATGACAAAAATGACAAAAATGACAAAAATGACAAAAATGACAAAAATGACAAAAATGACAAAAATGACAAAAATGACAAAAATGACAAAAATGACAAAAATGACAAAAATGAGAAAAATGAGAAAAATGACAAAAATGACAAAAATGACAAAAATGACAAAAATGACAAAAATGACAAAAATGACAAAAATGACAAAAATGACAAAAATGACAAAAATGACAAAAATGACAAAAATGACAAAAATGACAAAAATGACAAAAATGACAAAAATGACAAAAATGACAAAAATGACAAAAATGACAAAAATGACAAAAATGACAAAAATGACAAAAATGACAAAAATGACAAAAATGACAAAAATGACAAAAATGACAAAAATGACAAAAATGACAAAAATGACAAAAATGACAAAAATGACAAAAATGACAAAAATGACAAAAATGACAAAAATGACAAAAATGACAAAAATGACAAAAATGACAAAAATGACAAAAATGACAAAAATGACAAAAATGACAAAAATGACAAAAATGACAAAAATGACAAAAATGACAAAAATGACAAAAATGACAAAAATGACAAAAATGACAAAAATGACAAAAATGACAAAAATGACAAAAATGACAAAAATGACAAAAATGACAAAAATGACAAAAAAGAACAATAATGACAAAAATGACAAAAATGAAAAAAATGACAAAAATGAAAAAAATGACAAAAATGACAAAAATGACAAAAATGACAAAAATGACAGAAATGACAAAAATGACAAAAATGACAAAAATGACAAAAATGACAAAAATGACAAAAATGACAAAAATGACAAAAATGACAAAAATGACAAAAATGACAAAAATGACAAAAATGACAAAAATGACAAAAATGACAAAAATGACAAAAATGACAAAAATGACAAAAATGACAAAAATGACAAAAATGACAAAAATGACAAAAATGACAAAAATGACAAAAATGACAAAAATGACAAAAATGACAAAAATGACAAAAATGACAAAAATGACAAAAATGACAAAAATGACAAAAATGACAAAAATGACAAAAATGACAAAAATGACAAAAATGACAAAAATGACAAAAATGACAAAAATGACAAAAATGACAAAAATGACAAAAATGACAAAAATGACAAAAATGACAAAAATGACAAAAATGACAAAAATGACAAAAATAACAAAAATGACAAAAATGACAAAAATGACAAAAATGACAAAAATGACAAAAATGACAAAAATGACAAAAATGACAAAAATGACAAAAATGACAAAAATGACAAAAATGACAAAAATGACAAAAATGACAAAAATGACAAAAATGAAAAAAATGACAAAAATGACAAAAATAACAAAAATGACAAAAATGACAAAAATGACAAAAAAGAACAAAAAGAACAAAAATGACAAAAATGACAAAAATGACAAAAATGACAAAAATGAAAAAAATGACAAAAATGAAAAAAATGAAAAAAAATGACAAAAATGACAAAAATGACAAAAATGACAAAAATGACAAAAATGACAAAAATGACAAAAATGACAAAAATGACAAAAATGACAAAAATGACAAAAATGACAAAAATGACAAAAATGACAAAAATGACAAAAATGACAAAAATGACAAAAATGACAAAAATGACAAAAATGACAAAAATGACAAAAATGACAAAAATGACAAAAATGACAAAAATGACAAAAATGACAAAAATGACAAAAATGACAAAAATGACAAAAATGACAAAAATGACAAAAATGACAAAAATGACAAAAATGACAAAAATGACAAAAATGACAAAAATGACAAAAATGACAAAAATGACAAAAATGACAAAAATGACAAAAATGACAAAAATGACAAAAATGACAAAAATGACAAAAATGACAAAAATGACAAAAATGACAAAAATGACAAAAATGACAAAAATGACAAAAATGACAAAAATGACAAAAATGACAAAAATGACAAAAATGACAAAAATGACAAAAATGACAAAAATGACAAAAATGACAAAAATGACAAAAATGACAAAAATGACAAAAATGACAAAAATGACAAAAATGACAAAAATGACAAAAATGACAAAAATGACAAAAATGACAAAAATGACAAAAATGACAAAAATGACAAAAATGACAAAAATGACAAAAATGACAAAAATGACAAAAATGACAAAAATGACAAAAATGACAAAAATGACAAAAATGACAAAAATGACAAAAATGACAAAAATGACAAAAATGACAAAAATGACAAAAATGACAAAAATGACAAAAATGACAAAAATGACAAAAATGACAAAAATGACAAAAATGACAAAAATGACAAAAATGACAAAAATGACAAAAGTGACAAAAGTGACAAAAATGACAAAAATGACAAAAATGACAAAAATGACAAAAATGACAAAAATGACAAAAATGACAAAAATGACAAAAATGACAAAATGACAAAAATGACAAAAATGACAAAAATGACAAAAATGACAAAAATGACAAAAATGACAAAAGTGACAAAAGTGACAAAAATGACAAAAATGACAAAAATGACAAAAATGACAAAAATGACAAAAATGACAAAAATGACAAAAATGACAAAAATGACAAAAATGACAAAAATGACAAAAATGACAAAAATGACAAAAATGACAAAAATGACAAAAATGACAAAAATGACAAAAATGACAAAAATGACAAAAATGACAAAAATGACAAAAATGACAAAAATGACAAAAATGACAAAAATGACAAAAATGACAAAAATGAAAAAAATGACAAAAATGACAAAAATGACAAAAATGACAAAAATGACAAAAATGACAAAAATGACAAAAATGACAAAAATGACAAAAATGACAAAAATGACAAAAGTGACAAAAGTGACAAAAATGACAAAAATGACAAAAATGACAAAAATGACAAAAATGATAAAAATGACAAAAATGACAAAAATGACAAAAATGACAAAAATGACAAAAATGACAAAAATGACAAAAATGACAAAAATGACAAAAATGACAAAAATGACAAAAATGACAAAAATGACAAAAATGACAAAAATGACAAAAATGACAAAAATGACAAAAATGACAAAAATGACAAAAATGACAAAAATGACAAAAATGACAAAAATGACAAAAATGACAAAAATGACAAAAATGACAAAAATGACAAAAATGACAAAAATGACAAAAATGACAAAAATGACAAAAATGACAAAAATGACAAAAATGACAAAAATGACAAAAATGACAAAAATGACAAAAATGACAAAAATGACAAAAATGACAAAAATGACAAAAATGACAAAAATGACAAAAATGACAAAAATGACAAAAATGACAAAAATGACAAAAATGACAAAAATGACAAAAATGACAAAAATGACAAAAATGACAAAAATGACAAAAATGACAAAAATGACAAAAATGACAAAAATGACAAAAATGACAAAAATGACAAAAATGACAAAAATGACAAAAATGACAAAAATTACAAAAATTACAAAAATGACAAAAATAACAAAAAAAATCTTAATTATTTTTGTTTTACATTTGGTCACGTATTTTGTGTAATTTCAAGACATTTTATGTGTCCTGTCTGTTTTTAAACTTATAATGATATGTTTATCTCACATGTCTTGTAATTTTCTTGGCTTTCATTTTCGATCAGCTGTAGGTTATTCTTGTACATATGCCTAGGATTTTCGGATATTTAAAGCAAAGAAAAAATACTTTTCCAGCAGTTTCAAATACGAAGTGCTTTATTTTTATTGGTGTAGAAATAACTTGAAAAAAGGCAGTTTTTTCCGGAATCTTTTTGTTACCTTTTAATTTAAATAAAAAGTTGCGAATTATTTAAGGTTGCATGTTTCTTTTTAAAATTACTAGCTAAAACACTAAATGAAAAAAATATGTTTGTTTATGTTTTGCATGCATCGATTTGGCATTTATTGGTTCAGAAAATCACAAGTCAGAATCATTCGAAAGCCGTGCACTGCTAGTTTTAGCATCCATAGTTTGACGTAAGCTTACACACTTGTTTTATATTCTTCTTTGACTTATCCGCTTTATAAATATGAATCAAATCTCTCTTAGCGTTAATGTAATGTTTTTTTTAAAGTATTCATTTCTTGACCTTTGTTTTTATATTAAACTCTACGTATATCACATTGAATGCTTTCTGTTTTATTTGTTTCTTTGAAAATTCATCACTAAACTTGATAAACAAACTTAATATGTTAAGGCATGAAAAATAGACTGATTCGATTTGGGACATTTTTTTGAATTTCTCAAACCCCGGTGTTGGAGAAATTCAAAAATGACCCCAAATTGACTCAGTCTAGTAAAATTGTCTTAACTTTCACTTCAACTTCCCGCTTGAGTGAAACTTCTCCGCGAAACATTGGACAAGAGCTTATTTTAGGGTGAGATTTTCAATATTTTTATTTTAACTGAATGGGTAAATTCTTCCTTGCAAATTATAATTTGAATGAATGTTGAACCCAATTTTCAGAATGATGTTTGCCGAAAATGCAAAATTAATTTTATTTTTCATAGAAATACTAATCCTGATTTTTTTTCGAAGGTGATCGAGAGAATTGGAGAAACATGAGGTATCAAAACAGGAAAGAATATAAGCCGTAACATTGGACCATGAGTTGCAGCAAGCACGAAGCAATCGACCATGTGCACGCACGCATGTTATTATGGTTGCCACATGTACAGATGTATCTAAATATAAAAGTACAAATTTATGAACTCATTATTAGTACAGATTCTGTAAGTGCAGATGACAGGTTTTTTGATATTTGGTACAGATTTGTACAGATATTTTTCATTGAGCATTATTCATAGAACTGCGGCTTTAAATATACCAGGTAAATGATTCTGACTGAACGAAATACTTATAGTTTATCAGCGAAACGGTTAACTTTTTTTTCAAACTGTGTCAATTACAAACACTTGTGTTGTTAAAAATTAAGAAATTTGTTGTTAAAATTCCACTGAGTACTCATATATTGTTGGTACAGATTTTTTTCAAAAAAGTACAGATGAAAAAAATTTTTTTTGCTTAAAAGTAGACATTTTTATGTGGCAACGTTGGTGGTGATAGAGAAACAAGAGAGATCAATAGTGGGATAGATCACATGCATGGTTGCCAACATTTTTTTCTCTCCAAAATTCAGGAAACCGTGACTATAAAAATCAGGATAAATCAAGCTTCAATAAAATAAGCCGAACTGAATACTTTTTTGTCTTTCATATAAAAAGGTCTAGTTATCGATCATGGTGAAACCTCGTAATGTTACTGAATTATTTTTTTTAATATTTTTCACCACTTCATATTTTTTCACCAATAGAATCGTTATAAAATTGCCTTTCTAGTGAATACAAATTAATAAGAGAAATCTTGCGTGAATATATGCAAAATCAAGTGGAAAATTGAATTTAAGTGCAAAAAAATCTTAGGAATGGCAACTTGACAAAATGTTAAAAAAACAGCTACATATGTATGAAAATTCGTCGAAAATTCTGTGTTTCGTATTTTGAAAACCTAAAGATGTAAAATTGTGCCCAAATTACGTCAACTTTCAAAGTTTCAAATCCTTTTTTCAAAATTTCTCTGGTATGACTTAAACAATTTTGAGGATTCATTAATTGAAAAGTACTGTTTTCACACCACTTTTTTTTTACAATTTCTGGGGTCATGATCTTAAAAATTTCAAAACAATATATCCAGATCTGCAACGTTTAGCTTCTATCTACAGTTTTCTTGGACACAAAGTTAATTTTTTTAGGCATTCCGTAGCTGATATACAGTCTTCTTTCCGAACCATGTTTTTCGAATATTTTTTTTTCTTGGATTTTGAATGATGGAAAACTGAAATGTTGAAGGTGATATAAGAGAGAGAGAGAGAGAGAGAGAGAGACACATTTGAATTACATCACGAGGTTTTCTAAAGTTTTAAATTTTGAAAAATCGGTTGACAAAAAAGATAGATATAGCGGTTTTAAGCGAGAAGTGTCAAGTTGATACTCATGTTCTGATAAGGGTGTCAACAGATTTAAAATTCCTGCGATAATCTTTGCAAATTTAAAAGTGATAATTCAATATTAAAAAAATCAGAAGAATAGAAGAAATATTTAATCTTAATTATGAAAAAAATCTCAACTTTACACTTCGCAAATAGATAATATTGCACTTATGGCTTCTGAAGAACACAACAAATACTAGAATGATTGTGGGGCAAATGCAAATCCAAACAATTGAAGTATATATATGATCAAGTCACTGACGTATCATAAAACGGACTAGTTGAGATATAAATTTAATTTGAAAAAAGCTTCCCGGGCCGCAAAAGAAGGTCTCGAGAGCTGCATCCCAGCTTTAGACTCCTTAAGGAATTTTTTTACGGCTTTCAAGGAGCGTATTATGAATTCATTGGGGATCCCAAAAGATGTTTTTTTTAATTTGCGTGCGTCTGCAAAAAGTTTAAATCCTCCAAACTTCAAATAGTGTCATATTGACGTTTTAGGGGGGATAAAGGTTAAAATGTACATTATTCTGTTTATAGAAACATAAAATTTTCCATAAAAATTAGAAAATCAGGCAAAATCAATTAAGAGTTCATGGAAGCTTATCAGGTTTTCAGGATGGACCTCGAAAAATCAGGCAAATCCTGAAAAATCCGGCACATTGGCAACCCTGTATACATAGTGGTTTTCGATAGAAGGTCCAGCAGTTGATCGGCGAAGCTCGACGTGTACGCATTTTATATTTTGGAAACGCTTGGCAAAACAAACAAAACAAAGTGTCGTTGATCTATTCTTGTGAGTGACAGACAAGTCTGAGTGATTCTCTGAAGTGGGATTCGTAAGAATCGTAACATCACGTGTATTTTTTTTTAAATTCATGATATTAACGGCTTATGTCCTTTCATCATTCTTTGATATATACTTTCCGTCACCTTAAACAAAATAGGATTAGTAAATGTACCAAAGCGAATTCATAACATAAGTATTAACTAATCCTGAGTATTAAATTGTTCTTTTGGTGAAATATTTAAAAAAAAATTGGGTTTTTACTGTGCTAATTTTTTTTTTGAAATTTTGTCTTTCGAAGAGATTTTTCCAATAGATTCATTATCAGACAATCGAAGGGGTATAAGTTGACATTTCAGTATCTTTTTCAATGATTATTGAATTATTATTTCTTAACTATATGAATTTAACAAAATTTCTAAATCAAAAGTAAGTTCTGATTTCCACATCGTTCTTAATTGAGCTGTATGAAGAACACGCCTGAAGATTCTCTTTGAGAACACTTGTATTACCTATATAGTTTAGAAACTAATTCCTTACCCGCTAGAATAGTTCAGCTGAAAACCGAAAGTTGCACACCAGTTCGTTATTCGAATGCCCTTTTGGCTCGATTCTATATGAAAGCTAGAAGTTGCTGTCTTCGCAAAATATGTACACAATGTTTTATCGCTTACTTTGTTCTATTTACATATAAAATCTACCTATAATCCCTTCTGGGAAATCTGACTGTAACTGTTTCGGAAAAATGTACAAAGCTATGCTTGGAGAAAGAGAAGGAACAAAACTTCGAAACAAAAGCAGTTAACATGCACTTGAAAGCACACGACTAATCCCTAAATGGAAAAGCGGCAAAGGTAAAGTTGTTGTTGTTATGAATCATCTCCTCCCACCAATAATAATCGAGCGAGTGCCCGAGAGAGTTTTCGCACAATCTGGCTGGCTTTCCAAGTCAGTTTTTTCCTTCGTCTTTTCCTTCTGGTGTTCGGTTGACTTCATTTGGTGTTGCTGTTACTTCCATTGTTGTTGTTGTTGCTGCTGCTATTATTTACATTACCATTAGCATTAACCACACTGCTGTTGTTGTTATT
Source organism: Uranotaenia lowii (assembly GCF_029784155.1). Lineage (NCBI taxonomy): Eukaryota > Metazoa > Arthropoda > Insecta > Diptera > Culicidae > Uranotaenia > Uranotaenia lowii. The sequence goes on from NC_073692.1 coordinate 20,901,537, forward strand.
GTTGTTGAGGTTTACATTGAGACTCAATTTGGCACCGACGAGGACGCCAACTGGAGCTGGATCCCGGGGTATCAGTGCTGCACCTTGACCTGTTCCTCCGGACGCCACCGATGGATTCATTGACGAGGGCGTGGCCATCAGACTTGGCGGATTAATCGTCATCGTCGTCGTCGTAGTCGGAGGTCGCACTTCGAAGGTCGGTTTGCACATTGCGAGGGCAGGGTTGGTGTGCAGGCCGACGTTCTTGGGACACATGGCCACGATACTGGCACCGATAGGACCTTGAAGCCGAGGGGGGTAGAAAGAGAGAAAAAAAGTTCGAAACAAAAGAGAAGATTAGACCGGATTTGTAGATAATTTATTTTTCCATTCACACCAACAACAGTTCATCATGGACCAGTGAACAGTATACTCTCTACGCAAAACGAAGATACATTGAGCATTCCTTCAAAGGGGACGTTACAGTTTACGGTTACTTCAGACAGAACTCTAGATTTCTCAATTTTGAATATACTTTGAATTATTTTTTTTTAACATTAAAAAAAAGTTGATATCTATCTGAGTTCAGTCGTTGTTTTCAAACTTCCAAAACACTTCAACCATTGACGAGAAAATCCAATTCATGCACATTTGGTTGATCAACCTACAGGGTTTTCTATTATCTGGTGACGGAATAATCCTAAAATCCAAAATACCTGCAGAAAATGAGAATGTTTCTATGAAAGATGGATGTAAAATGTTCTAAATAAATAGGTGCGCTTGTGAAAGGATTTGCAATTTTTTGATAGAATACTGATGGCGTTTGATTTCAATGCATTTGTTCAGTTAACTAACTACTTATCACATTCAACATTGACACATACACACACTTGAGAAAGAGCTTAAATACATACAGGAATAGTTTACAAGAGGATGCAAAAGTTTTTAATTGCAGGTACGATTGAGCCCAACAAATTGTGTTATACTTGTCATCAGAGATTTTCCAGCAGATCCTACTTGCGCTTTGTGTTTCTTTAAATTTTAATTTAAAAAGCTATATGATGTTCTTGAACTTAGCCAGCAGATATGAGAATTTACATATTTCCACTTGATGGTGACGTTTTGATGACGAAATGTTTATCAATTTTTGTACATGGAAATAGGTGTCCATTTATTACAGAAAAATTTAATTAACGAAAAGTTTTGCTGTGAAAACAACATTTTGATACAAAAATTGATTTTATAATGCTTACTTACATATGTACTTCTTACATAGTAGCTATCTCAAAAACCACATATCCACATATCACATATTGTCACGAATATTTTCTTAATTTACTGAGTGTCTGGATTTCCATGATTATTTTTCATTTTATTGAATTTCTTGTTTTCCTAGATTTTCTTGATTTTCTTGATTTTCTTGATTATCTTGATTTTCTTGATTTTCTTAATTTTCTGGATTTTCTTGATTTTCTTGATTTTCTTGATTTTCTTGATTTTCTTGGTTTTCTTGATTTCCTTAATTTGCTAGATTTTCTTGATTTTCTTGATTTTGTTGATTTTCTTGATTTTGTTGATTTTCTTAATTTCTTAATTGTATTGATTTTTCGGAGATTTTTTTTGAATTTTTTAATTTTTCCGTTTTCCTTTGAATTCTTCATTTTCTTGACTTTTCTTGATTTTCTTGATTATCCTGATTTTCTTTGTTTTCCCGATTTTCTATTTTGTCCTGATTTTCTTTATTTTCTTGTTTTTCTTGATTTTCTTGATTTTCTTGATTTTCTCAATTTTCTTGATTTTCTTTATTTTCTTGATTTTCTTGATTTTCTTGATTTTCTTGATTTTCTTGATTTTCTTGATTTTCTTGATTTTCTTGATTTTCTTGATTTTCTTGATTTTCTTGATTTTCTTGATTTTCTTGATTTTCTTGATTTTCTTGATTTTCTTGATTATCTTGATTTTCTTGATTTTCTTGATTTTCTTGATTTTTTTGATTTTCTTGATTTTCTTGATTTTCTTGATTTTCTCGATTTTCTTGATTTTCTTGATTTTCTTGATTTTCTTGATTTTCTTGATTTTCTGGATTTTCTTGATTTTCTTGATTTTCTTGATTTTCTTGATTTTCTTGATTTTCTTGATTTTCTTGATTTTCTTGATTTTCTTGATTTTCTTGATTTTCTTGATTTTTTTGATTTTTTTTTGATTTTCTTGCTTTTCTTGATTTTCTTGATTTTCTTGATTTTCTTGATTTTCTTGATTTTCTTGATTTTCTTGATTTTCTTGATTTTCTTGATTTTCTTGATTTTCTTGATTTTCTTGATTTTCTTGATTTTCTTGATTTTCTTGATTTTCTTGATTTTCTTGATTTTCTTGATTTTCTTGATTTTCTTGATTTTCTTGATTTTCTTGATTTTCTTGATTTTCTTGATTTTCTTGATTTTCTTGATTTTCTTAATTTTCTTGAGTATCTTTTTTTTTATTTTCTTGTTTTCGTGAATTTTTTAATTTTCTTAATTTTCTTGATTTTTATAATTTTTTTAAATGATTTTTTTCTTGATGTTTTGGGACCGGAACACGATTTCGGACACGATTCGAAACTCGCGAATTTTAGTTTAACTTAAAACACATAACTTTATTTCTCGGTTTGAATACGGGGGTTTTATTTGCGCGAAGCGATCAAGGCGACGGATTGGTTTGGACTGTGTTACAAACTGTGTTGTGTACAAAGTGGCTAATGAGAAAACAGAGTATAAAAAAATAAAGAACATTCTGTTTATCCTACACTAATGAACCAATCATTTGTAGTGGTGAAAAGTATGGAGAGGAGCAGCGTTGCCAGATTGAAAACCGCTCAAGTCCATAGATTTTACGAAAATCGAAAAATGTACTGATTTCGGCAAAATAAAACTTGATGACCTTTTTTTTTTTTGGTCTTCAGGTAGAATTTTCATTTATCCGCAGAATCCCTTGAAGTTTTTCGATAATCCGTAGAAAATCCGTAGGAAATGCTGAAAATCCGTAGATTTCCAGCATCGATCCGTAGCTCCGTAGAAGTGCGTAGAAATCCGTAGATCTGGCAAGGCTGGAGAGGAGAAAGCATAAACTTTGACTGAGATTATCTACGCTCTGGGCTCTGTATTTAACAGAGCATATTTCTCATGAAAGCCTTTTAAGATCACTTTCGGGTGATCAACTTTTGACGTATTTCTGTTCTTCTACCTTTACTACACTACCACTAACTCGCTAGCTTTTACCTAAACACTTGATTTTCTTGATTTTCTTTATTTTTTTGATTTTATTGATTTTCTTGATTTTTTTGATTTTCCCGATTTTCAAGATTTTCTCAATATTCTTGATTTTCTTAATTTTCTTGATTTTCTTGAGTATCTTTATTTTTTTTTATTTTCTTTTAAATGATTTTTTTTATTTTCTTGATTTTCCTGATTTTCTTGGTATTCTTGTTTTTTTTTTTTTCATTTTCTTGAGTTTCTTGATTTTCCTAATTTTTTTGATGTTCTTAAATTTCAAGATTTTCTAAATTTTCTATTTTCTTGATTTTCTTGATTATCTTGATTTTCTTGATTTTCTAGATTTTCTTGATTTTCTTGATTTTCTTGATTTTATTGATTTTCTTGACTTTCTTGATTTTCTTGATTTTCTTGATTTTCTTGATTTTCTTGATTTTCTTGATTTTCTTGATTTTCTTGATTTTCTTGATTTTCTTGATTTTCTTGATTTTCTTGATTTTCTTGATTTTCTTGATTTTCTTGATTTTTTTGATTTTCCCGATTTTCTTGATTTTCTTAATTTTTTTCATTTTCTTGATTTCCTTGATTTTCTCAATTTTCTGAGTATCTTTATTTTTTTTATTTTCTTGTTTTTTTGAATTTTTTAATTTTCTTAAATTTCTTGATTTTTATAGTTTTTTTAAATGATTTTTTCTTGATTTTCTTGATTTTCTTGATTTTCTTGATTTTCTTGATTTTCTTGATTTTCTTGATTTTCTTGATTTTCTTGATTTTCTTGATTTTCTTTATTTTCTTGATTTTATTGATTTTCTTGATTTTCTTGATTATTATGATTTTCCCGATTTTCAAGATTTTCTTAATTTTCTTGATTTTCTTGATTCTCTTGATTTTCTTAATTTTCTTGAGTATCTTTTTTTTTCAATTTTCTTGTCTTTTTGAATTTTTGAATTTTCTTAATTTTCTTGATTTTTATATTTTTTTTAAATGATTTTGTTCTTGATTTTCTTTATTTTCTTGATTTTCTTGATTTTCTTGATTTTCTTGATTTTCTTGATTTTCTTGATTTTCTTGATTTTCTTGATTTTCTTGATTTTCTTGATTTTCTTGATTTTCTTGATTTTCTTGATTTTCTTGATTTTCTTGATTTTCTTGATTCTCTTGATTTTCTTGATTTTCTTGTTTTTCTTGATTTTATTGGTTATCTTCATTTTCTTGTTATTTTTTAGATTTGTTCGATTTTCTTGATTATCTTTATGTTCTTGATTTTCTTGACTCACTTGCTTTTCTTGATTTTCTGGATTTTCTTGATTTTCTTGAATTTTTTGATTTTCTTGATTTTCTTGATTTTCTTGATTTTCTTGATTTTCTTGATTTTCTTGATTTTCTTGATTTCCTTGATTTTCTTGATTTTCTTGATTTTCTTGATTTTCTTGATTTTCTTGATTTTCTTGATTTTCTTGATTTTCTTGATTTTCTTGATTTTCTTGATTTTCTTGATTTTCTCGATTTTCTTGATTTTCTTGATTTTCTTGATTTTCTTGAATTTTTCGATTTCTTGATTTTCTTGATTTTCTTGATTTTCTTGATTTTCTTGGTTTTCTTGATTTTCTTGGTTTTCTTGATATTCTTGATTTTCTTGATTTCTTGATTTTTCTTGATTTTCTTGATTTTCTTAATTCTTTTAATTTTCTTGATTTTCTTGATTTTCTTGATTTTTTTGATTTTCTTGATTTTCTTGAATTTCTTGATTTTCTTGATTTTCTTGATTTACTTGATTTTCTTGATTTTCTTGATTTTCTTGATTTTCTTGATTTTCATGATTTTCTTGATTTTCTTGATTTCCTTGATTTCTTTCGTAAGAAATGCATGGATAAGGTATTATCAAGCTTTTAGAACATTTTTATCTTTGGTTACTGACATAATGTTTGTTGAAATGAAATGATCACAATTTTCGTTGTTTTGAAAAATTTAACAATACTGAATGAAAAACTGGTTTTGGGAATTTTATCTTCAGTGATTAAGCTGAAAGACGATACGTTTATCTGTTTTTATTTATCATACCAGTGTTTTCTCGCATGCAGCTTAAAAATATAGATATCCACACAATAAAATTCCAACCCGAACTTAATCAGTAAACAGCACACGGTGTAGTGTTTCGATATGGTCAAACATTCCCCAAGAGACATCCGAATGCAGCTAATACTTGAAACAAATCTTGAGCCAGCATAGCCGTCTGGATCTGACTTCCGTTTTGCTTCGCTACAACCTGAATCGAACGAATATCCACCGGAACATTCATATTGAATTTCGACAGTGACTCCGAGCTTGGATCGATGGCAATATCTCATCGTCGCTTTTACCGGACCGAATCCCAATGAGGAAAGCGCAATAATTCCCATCAGCAATACGGAAAGCAAACCATGGTGTCTGCAGGCGAATGTCAACTCCTTCGAGGGACATTTGTCCAACTTCAAAGTGATTGTGTTTTCTGATAAACGTTTGAAATTCATATGAAATTGCTAGCAAATAATAGTAATATTTCAGGAATTTATAAAGAAAATTGAAATAAATAAAATTAAAAAAAAAGTTAAATCTTCATTTCAAAAATATGTTAAATCTTATGTTACACTCTTGAGTTTAACAATTTTTCTAATGTATCTTGTCACACAGGTTCAGTTTTCATCAACTTTTCTTTACCGGTTAACTTCCAATCATACTTATAGGTAAGTTCAAAGCATTCGAGAAGACATGTACCAAAGCGAATTATTTTCGTTAAAGTAACAGCAAACATATTGGCCCCAAAATTGCGATTGACTTGTACGAACAGGAACAATCTGTATTCCAGCCAGAGGACGACACTTTATTCGATGTCACAACAACAGCACCCAGTAGGTAACAACAAAGGGTTTGGGCGAGGACCTTTTCCTGTTTATACCGTCTCGTTGGGTTAGGAAAAATGGTGGAAGTTGGGTACCTTTGCCGAAATTGGACCAAGGTTAAAACATGTGCTGCGACATCGGCGATAAATCCTACCGTGCCATAAATCACGATGGGTGTGCCATTTTGCAACTGTCACCGGAAGTTGTCTTGAGCGTGGTGTCTGTCTTTCGAAGCTGAAGATTTTCTGCCCTAGCAAAGGAAAAATCAGACGAAGCACCGCCACTGCGCGCCGGCCAGGATGAATTTATTGAACTTTAAATCTTAGCCACGTCTTTGTTAGTTCCGTCTTGGGATGATGAATCAAAATGATAGACTGCCTCTATGAGGGCCAATGACATCATGTTGAATTCTAAAGTTTAGAAATAAAATCGGATTAAGAAAGGATCATGTGTTTAAAACAAACCATTTCTGAGTAGTTTTTTTGAAAACAACAAAGCATTTGTTTTCAATCTTTAAAATCTAAACACTGACAATAGCCTTACAAATCTGAACAGAGAGCCGACATTAACCGATAAACAAATGAAGATGTGCGATGACAAAGGTCAATTGAAATCAACAAAAGAAAAAAAAATATGATGAAAATCAAGAAGATTAAGAACATAGAAAAAGTCAAGAAAATCAATGAAATTCAAGGAAATGAAGAAAATCAAGAAAATCCAAAAAACAAGGCAAATCCACGAACTAAGAAAATCAAAAAATCAAAATGAAAAAAATGTTAAAAAATTCATGAATCAAGAAAATCAAGAAAATAATGAATATTAAGCAAATCAAGAAAATCAAGAAAATCACGAAAATAAAAAAAAAGAAAATCAAGAAAATCACGAAAATCAAGGAAATCAAGAAGATCAAGAAAATCAAGAAAATAAAAAAAATCAAAAAAATCAAGCAAATCAAGAAAATCAACAAAATATAGAAAATTCAAAACAATAAAACAACGAAGAAATTCAAGAAAATAAAAAAAAAAAACAAGAAAGCCAAGAAAATAAAAAAATCAAGAAAATCGAGAAAATAAAAAAAAATCAAGAAAAAAAGGAAAATCATGAGATTAAAAAAAAAATAAAGAAAATGTTGCAGAATTGATTTCAGAAGACAGTAGTGTTAAATGTAGCTTTTATCGAATTTTGATGACCAATTCAATCGCAATGATAATGGTAAATATTTAAGTTTGAATCCTAGATTGTTTCAGTTATTGGAGACATTTACAAATCAAGAAAATCAAGAAAATCAAGAAAATCAAGAAAATCAAGAAAATTAAGAAAATCAAGAAAATCAAGAAAATTAAGAAAATCAAGAAAATCAAGAAAATCAAGAAAAACGAGAAAATCAAGGAAATCAAGAAAATCAAGAAAATCAAGAAAATCAAGAAAATCAAGAAAATCAAGAAAATCAAGAAAATCAATAAATCAATAAAATCAAGAAAATCAAGAAAATCAAGAAAATCAAGAAAATCAAGAAAATCAAGAAAATCAAGAAAATCAAGAAAATCAAGAAAATCAAGAAAATCAAGAAAATCAAGAAAATCAAGAAAATCAAGAAAATCAAGAAAATGAAGAAAATCAAAAAAATCAAGAAATCAAGAAAATCAAGAAAATCAAGAAAATCATGAAAATCTAGAAAATCAAGAAAATCAAGAAAATCAAGAAAATCAAGAAAATCAAGAAAATCAAGAAAATCAAGAAAATCAAGAAAATCAAGAAAATCAAGCCAATTAAAAAAATCAATAAAATCAGGAAAATTAGAAAATCAAGAAAATGAAGGAAATTAAGAAAATCAGGATTTCCAAGAAAAGGAAAAGAAAAATCAAGAAAATCCAGAAAATCAAGAAAATTAAGAGAACCAGGAAAATCAAGATTATCAAGAAAATCGAGAAAATCGAGAAATCAAGAAAATCAAAAAAATCAAAAAATCAAGAAAATCAAGAAATCAGAAAATCAAGAAAATCAAGAAAATCAAGAAAATCAAGAAAATCAAGAAAATCAAGAAAATCAAGAAAACCAAGAAAATCAAGAAAATCAATGAAATCAAGAAAATCAAGAAAATCAAGAAAATCAAGAAAATTAGAAAATCAAGAAAATCAAGAAAATATAAAATCAAGAAAATAAAAAATAAACAAAAAATCAATGAAATTAAGAAAATCAAGAAAATCAGGAAATTCAAGAAAATCAAGAAAATCAAGTTAATCTAGAAAATCAAAAAAATCAAGAAAATCAAGAAAATCAAGAAAATCAAGAAAATCAAAAAAATCAAGAAAATCAAGAAAATCAAGAAAATCAAGAAAAGCAAGAAATTCTAGAAAATCAAGAAAATAAAAAATCAAGAAAATAAAAAATGAAGAAAATAAAAAAAAAAACAAAAAATCAATGAAATTAAGAAAATCAAGAAAATCAGGAAATTCAAGAAAATCAAGAAAATCAAATTAATCTAGAAAATCAAAAAAATCAAGAACATCAAGAAAATCAAGAAAATCAAGAAAATCAAGAAAATCAAGAAAATCAAGAAAATCAAGAAAATCAAGAAAATCAAGAAAATCAAGAAAACCAAGAAAAACAAGAAAATCAAGAAAATCAAGCAAATCAAAAAAATCAAGAAAGTCGAGAAAATTAAGAAATCAAGAAAATCAAGGAAATTAAGAAAATCAACAAAATCAAGAAAATCAAGAAGATCAAGAAAATCAAGAAAATCAAGAAAATCAAGAAAATCAAGAAAATCAAGAAAATCAAGAAAATCAAGAAAATCAAGAAAATCAAGAAAATCAGAAAATCAAGAAAATCAAGAAAATCAAATCGAATAAGAAAGGATCATGTGTTTAAAACAAACCATTTCTGAGTAGTTTTTTTTGAAAACAACAAAGCATTTGTTTTCAATCTTTAAAATCTAAACACTGACAATAGCCTTACAAATCTGAACAGAGAGCCGACATTAACCGATAAACAAATGAAGATGTGCGATGAAAAAGGTCTATTGAAATCAACAAAAGAAAAAAAAATATGATGAAAATCAAGAAGATTAAAAACATAGAAAAAGTCAAGAAAATCAATGAAATTCAAAGAAATGAAGAAAATCAAGAAAATCCAAAAAACAAGGCAAATCCACGAACTAAGAAAATCAAAAAATCAAAAATGAAAAAAATGTTAAAAATTCATGAATCAAGAAAATCAAGAAAATAATGAATATTAAGCAAATCAAGAAAATCAAGAAAATCACGAAAATAAAAAAAAAGAAAATCAAGAAAATCACGAAAATCAAGGAAATCAAGAAGATCAAGAAAATCAAGAAAATAAAAAAAATCAAAAAAATCAAGCAAATCAAGAAAATCAACAAAATATAGAAAATTCAAAACAATAAAACAACGAAGAAATTCAAGAAAATAAAAAAAAACAAGAAAGCCAAGAAAATCAAAAAATCAAGAAAATCGAGAAAATAAAAAAAAATCAAGAAAAAAAGGAAAATCATGAGATTAAAAAAAAAAATAAAGAAAATGCTGCAGAATTGATTTCAGAAGACAGTAGTGTTAAATGTAGCTTTTATCGAATTTTGATGACCAATTCAATCGCAATGATAATAGTAAATATTTAAGTTTGAATCCTAGATTTCAGTTATTGGAGACATTTACAAATCAAGAAAATCAAGAAAATCAAGAAAATCAAGAAAATTAAGAAAATCAAGAAAATCAAGAAAATCAAGAAAATCAAGAAAATCAAGAAAAACGAGAAAATCAAGGAAATCAAGAAAATCAAGAAAATCAAGAAAATCAAGAAAATCAAGAAAATCAAGAAAATCAATAAAATCAAGAAAATCAAGAAAATCAAGAAAATCAAGAAAATCAAGAAAATCAAGAAAATCAAGAAAATCAAGAAAATCAAGAAAATCAAGAAAATCAAGAAAATCAAGAAAATCAAGAAAATCAAGAAAATCAAGAAAATCAAGAAAATCAAGAAAATCAAGAAAATCAAGAAAATCAAGAAAATCAAGAAAATCAAGAAAATCAAGAAAATCAAGAAAATCAAGAAAATGAAGAAAATCAAAAAAATCAAGAAATCAAGAAAATCAAGAAAATCAAGAAAATCAAGAAAATCAAGAAAATCATGAAAATCAAGAAAATCAAGAAAATCAAGAAAATCAAGAAAATCAAGAAAATCAAGAAAATCAAGAAAATCAAGAAAATCAAGAAAATCAAGAAAATCAAGAAAATCAAGAAAATCAAGAAAATCAAGAAAATCAAGAAAATCAAGAAAATCAAGACAATTAAAAAAATCAATAAAATCAGGAAAATTAGGAAAAATCAAGAAAATGAAGGAAATTAAGAAAATCAGGATTACCAAGAAAAGGAAGAAAATCAAGAAAATCCAGAAAATCAAGAAAATTAAGAGAACCAGGAAAATCAAGATTATCAAGAAAATCGAGAAAATCGAGAAAATCAAGAAAATCAAAAAAATCAAAAAAATCAAGAAAATCAAGAAAATCAAGAAAATCAAGAAAATCAAGAAATCAAGAAAATCAAGAAAATCAAGAAAATCAAGAAAATCAAGAAAATCAAGAAAATCAAGAAAACCAAGAAAATCAAGAAAATCAAGAATATCAATGAAATCAAGAAAATCAAGAAAATCAAGAAAATTAGAAAATCAAGAAAATCAAGAAAATAAAAAAAAAACAAAAAATCAATGAAATTAAGAAAATCAAGAAAATCAGGAAATTCAAGAAAATCAAGAAAATCAAGTTAATCTAGAAAATCAAAAAAATCAAGAAAATCAAGAAAATCAAGAAAATCAAGAAAATCAAGAAAATCAAGAAAATCAAGGAAATTAAGAAAATCAAGAAAATCAGAAAATCAAGAAAATCAAGAAAATCAAGAAAAGCAAGAAATTCTAGAAAATCAAGAAAATAAAAAATCAAGAAAATAAAAAATGAAGAAAATAAAAAAAAAATCAAAAAATCAATGAAATTAAGAAAATCAAGAAAATCAGGAAATTCAAGAAAATCAAGAAAATCAAATTAATCTAGAAAATCAAAAAAATCAAGAACATAAAGAAAATCAAGAAAATCAAGAAAATCAAGAAAATCAAGAAAATCAAGAAAATCAAGAAAATCAAGAAAATCAAGAAAAACAAGAAAATCAAGAAAATCAAGAAAATCAAGCAAATCAAAAAAATCAAGAAAGTCGAGAAAATTAAGAAATCAAGAAAATCAAGGAAATTAAGAAAATCAAGAAAATCAAGAAAATCAAGAAAATCGAGAAAATCAAGAAAATCAAGAAAATCAAGAAAATCAGAAAATCAAGAAAATCAAGAAAATCAAGAAAAGCAAGAAATTCTAGAAAATCAAGAAAATCATGAAAATCAAGAAAATCCAGAAAATCAAGAAAATCAATGAAATCAAAAAAAGAAAATCAAGAAACTCAAGAAAATCATGAAAATGAGGAAATCACGAAAATGAAGAAAATCAAGAAAATCAATAAAATCAAGAAAATCAAGAAAATCAAGAAAATCAAGAAAATCAAGAAAATCAAGAAAATTAAGTAAATCAAGAAAATCAAGAAAATCTAGAAAATCAATTAACTCTTTAAAAGCAACAAATCATGAAAATGTTGTAGAAATGTAGAAAGTAGGTAGTAATGTTTGCAGTAGTTTTTTCTAAGTTTAATGACCAATTCTATCACAATAAGAGAGGCAAATATTTAAGTTCAATTCTCTTTCAGTTAATGAGGCTATTTCCAGTGTTGGGTGGCTGCCATTTTCATCTATTTTTAAACCTATAAAACGAGCTCACCCCGATGATGAGGGCTTGTGGGAAATAATTGATATCGGCAGTAAATTACTTCACCGATATTTTTATGACTGTGTGAACCGATGAACGGTGAAAATCAGACACACACATTTCCCAGAACGATCCTTGTTGGTTTGCACCTATTAGTCGATGATAAATTGCTTCTCTGCTCGACTGGGGAATCAGAACTTCCTCACCTGCCTTCCTTTCTACCTCCTACATTAACTTATGACGAGGAAACCGGAACAGGTGTTTTCCATGTTTGCAATACTACTTTACTGTCGGGTGTTACAAATGTGCCTAATGTGCGTCTGTCTACCTCTTTCCTTTTTCCCTAGTTTGGTGATGTTGATTCCGGTAGATTTTCTTCCTTCTGGTTCCTTTTGTGGCAGGTGTGCCAGGTGAGGTCTGCCATATTTGAGCACCCACCACAAACAAACATGCGGAGATCTATGTGGTGGCCACATGTAAATCGTATCGATAAAGGCTTTGCATAATTTAGCTCCTGTCTGTTTTCGCTTGGCGACGACGATGGCGACGGATCTCTTCAAAGGAAAACGAAAGCTAATGGGCACATTTGTAACTGGGACTTGCGGAGGTCCTTGGTTTGGGCAGCGTCGCCACATCGCCAAGGTTTTGCGGTGGTTTGGAATAAATATATTTATGAGAAGGTGCGGGTGGAAAATGAGGCGGACGCTACTGTTTGAAATGAAAATTACTGAGCATTGATTCGGGGGAAGACAACAGCAATTTATGACTAGTTGAGCTTAGCTAACTATTGTCTGATAAATTGATGGAGGTAGTCAATATGATACAAAACGTTTACATCTTTCATAATGAGGTTTGATTCGACTTTATGTTATTAAAATATTTATCAATTTAATAATTTTATGTCAAAACATTAAAAAACAATATGAACAATCCATTTTGAACCTTAATATTTTAAAAAAATATAATGTTTAATCTAAAGATGAAATCAGTAAAGGATTTTTGAAGGTTTCGGTTATCATACATCAACATCTAATTAATCTACCAAAATTCTAATAAATTCAAAGGCTTTAGGGCCGTTCGTCTCAAGCAAAGTACGAATCCTAGCACTTTTTACCCTATCTTTCGCTGATAAAAGCATAAATGTTTCTCGAGCAGAGCAAACAATTCATCTGTAAAAAGAAAACACAACTAAACCATCCATACCGTCAACCCAAACAAGAAAAAGGACCCAGTTTGTGCAACACAGTCCCAGCAAAAATTGGTCCAGCTTAAAAAAAGGCTCACAAACCTTCGTACCTTCATAAATATGGTTCATGGGGTCGCGCTAAGTTTGCTTCTATTTTTCCTGTTGCGGTACAAAAGTAATAGAGGAATATGTATTTCTTTAGATGGCAGCACCGTTCACCTCTACAAATAAATTGGGGAAAAAGGTGAGCCCGCAAAAACGACGATGGCTTTATGTTTCGGTGGTGGTTTATGAGCTGGCACTGCTTTTAGAAAGGATTTTTCCTCCGTTGGAATACTTGGGTCTAATGACTGTACTAAGGGTGTTCTAAGAGATTTTTTTCGGTAGATGATTTCTGATATTTGAGCACTTAATGTGTAATGGAAAATAAATGGGAACCCTTGGACTGAAATATGACAGCAATTATTTTGATGTTGACCCACCTAAAATGACACTTGAATCTAAAATAAAAGAAAAAAAATCCTATGACAGTTTTTTATTATTAATTGTAGAAAAACTAGATTTAAAGTAATCCTTCGGATTACTTTAAAACGTGTATTTTAAAGTTTTCCGAATTAGAAATCCCATTCGACTTTCTAAATGTGTCAGAACGTCTTGTTTTCCGTTTCCTGAATCTTCTTCTAACTAGTCAGACAGCCGTCACACGGAAGTCGTTTGGCACGGATTAGCGACTCCAGGAACATCATCCGACCATCGCCATCATTTTGCCGGAACTGTAGAACCGAAACCGAGGAGGAGGATGTTATGGGTTCAATGTGAAAAGCGTGATCCGCCGCCAGAACTCGATAATGGCGTCGACGAGAACTAGAACGATTTGTGGAGCATTCTTTTTTTTTTGGCTCTGTACACTTAAATCGCGTTGATGTTGGAGGAGAATCCAGGGGAGTCTGAGAAGTTATTTGATTGCTGCTGCTGCTTCTGTCGCCGGAAATGTGCGCCGAAGATGGCATGTTGATTCAAATGAGCCTACATGACTATGAGTTCAAAGTGCCCTTTTTTGCGGTTGTCGGTAATGGTAACAAATTGTTACGAGTATTGCCAGTTGTGCTCTCGGGCAATAACACAAATCACTCTTTAACGGGCGGATTAAACCTTTACCAGGGATGAAAAGCTTTAAGTACTGTAAAATACGATTAAGGGTGTAACTTGTGTTTGTTTTAAATTTCTATCTCAAAGTGTATATTAATCTTGCAAAAGAAAAAAAAACGAGATATTTCCAAGTGTAATGTTCACAAACTTTTCAATTTTTTTTATTGTACAGGTTGATTGGGTTGTTCAAAAACCGTTTCTTTAAAGCACAACACTTTTTTCAGTATTTGTTCTAGTTTAGGAATTATTTGTAAATTAATATCTTGACTCATGATTCTTAAGGATGATTAATATTTTAGCACTTTACTGTTGGAAATGCTTCACTGATATTTGAATAAAAGACTGTCAAAGACGCGAACACAAACTCTTTGCTCTGTTTAGGACTTTTAGTTATTAAAGCCTTGCAGATGTCGTTATGTTCGAGTCTACCCGCCCGAGTACTGTAATTATATTTTATATAAGGTTTCCACCCACAAATTTGCGATCAATACTGCACAGATCGACAGAAGACACACCTTTTATTTATTAAGCTCATTGCTGAATTCTGCAGAAGTAACATAAATATTCCCGCGAAAACCAATGGAACGAAAATCACCCCGAAGTTGGAGTTAGATTCTATAGCGTGCCCAGGGGCGGTCCTAGAGCTGGCTCTTGGGGGGGGGGGGGGGGGGGTGATTTTCAAAATTTTCAAAAATCAGTCGATAACGTATCTAAATATATGGTGGAAAAAAGTTGATTTGGAGAGAGCAAGTGGGGGGAGTTTACAGTTTCAAATGAGACTTAAATATTTGCTGCACACCAAACCCGTGCGAAGGACACGTCCATGGGTGGGGGGTTTTCCAAAATAGAGGACAATAAATAGGCAAATTTATTTCCAAAACCATAATCAAACCCAGAATGATCACACAAACTCGAAAAAAAAAATACTGATACAAATCAAAATAAATCAAAATCAAAATTTCAAATCAATTTTATTTCTGGCTAGTCTTTAATAAATTATTCGAAATGTTGGTTCTTATTTTGTATTTATAAAAAATCAAGTATTTTCAAAAAATCAGAAACGAAATGCTAATTAAAATTTTAATAAAGCCATAATTTGAGCCAGAAGAAAAAAAACCAAATACAACACCAGATTTGATCAAAAATTAAACTTGAATTCTAACAAAAAATCAGATCAGGTCAGAATAATAGATAATAATTTCAATTATTAACCATATTAATTTAATTGTTTATTTTTTTGATCCATGAGGAAAGAATTGATGAGATGTGATTAAAATGCTTCTTATAGAATTCTTATCTCTAATTTTGAATATCCATACATTTCTTCTAACTTCCTATTTGCCAAGAATTTTCATAATGTTGAAATGTTCTAAGTTATGTTCTTTTAATTTTCACCGATAAGGTCGATAAATTAAATTAACGAATAGAATCACGGTGATTAAACTCTTCATAAATATGAAGATAAAAAAGATTAGTTTTGGACATTTGAAAATTTTTGATTTTTTTTTTTCAAATAAAAACGTCTTACCAAATTAATTCAAGAGATAGCATTTTGGTGTCTATGTTTTAATGATTGATTTAGTAGATTTTGGTGCGCTGAACTCGAATATTCAATTAGATTTTATTTATCACCTCTCGTTTTGGTGATATGGAGTTTATAAATTTTTAAATGAATCAGTTTTGAGTGAAGTCAATCATTGATAACTGATGAACTGACAAGTTAACATGAAAAAAAAACTGATTCTGAAAAATCTACAGTTTTTAATAAATCGGAAAGACAAGTATTTCAAAGATTACTTAAGAAAGTTTTTAAAAACAAAGATTTTATTCCATTCAAAAAAAAATTGCTAAGGTCTGAAAATCAATTTGGTTTCTGCTTTGAGAAATATCTTTAATTCAATGTGGTCATTACTTCTTTAAACATTCGTTAAAAGTCTATTATTTTACAGAATTGGGAACAGTAAACAAACAGAAAACTTCATTTTCTTTCCAAAGAAGTCAAAATTACTTGCGTCTTTGGGGATAGAAATGTGGTATTAACTCATATTTCGAATTTTAATTGTAATGTTTAAAAGTTTTGTCAGAAAAGTGCAGAATTTACTTAAAAAATTTTAACCTATTTGAAAATAATTTCGGGCACCAACAAAAATCAAAATAAGCTCTTAAGTTCCTTTCATCTAAAAAAATGTGATTTCTGTGGACTTGTGAATTGATAAATACCCTTTTGAATGTCGAGTTAAACATTTAGATAAAAATAGAGGCTGAAAATGCGTTCTTGAAAAAAAAAAAATTCATATCAGCATAAAATTTGTAATAATTCAAACAATTTTTTTTTTATCTAAATGATTATTCATCAAAGTAATAGATGAACTTGATAAGATACACTTCTTTAAAAAAAAATAATATTACACGAACATGATGCAAACTGCTTCTCTTCTTCCCTTCAAATTTCATTGAACTAAATTTGAGGTTTGTATTTTAAAAAATTTGAAATTAGAGAAGTTTTACAAACTTTCTCTACATACATATTTTGATATCCTTTTAAACAACTTATGCATCCCTTTATAAAACAATCTGCGAATCTTTAATATTCACTGCGAACAATTGTTGTTAAAATGATCATTTTCATAATTTGAATATTCAGCAGTTTAAAAATTATTAATTTTGGAACTCTTAATAGAATCTTCCGATGTTATTTTACAAATGAAAAAATACACACATTTTTATAGAAGAAAATATGAAAAAATTCTGAAGTTATCTACAATATTTTTCTTGAGTTTCTATATATCACCGCAAAACTCTCACCAATATTTTAGTGATTCTCGTTTAGCAACAATATCTTTGGAAATCCAAACATTCATTTGAGAAAGTGTTAACAATTGCTAAGAATTTAAAACTGAATATTTTATTGTTTTTCTGAATTATATTGCTGAATCGTGATTCGAAAAAACGAATTAATACAAACTCTTGTTTCGTTTCTTCAATTTCTAAATATAAATTTAATTCAAAAACAAAATCATTAAAATCAAATTCTTAGGTATGCAGCTTTCGATACTTTATTTTTATTTGTTTTCTCTTAAATTTCAAGCTCTCATAGATTTTAAAATTAATGGAACTGAATCGAAAGAAATTGCTACAAATTTGGAACGAATGATTTAGTAAAAAAGTGAAAAATCGTATTTTTGGTTCATACACTCAATATGTTTATTATCATGTTCTCTATATTTTCAAACTTATTGTACAATTTAAAATGTAAAAGGTTCATTCCTTAAAGCTCATACTATTTTTCAATGAAAAGTCCTAATCAGTTGCAATTGGAATAACGGAACTTTCAGATTCAGGGTGGATTTGCAACTTAAATTATTAAGCTGGATTTCTACTTAAAATTTTAAGCATTATTGTGTTGATGAGTTACAGTATCGGTGATATATTTGGTGTTAATTTGGAACTCCAGCCGTGTTGGTCAAAAATTAGAAAAATATCTTGAGCGATTACCTTGTTCCCGAGAAAACAGTCGAGTGAAGACGGGATATTAGTATCACTGATTTAATCTCATCTGGGAAAAATTAATACATAGGCATGTTTTCGGAGCCTGTGTTTAAAAAACTGTTTTTGGAGGTTTATTCTGGAACTCAATTTTTATCAGATTTTGTTCATCACCTCTAATTCTAGAAGTAGAATTTTTGATATTTTTAGAAAATTGAATAGATATGAATGTATAAAAAATGTATAAAAGAAACATATACGGTCAGCAAATTAAATTTAACACTGTAAGTGCTTTAACTAAATTAATTTGGTGAAAATCGGTCTAGAGAATTTCAAGTTACAGCTGTTTTAGTTTGGTGGACCCAATTTTTCCAATTTTAAGAATTTAAGAAAATAATAAATTCTTTTATTTTAACAATCATCCCCACGGAGTGGAAAATTTTGAAAATTCGAAAGAACACCCACTAGGAAAAGTTCGAAGTTTCTATAGAAATTCCAGCGTTTGCGAGTATTTTGTAACGGTTTTTTGCCACTTGGGGGGGGGGGGGGGGTGATCACCCAGATCACCCCCCCCATAGGACCGCGCATGAGCGTGCCCCACTTTTACCCTCGCTTATGATGACCTGGCGGCGCGCCACAGCCCGACGGACGGTCGTAAATTTTCAATAGCTATTAAATTCTTATGCAGCGGAGCCTTTTTCCTTGAACTCAAATTTCATCCCGCCCACGAAAAAAATCGACAACGACAAAATCGACAACTTGTTTGTTGAGAAGACAGAAGTTGTCAAAGTTGCATAATATATGGGGTCTTCATATGATTTCAACGCAGAACGGATTTCGGTGAGAATCGGTAATGATGACTGGTAAGGTTTCTTCTGTTTTTAGAATTAAATTTTTAGTGTTGCTTATATATTGTTTTAGAATAATCTTATTTTAAACTTCACCATTTAAACAATTTATTTGAATGTTTATTTGATTAGTAAAGATTTGAATGAAAGAAGAATAATGTTCTCCAAAATTATCTGTAAACCTTCACGTTCAGATTAGATAGCACATATTTGAATTGGAATTCCCATTTTTACACATTTTTGATAGGTTCTGTGTATTGGTTTTGAGTTAAAATAATATTTTTTTTTAAAAATCTATGAATACTTCGAATTACCGGAAGTGGAATGATTTACTCTACAATATGAGTATTGAGTGAAAGGGTTCAAATAGGAGGAACAAAATTTGTTGCTTGACGCCATCATTAATACAAGATGGTGGCTTCCGCTTTTAATTTCAAAGTTGTAAATAACTGAAAATATCATGAAACCATCTTAATATTGTTATTAGGTGAAAGTAATAATCGAGTAGAAGTCAAATTTCGTTGTCCGTCGCCATATTAAATTCCAAGATGGCGGCTACCACTCAACTTGAGAATACTGTAAATGACTGAAAATCGCCTCAAACCCTTACAATATGGATATTAGTTGAAAGAGATGAACCAGTAAAAGTCGAAGTTCGTTATTTGACGCCATACAAATTCAAAATGGTGATTTCCGCTGAACTTTAAAATGTTGTATATGACTTATAATCGTATGAAACCTCAACAATATTGGTATTGGGTAAAAGGGCTAAACGAGTAGTTGTCGATTTTCTCTTTTCGCTTTACTCTGAAATGCTGTAAGTGTCCCAAATTCGCACAAAACATCCACAATACAGACTCCGATCGTTTTTGGCAACATTCGATTTCAGCAACATCCGATTTTGGCACATGTCCCTAAATCAAACAAATAACAAAAACAACATTACCTTTTAGTTTTCGCTATAATAGGACCAATACAATTTAGACATATTAGCATGATAGACATAATACAATGACATAAATAGCAAATATGGCAAAATACAAAAACTATCGACAAAACACGAAAAGTGCTAAATGCATCAAAAACATGATAAAAAATGTAGTACTAAGTAAAAACAAAGGTGGGGAAAAAATTGTTCAATTTTGACTACACAAAATGTTTGAGCGGGTTGCCAAAAACAATCAGGGTCTGGTTCTTCTAGTTTATCCCTTTCAACGAATACCAATATTGTAAAGCTTTCGTGCGGTTTTTAGTCATTTGCAGAATTTTAAAGCTCAGTGGAAGTCGCTTCGTGGTAGCTGGACAACAGGTTGAGACAATGGAGTGCTTCCAGTATCTTGGTAGCCAGATTACGCCTGATGGTGGTACCAAGAAGGACATCGAAACCCGGATCAGAAAAGCCCGATTTGCGTTTGCGACTCTCCGAAACATCTGGCGCTCACGCCAGATCTCTCTACGAACAAAAATCCGAATCTTCAACTCAAACGTCAAATCCGTATTGCTGTACGGGTGCGAAACTTGGTGCACATATGCGGTGACGACGCGAAAACTGCAGGTTTTTGTGAATCGCTGCCTGCGGAACATCATCCGCGCTTGGTGGCCTGGCAACTGGATCTCAAACGTTGAACTTCATCGCCGGTGTCATCAAAAGGCGCTAGAAATCTAGATTCGGGAACGTAAGTGGAGATGGATTGGGCACACGCTGCGAAGAGATGAAAACGAGATTTGCAGAGAGGCGCTTGATTGAAATCCAGATGGGCATCGAAGAAGAGGCAGGCCCAAAAGCTCGTGGCGGCGAAGTCTAGCCGCTGAAATCCGCACAGTTGACGAGAACCTTGGCTGGCAGCAGGTGAAGACGCTGGCTCCGGATCGCCAGCAGTGAAGAACTTTTATCTCAGCCCTATGCGTCGGTCAATCGGCGCCGGACCCTTAGCAAGCTAGTTTACAATATTCGTACTGGGTATGGGGATATACAAAAAAAGGTCGATTTCGTTATTCTGACGCTATCTTAAAATGCATAATGGCGGCTTCGGTTTTTGTTTCAAACCTGTATATTATTATTGATAATTGCTTGAAACCCCCATAATATGGGTATAATTTGGAAGGGCTGAACTAGAAGAAACTAGAATTTCACTATCTGACGCTATCTTGAAATTCAAGATGGCGGGTTCCTAACTACCTACTTAAGGGATCTGCACTTTTTGTCCGACGCAAAGGGCTGAGATCAAAGAAGTCCACTGCAGGCGATCCGGAGCCAGCGTCTTCACATGCTGCCAGCCTAGGTTGTTGTCATCTTTGCGGGTTTCAGCGGCTAGACTTCGCCGCCATGAGCTTCTAGGCCTGCCTCTTCTTCGATGCCCATCTGGATTCTAGTCAAGCGCCTGTCTGCAAATCTCGTTTTCATCCCTTTGTAGCGTGTGATGACGGCTTCCGCTGAACTTCATTTACTGTAAATTGCTAAACGTCGCTTTGAAGACCAAAATTTTACAGCAGAATGATTTGATCGAAGATTAAAAAATTAGTCATGATATCGTTTCTGTTCTGTTCTCTTTATCCAGATTTTTGTTTTAATAGAGTTCTGATTTTTTTTTATGAAGATTAGTGTTTTAGCTCAAACAAACTTGTGCTGACTATAATAAAGCTTAAATTGTGTAAATGTACCCGATATTGACCCCTTAGGTATGGTAGACCAGATTTCCCATGATTGTAACCTGCCTGTGATGTGCACCTTAGAACGTCCTTCTACAAATATGATTGGTTATTTTCCTGTTGGGGAGACCATTAAGTTGATCTATTGTGGTATTACCCCGCGTTACTATTTTTACTTTGCTATGCTACTTGACATCCCTGCACTATTGGTTAAAGTTGCAGTTGTTTACCGGTAGCACTACGAGCACATACATAACTAGGTAGGATCTCCATTGCACTTGCACTAAGTTCCCTTCAAAAAATCCATACACATGCATATGCTGCACCATTGAGGCGTACAATTCCAAGGTATACCCGATTAGCATTTCACTAATGCTAAAACCGCCGAAATGCATTTAAAATATATCCAAGAGTCTTAGGACCAAGACCTAATATGACTAGACCTAATTTCACCTGTTTATAAAAAATAATAGGAAACTGCCATAGTATGAAATATTATTAAATTGTGGAACTGAGGTTACCATCCAATAAAAAAATTTTGTATTCCTTTATTTTCAGCAATGAAAAATGTTGCAATGTAGCGATCAAAGTTTAACGGAAAGGTCAAATCTGCTCAATGACAGGTCAATTAGGAACCGTAAATTTTGGGTCTGATGTTTTGGTGGCTGTCAAACCCATTTCCAAGACCCCTTGCATCTTTTAGCCAAAAATAAAGCATAATTTAAAACCTAGGAAAAATCTAGACCTTTGTTGTTTGTATATAATAGTCAGCAGTTGTAATCTTGAACCTTTCATTTGGTTCCATTCAACGTTATCTACGTTATAAAGTAGATAATAGGTTCGTTCAGATGTCTACTTGAACACATTATAAAAGAACAACACCTTGGCTCAAGAGAAAAATGTTATTAATAATATGCCAATATGCAGTTACATTGCAGGAACACTAAATTCTAGCGCAACCAAACTATCCGCAGTCATCAAACCGCGTGTTTTTTTTTTTTTTTAAATATGTCTTTATTTGTACCAATTCATCATTACATTTATATTACATTATTTCATTAAATTAGGTGTTCAGTTCAATGATGAACTGTCCAGAGCCCTATAGTTTATTAATCACTATAATTTATTTATTTGAATTAATTTTGCTGAGTGCAATCAAGTATTTTTATGTAGGAGAACATCCTGTAATGTCAAAAAATATTTTAAACTTACTACTAAAAACTAAAACTATCCTAAATTAAAACTAATTATAGAGAGAACGAATCTCTGCGATGGAAGACTGCATCGATTTGCCTCTGAGGTTGGAGATGATTTTGTTGGCCATCTCTTCGATCGATTCAATGCCTGCAATCCGATGAAGATCTTCGGTGCTGTGCCAAGGTGGAAGCCGCAAAATCATTTTCAGAACCTTGTTCTGAATCCTCTGGATGGCTTTCTTCCTCGTCGCGCAGCAGCTAGACCAAATCGGAACTGCATACATTATCGCTGGTCGGAATACCTGTTTGTAGATTAACATCTTATTTCGCAGACACAACCTGGATTTCCTGTTGATGAGAGAATAAAGAGATTTAGTGTATTTATTACATTTAGATTGAATATCTTCAATGTGATTTTTAAAAGTAAGATTCCGATCAAGTGTAAGTCCCAGGTACTTCACGTGATCAGACCATTCTAATGAAACCCCATTAAAAATTATGGAATGATTTTCATTAGGTTTTAAAAATTGAGCTCTTGGCTTATGGGGAAATAAAATAAGTTGAGTTTTGGAAGCGTTAGGAGAAATTTTCCACATTTTCAAGTAATTCAAAAAGGAATTTAAATTTTGTTGCAATCTACTGCGTACCACCCGTAAATTTCGACCTTTGGCTGAAAGCAAAGTATCATCAGCAAATAATCTTCTACCTTTTCCTTCTGGTACATCAGGAAGATCAGAAGTAAAAATATTGTATAAGATTGGCCCAAGTATGCTGCCCTGAGGGACACCAGCTCTAATGGGTGTCCTTTCAGAGCGTGAATTTTGATAGCTTACTTGTAAGGTTCGGCTAGTCAAATAATTTTGAATAATTTTGGTGAGATATACAGGAAAATCAAATCGAGCTAATTTAGCTACTAAACCTTTGTGCCAAACACTGTCAAAAGCTTTTTCAATATCAAGAAGAGCAACACCAGTTGAATATCCTTCAGATTTGCTAGCGTTAATCATATTAGTTACACTCAAAAGTTGATGTGTAGTAGAATGTCCATGACGAAAACCAAATTGTTCATCAGGGAAAATAGAATTCTGATTAATGTGAATCATCATTCTATTCAAAATAACTCTCTCAAATAGTTTACTTAAAGAAGGGAGCAAACTAATTGGTCGATAACTTGAAGACTCTGAAGCACTTTTTCCAGGTTTTAAAATTGGAGTTACTTTGGCATTTTTCCATTTATTTGGAAAATAAGCCAAGTGAAAACATTTATTGAAGATTTTAACTAAAAAATTTAAAGTGCTTTCAGGCAACTTTTTAATAAGAATATAGAAAATCCCATCTTCCCCTGGGGCTTTCATATTTTTAAATTTTTTGCAAATCAATTTAAGTTCATCAATATTTGTCTCATAAGAACTTTCAAATACATTTTGTTTAGATAGAATATCATCAAATTCAAGGGAAATTTGAGCATCAATTGGACTAACAACGTTTAAATTAAAATCATGAGCAGACTCAAATTGTTCGGCTAATTTTTGAGCTTTTTCTGCATTCGTTAAAAGAAGTTTATCCCCGTCTTTCAAAGTAGGAATTGGCTTCTGGGGCTTTTTCAGAATTTTATTTAATTTCCAAAATGGCTTTGAGTAGGGTTTTATGTCCTCTACTGCTTTCGCAAAATTTTCATTTCGAATGAAATTTAAACGACGTTTGATCTCTTTTTGAAGGTCGCAATAAATTAATTTCAAATAAGGATCCCTAGTACGTTGATATTGGCGTCGACGAATGTTTTTCAGTCGTATCAAAAACTGAAGATCATCATCAATTAAAGGTTGATTAAATTTATGTTTAACTTTGGGTATTGAAGCGGCTTTAGCATTGACTATTGAAGTTGTCAAATTTTCTACAGCCAAATCAATATCTTCTATTGAATTCAGTGGAACGTTTACATCTAAATTACGTTCAATAAAATTCATATATCGCTCCCAGTTAGCCTTTTGAAAGTTAAAAGCTGATTTTAAAGGGTTTTCAATGGGACTTTGGGATAAAGAAAATGTTACTGGAAGGTGGTCTGAATCGAGGTCCGCATGAGTAACTAATTGACTACAATGCTCGCCTAAATCCGTTAGAACCAAATCAATTGTGGAGGGATTTCTAATTGAAGAAAAACAAGTATGCCCATTAGGATATTCAACAGTATAATAACCTGCAGAGCAGTCGTTAAATAAAATATTCCCATTTGAATTTGATGAAATATTATTCCAAGATCGGTGTTTTGCATTAAAGTCACCAATAATGAAAAATTTAGATTTATTCCTGGTGAGTTTTTGTAAATCTCCCTTCAAAAAATTTTTCTGTTCACCGCTGCATTGGAAAGGCAAATATGCGGCAACAATTATAATTTTCCCCATAGAAGTTTCTAATTCAATTCCAATTGTTTCTAAGACTTTTGTATTGAAAGAAGGAAGAAGTCTAAATTTGAGACGACTATTGATGACAATAGCTACACCCCCACCTTGTCGATCAAGTCGATCATTTCGTAAAATTTTAAAGAAAGCATTGCTTTTCAAGTTATTGTCTGGCTTTAAAAAAGTTTCAGTGATGGCAGCAATATGTATGTTTTGAGTTTTCAAAAATAAAAAGAATTCATCTTGGTTAGTCAGCAAAGATCTAGCGTTCCAATTCATAATATTTAAACATCTATTTGGATCCATGAGGGAATCGCAAAGTCATAATAATTTTGTTAGCATAATTAAAAGAAGTTTGGAAAGCTTCAAACATTGAATTTGCTTTCAACATAAGTTGCATCATTTCCATTAAATTTTGATGCAAAAATTTTAATTTTTCCTCAGTAATCTCACCCAAATCAACAAAATTGTAAGGATCAGAAAAGGAAGGAGAAGAGAAAGTATTTGAATTTCAGGGATTTTCCCAAGCCTTCGCATGAACGTTGAGACTTGGTTTTTTCCCATTTTTATTAGTTGATCCTGAAGAGGGAAACCCATTTTCAACCACCTCTGAGAACGATAAACAACGAGGCTGTGGCGCAGAATCAGCCCAGGTAACATTAAAATCACTTCGGGTATTACCCAGCCGTGATTCCAATGTAGGCCGAGGCTGACCGCGAACAGGCAGGTTGTTTGCCGGTCTGACGTGTGAAGACGAAAAAGAGGAAGGAGGAGAAGAAACTTTTCTGGAAACTTTGGGATTTTTCCTAGAAGCAACAATTTTTGCCCTAACGGGACAGTCTAGAGAATTCGAGGAATGATTACCTGCGCAATTCGCACACTTAAAAAATTCTGTTTTTGGCTTATCACCACCAAAAAGGCATTTAGATTTTTCATGATCGAATGAGCCGCAAAACATGCATCTGGCATTCATTCTACAATTTTTAGTGCCATGACAAAAAGCTTGACAACGACGACATTGCGTAATATTTTGAAGAAAATTGGTAGAAGATTTACGAAAAGGTTCGAATTTGACTCGACAATGAAACATAAGACGAGCCTTTTCAAGAATTTGCAAATTATTAACCTGATCCTTTTTAAAATGGATCAAATAAAGTTCAGGAGCAAAACCAACACTACTGGTATTATTCGTGTTGGTTCTTTTCCTCATTTGAATTACTTGAATTGGAGAGAAACCTAACAAAGAATTTAATTCATTTGTGATCTCATCCGGTGTCTGATCGCCGGTGAGACCACGAAGTACAACTTTAAAAGGACGATCACCTCTAGTGTCGTACGTGAAAAATTGGTGTTTTTTATTATTCAAATAATTTAAAACCTTTTGAAAATCATTAAAAGATTCCGCCAATATACGAGCAGTTCCCCTTCGACCGATCTGAAAAGAAATCTTCACATCCTTGACGGAAGTGACGATTTCTTTTCGAAAGGCATTGAAGTAAGGAATCGTGACCGTTATTGGTGGAATCTTTTCGTTTTTAAGAGTATAAGAAGAAGAAGAAGGTTTCTTAGTACTCTTATCAGAATTAAATATGAATATTTCCTCATCACCGATGTTATGAAGGACATCGAATGAATTGGAAATTTCAACTTTTTTGGCAGATGGCCCTGGATTAGGTTCAGCAATCCGTTTTCTTCCGGCCCTTGAGCCGGCCGAAGACTTCCCCATGCTGGAAAGAAAAGAGAAAATATGAATAAAAGAAAATGAAAATAATTTTAGCACTGAAAAGTGCTGATTGAAAAACAGGTAAGGAAAAAATAAATAATGTAGAATGTTCCTGCAGGTACACAGCAACGATACGATGCTCCGGCGTACGTGTTGACGGCTCAACGGTACAGATGGAAGTGAAACCGCGTGTTAATATTGTGCTTAAGTACCGGAACTGTGTTCGCGAAAGTTCATTAGAGAGATTAAATCAATAGACCCAATTTGACGCTCCAACCAAGCCTCATTCACTTTACATTCGCTCAGCACGCGCGCGTGGGTGCAGAAAAAAAAACATCTTCATCTTATGAAACCACGACACGAACAAATTCCTTCTCAGTATTCTAACGCCTTGAGCCTTTGTGCCGTTTTGTTGTGTTACCCTTTCTTTCGAAAACGTAATTCAATTGAAGGCCGACCCCCATCCTTAATTGGCGCTTCTTCGGGTTGGTGCTAAGTTCAAATCATGTGGCTTCACGTGCCCTTTTTCAATTACCTTCTCTATTCCGAAACCCCAAGCTGCAGCTTTCGAACGTCCACCGGAACATATATAGTAGAAATGTCGTTGTCTGGCTCGGCGGCTTAAGGAAAATAAAGTAGCTACCGAACAGGCCCTGAATGAAAATCACGAACCTTCTCAGGGCGGGGTAAAGTTCGCTTAAAGAAATAAGAAACCCAGACCTCACTTCCTTCTCACATTCCGTTGAACTGCACGCTCCAACTTTATTTTCGGTTGAACTTTTTGCCAGTGGAGATATTGTTTTCATCTCTAATTTTCATTGTCAGTTTGTGGTTTCGGGAAGTCCCAAGTCGTACGTGTGGCTAGCTGCATGGATGAAGTATTACTTTCTTTTCGCCAGTCAAGGATAATAGATATTCCTTACACGAGCTTGTTAGGGCTTTGTGGAAGGCAAATAAAAAAGTCGGAACCATAAATCGAATTTCCTTCTCCTGTTTTCGTTTTCGGGGCGTTAACGAAGGCGTCAGCCTAAGGAGGGACGGGTTTAACGTGCCATTCCTGAATACTTCTACACAGACAAGCAGATTTTTTCTACGTGGAGATAGTTTTTAAATCAATTCTGACTGTTTTTTTCAATATTATGTTTTGTTAAAAGGTTTTTTTTTATTACATTCTTTTTAAGGGAATGTGTTTCGGAAGTTTACCAAAATAATTGAACTTCCTATTTTGATTTGCTTGAAAATTTGATGATCGATTTAGACTTTTAGCCCCAATCCGATGTATGCATTGTCGTCGTTTTCATATAAAACATTGAAAATTATTAGGTTTCCTTTTCCATTTGAGTTCAAATTAGCCCTCCACGCTAGACATCACAGATGTACCAAGTAATCTACAAAGCCAGAGTTAAAAAATAAATCAACAGATTTTACAGTCCTCAGGTAACTAGATCAGAAATGGTAAAAGAAATGAGAAATCGGTAATAGGCGATGGAGTCGAAAAATTATTCTTTCTCTCCTTAAGAAAAACCCGTAAGATCTGTCAAAAGTTGGGTGAAATTTTAGCTGCATCCCACTTGCACTAGTGCAAAACCATCACCCAAATTCGGCAGCGCTTCCATCGCCTATTATAACTAGATCATAGCTAATGTATTAATTAACACAAATTGATAACCTGGTTTTTTCAAATTACGATGCGAGGTTGTTATCACAATACAACGAATGCACAAAACCTAGAATATTTTTTTAGTTTAGGTGTGGTTGATTTTGAAAATCCATCTGATACACTAAAAGCACCAGGAAATCGAATATACCTAATCGGACCGTGACTGGTAAAGAGGAAATTACTTTAAACAAAATATATTTCACTATTTTCTTCTGGTATCGTTTTATTACAAATTCGAGATTGTTTTTTTTTTTTTTATCAAATAGAAATATTTTTTCACCGCGGGTGCACAGAATCACCTAATTTTTGCATTTTTCACGATTGCGTGTATGTCATACATTAAAGGTTTCAAATAATTATCAAAAAATTCAAGCACATTATCAATTTGAGTGGAAAATTATGTTTAATGGCTGTAGATGTAGATGCACGGTTTTACCTCAATTTTGTCGTAGTAGACATTTACTAGCTCGCATTTCTCTGAAGTTTTTTTTTAACATTGCTTATGAATTATACTGGTATTGTAGGATCTAAAGTATTTTTTCTTATTAAGTAAAGTAATTGCCCATGGGTGCACGGATTCACCTCTATTCTTTTAAAATTCACTATTAGCAGCAACAGGTAAAGAATATCTTCCTTTATAAATTCGTAAGAAAACTTGTGCTTTTAATGATTCTTCTCTATGAGTGCCCGAATTCTTCACATTTTCATCCAAGGTTGGGGTTTTTGCATATATTGAAAAAGTATTTAAAAAAATCTTAACTTTATCAAATTATATATCATGTCAAGAATTTTAGTTCCACTTTTTCATTTTTGAAAAAAAATGTGTCAATCAGACATTTTTATACTTTATATACTTATTCATTATTATATTACATTATTATAATTTCCAATCGTTAATTTCTCTGATAAGATGATAATTCAATCAATATTTTCAAATTTATGTATTAGTAAATTTTTCCGAAAATTTTTCCCAAATGCCACCACAAACTATGCATACAACATTTTCAGTCGACATTTTTAAAACATTTAGTTTAAATTTTTTGTGTTGTTTTTGAAACACTCAATTGAAAAGGTCTCTCAAAGATAAGACAAATGTTTGCATAGCTCGAGAACTGATTCAGCTAATTAAACCATATTTGGCATGTAAAAGTATTTGGGTACAAGGATTTTTTCTATGAATATTTGGTACCCCTCCCTCCTTTCAGTGACGAGATAGGAAGGTGGGAGGGGTTCTACGTTATGATTTTTTATGTAACTCGAGAGCTAATGAAACCATATTTGGCATGATAGGACATTAGAATACGAGGAATGTTTCTATAATTATTTCAGACCCCTTCCTTTATCCAGTGGGGAATTAGGAAGGTAGGAGGAGGGCTTCCATACCTTTTTCATTGCATTACTTTCAAATGGAACCCACTTCGTCTTGGAAGGGTATTTGGGTACGAGAAATGGTTCTTTGAATGTTTGGTACCCCTTCCTTCTTCCATTGGAGAGATAGAAAGAGGGGGAAAGCTCCTTTACAATTTTCAGCATAACTGGAAAGCTTATGAAGCCATTGGCACAAAAATCAACATGGGAAGATTGGATTGGATTGCGAGAAATGTTTTTATGATATTTTAAGCAACCTCTGTTTTTCCTGTGGGAAAACTTCAAGAAGTGAGGGTATTTCTATACATTTTTTTTACATTAATCATGAAATTATTCAGCGAAGGAACCTAATATGGAACGTAAGGATATTTGAGTACGAGGAATGTTTCTATGAATATTTGGTCCAACCGCTCCTTCCACTGAGGTGATAAGAAGGACAGAGTGGGGGAAGGGAAGCGGGGGGGATGCTGATTTACAATTTTTTACATAGCTCAAGGTCCAATTGGGCAAGTGGAACCAAATTTGGATTGCGAAGGCTTTTTGATACGAGAAGTGGTTATATGCTTATTTGAGTCTCCTTTCTCCATCAATTGAGGATAAAGTTAGGGAAGAGGGGAGCTCCCATACAATTGTTTTACATAAACTAAGAACTTATCTAACAAATGAAACCAAATATAACATAGGAAATTATTTGGGTACTACAAATGGTTCTATGACTATTTGAAACACCATCCGTCTTCTAGGGAGTACATAGGGAGCGGGGAGAGGGCCCCAATATGATAGTATAACTGGAGCAGTTATTAAGCAAATAGAATCAAATTTGACATGGTTGAAAGTATTTCAGCACGAGATATATTTTTATGAATATTACAGACCCTCCTGCCTTGCAATGTGAAGAAGGGGAGGGACGAAGGGGATTCCATTTAAATGGTGTTGTATTGCTTGAGAACTAATCAACCAATCATTTTATATGAGAGTTTTGATTGTGAAAAAATGGGATACCTATCTCCTTCCAGTAGTTGCGGATGGGAAAGGGAAAGGGAGGCTTTCATACATTTTTTTTGCATAAATCGAGTTATTATCTAGCAATCAAGACCGTATTACGTAAGAGTGGTTATAATTTGAGACATTGAAAGCTTTACTCTCACAAAAACTGTTAGACAAACAAGGCGAAATGTGACGTTATTTAGATGTTAAAATATATCTTTAGTTGTTCGTCAGCAATTTCCACATTGCATGAGAAAAGGGTGATGACTGTTACTTTTGAAAAATGTTAAAATTTGATTTATAATGATGCCTACAAAAAACACAAAATTAAATCATTTACAAAAATTCCTTTTTTTTGGGAAGGTGTAGCAAAGAACACTGGATCAGCTAGTGGTCCATAAAACCAAGCAATTTTGTAATCAAAATATAAGCTCTTGATCAATCTGAAATCACATCATTCAAACATTTTCAATACGACTTTACCTAAATTAGTTATCTATGATGCAAAACACTCAGTTTTAAGGACTTTTAGGCTTTCAGGTCGATTTCTGAAGACCATCAAAATCAAAGTCCAAATTTGGACAGGTGCAAAATGAAATCTATATATACAGTGAGCGAAATAAGAATAGCACCACTATGTGCTTTGGTTGTTAAAGTATGAATGATTGAAAATTACGAAATTTTTCTTCCACAGTTTGTTCTTAATTGTTTAACGGATAAATCAAGCATAAGTTTACTTTTTTTGGACGTAGCAATTGGCGTTGAGGACCAAAAATGTGAAAAAAGGGTGCGAAATAAGAATAGCACCACTTGAGTTTTTCAACAAAAACAGATTATTTTTGAAAATTTACTGTGTAAAAGTGAATAATAATGCGTCTACGAATTATTTTAAAAGATAACTGCATTTTAAGAAGTTTTCCAGAATTCCAAAGGTTTCCAAAGGTATTAAAAGGGGGTTTTAAACTTATGCTTGATTTATCCGTTAAGCAATTCAGAACAAACTGTGGAAGAAAATTTTCGTAATTTTCAATCATTCATATCTTAACAAGCAAAAAACATAGTGGTGCTATTCTTATTTCGCTCACTGTATATATAAAAATGAATGTGTGTCTGTCTGCCTGTCTTTTTCCTATAGACTCGGAAACTACTGAACCGATCATCGTAAAACTTGGCATGTGAGGGTTTTTGGGGCCGGAGATAGATTCTATAATATTTACAAACCGCTCCGACCTAAAGGAGAGGGGGCTCCCATACAACTTTTGTATTTATTCCCACGAACCAAAAGTCATGGCACCCATTTTGTCAAGCAATTTTCGTTTCCTTTGGCGGGGTTATTTTCACCATCACTATGGGCCGGCATTAGAAGCAACCATTCAGCCAGAGTTCACGTGTACTGGATAGCAAATCAAAGCTTGCTTAGCATTAAAAACTTGAAATGGGAAATTTTGTTGTGTTGGATGTGTATTTTAAATTTTTCCTTCTACTGTTTAAAGCACGTGGTACCGGTACGAGATATTTGGATGCAATAATGAGCCTAAATGTTGGATTGGAAAATTCTACAAACCTGTTATGAATATATTGATTAAAATTGTAGTGGTTTTCAAAGTGATCTTTATCGCTGCTGGGGGGGGGGGGGGGGGGGGGAGGGCTTTGAGGGTCTACAAAAACAAATAGTGAACAATGAATTGACTTCTTCTGCTGATTAACTATTTGGACTGAGTGCTGAAAAACTGATGAACCGAGTAATCAGGCCAAAGCTGCGATTTGAAAACTTCAATAGCCTTCGAGGAATTTAAACTGGGGATAAGAAAATTGATAAGATTTTTAAATCTGAGGTTATGAGTTTTATACAATTCAATTTTATTGGCCAATTACTAACTTTTGAGTTATTATTGATGACCAATGTAGTCGATTCAACCATCCAATTTTGAGTAAATTTATTGTAAAACTGTTTAGTACTGCAAATGCAAACAAATGATATCTTTGAATTTAACATTGTATACTTTTCAAACTAATTGATGGGATGTTTGTGCCAAAGAATAGAAAAATTGGATTGATGACTTCGGTTCAGAGAAGATCTGTTTTCCATAACTTCAAAAAACTATTAGCCAGCTTTCAACATTTAAGGTAAACTAAAAATAAAGCAGTAAAAAGCAAAAAAATAAAAAAATACACACATTCAATTGAAAACATTCAAAGTAAGTTTTTATCATGGTTCAACAAAGTTCGGAAGTCTTTTTAGAAATTTCGGAATAAATAAAATTAAAACAAACCAATGTACAAAAGGATTATACATCTTGAAAAGTGGGATAATCTCCAACAGAGATTTTCATTAGATAGGGGAGAGGAAAGATAAAAAAAAGCAGTTTCATCTTTTGAAGAAAAAAAATTAAGGCCAAATCTATTCAAGCTTCCTAAAAAATGATGGATGTAAAAAATGTTTTTAGTGAAAGGATGAATTACATCGAAAAACATCGCAAGATATAAAGTTACGAGTCAAGTTTCTACTATGTTTGAGGCCCATCTGTCCTTTCACTGGGGGGATAAGATGTGGAAAAAGGACCTCCCTTTCAGTTTTATGCATTACTCGAAAACTAATCGAACAAAAAAAAAACAAAATTTCACAGGGCAGTATATCCAAGTACAAGAAATGTTATTTTTATGTTTTGAGACCCCTCACTCTCACCATCGGGAAGAGGGGAAAGAAGAAGGAGGTTTTTATAGAATATTTTTGGATCACTCGCGAACTTATTATTCAAATTTATTAACAAGGGTATTTGAGTAGATTTTTTTTCTATGATTGTTTCTACCTCCTTTCACTGATTCGATAGGGAGGTGGAAGGGGAGTTCTCATACATTTTTTAACAAATCGATTGCTAATCTCGCAAATGGTAACAAATTGCGAAGAGTATTTTAATTCAAGAAGATGAATTCTCGATGATTTGGTTCCCCTCACGGGATGCAAAGAGAAGGGAGGTGCCGTACGTTTGCTTTGACAAATTCCAGAGCTCATAAAATAAATTTGATCAAATTTTGCAGGGGAAAGTATAAGAATACGAGAAATGATTCTAAGGATATTAAAAAGCCCTTTTCACTTTCCAGTGGGGGTTATTTGATGGGAAAATAGTTCCGTACAATTTTTTGTATCACTTGAGAACTTATTCAACAAATGGAACCAAATTTGAAAAAAAAGTATTCGAGTACAAAAAATGTTTCTATTTTTTTTTTAAGAAAAATTCCATACAGTACAGAGCCAGGAATGGGAAAGCTTTTATAGCATAGTTTTGAAAACTTTTCAAGCAATAGAAACCATATTTTATTTGAGAGAATTTTTTAAGATTCATGACCCCTCCTTTTTTCAGAGAAGAAACGGGAAAAAGGAAAGTATGTATTGCTTGAAAACTTATCAACCAAATAGAGCCATATGTGAAATGTGACCCCTTTTTTCGCAACTGTAACAACTTCTGTCTACTTAACGAACAAATCCTCGTTACTGTTGTTTTTATGCGTGTGAGGAATCACCTTTGATGCCTTTTGAGCCAAAAGAAAACCGTTCCGGTACATGAAAATTTAATAGCTATTGCAAATTTACGACCGGATTGTGGCGCGCCACCAGGCCATCATTAGCGAGGGCAAAAGCAAAAGTGTGGCACGCAAGAGAATATCTGCGACTTCGAGTGATTTTCATTCTACCGTATTTCGCTGGAATTGAAGTAGCATTTTAGTGTTACTACTTCTACTGAATTCAGCGCTGTACTAAATAAGGTGTGTCTTCTGTCGATTTGTGCAGTATTGATCGCAAATTTGTGGGTGGAAGTCCTACATAAATTATAATTACAGTACTTGGGCGGGTAGACTTAGACTTAACGATATCTGCAAAACATGCAATTAGAAGAATTCCTAAGCAGGGCGGCAGAGTTTGTGTTCGCGTGTTCGCCAGTCAATAATTCAAATATCAGTTGAGCATTTCCCACAGTAAAGTGCTAAAAAATTAACCGTTCCCCAAGATATCAATTTGCTAATCGTTTAACTGGATGGTTTTAAACATTGTCTTATTTTTCAAAGAATGTTCAAGCTTGAGAATGTCTGTGTAAACTACACTTTTTTACCCCAAAAAGTTTTTTTGACATGAGCTTCCATTACGTCGCATAAAACATCTTCAGAATTTACATAAAACTGCTGCCAAAGTTATCAAAACAACTTTAAAATTTGTATTTCACATATAGAATATATTGTTCAGACTACAAATATTCTAAATGCAAAGAAGTTGCGATTGGTTTATGTCATTTGTTGGTAATAAAACTGTTCGTTTACATTTTGTTTCATACGACGTAATGACTGTGACTGATTTTTTTGAAGAAAAAAATAGGAATGGTCCATTAATTGCCAAATTATTCAGTTTAAGCAGTTAAACTCCTTTTTTCTGTTTTAAAGTAGAGTTGTGGCTAGAAAATATTTCTTCATAAGCTCACCCCAAACACATTCGCAATATTCAAAGACAGGGGTGATCTGCAGCAGAAGAAAGAATCGTAACTTTGAATCTCAAATTGGTTCGATCGTTCGGTAGTCACGCTCCAGAAGGAGCCATAACTCTTGCCGGCAGCGTCTTTGCCCGGATCCGGAAGCTGGTGTTCCTTTTTGTCAGTGTGATGATGGCATTGAAATTTCCCGTCTTCCATTTCTTGCTTTAAGTACTACAAACTCCTTTCCCATTTCGAATCTATTGAGGTTTTTCGCTCCAACACTAAGACCAAGACCTGGACCCCATCCCCAAAAAGGTGCTAGAGCGAGTGCTGGGTCGCGTGTGGGATCCCTCAAATTGGACCACTCAATTCCATTAGGTACGTGAGTTGGGTAGTGTTTTTGCGTACAGGATACATTTTTCTCTTATTTATTGGATTGGCTTGGAGCTGTGTTCTTTCTTACGCTGCTGGTTGATAGGAAAAGCAAACCTTTTCCGGATAAAAATTAGGGATGCAAGAATTGTTGAGCAGCTTTAAAAAAAGTGTGTAATTGAAATGGTCTGCTTCCGGTAATAAAAGAGAAAACTTTTTCCCCTTCGCCGTTTCACCGGTTCGTGATCGAAATATTACTTTTCGTATTCACCTGCATGTGTGAAACTTTTCCTGATTTGGATGATGAAAGTTTTCCAAGATATGAAAGTTGAAGAAAACATCCTATTCATCTTCTTTTCTTCGGTATCGATTTTGAAGCAGAAAGAGCTTGAAGTACGAACGAAAACTTGAAAGTATTCAAACGGTTTATTTACCTGAATAAATTGGAAAAAAAATCTCCAAAGTTTGTATTGCCTTTCATTGAATAATATTTTTTTTTTGACTTTTAATCTAAAGCATTCATTTGTTCCATGGATTTCGCAGATTTTTTATTCAACCCAACTTTACAAATAACTTTGGTTCCATTAAATTTCGAAAAACTTAAAAAAAAGCTGTTGAATTATTCAATATAAATGAAGATGACCGTTCAAATAAAAGATACTGTGAAAAAACACGACCGCATTGTTACGAATAAAAAGAACAGTTTGGTTTTGTCAAATTGTATAGGATGACGTAGAAATCCTAACAATGACTGAGTATATTTATATCAACAGTGATAGGACCGGGTCCAGTTATGATGCTATTCAGGAACTTGATACGAAACTTGATCCTGATCAAGATCCTGCTCCTGAATTGAAACCTAATCATGTTTTGATCCAAATTTATCCAATTTTTACCTTGATCCTGAACCCGACCATTATCTGGACTCTGATCTGGACTCTCATAACAATCCTGATTTCTATCCCAAACATGATCCGAATCCTGATCCTAATCTTAATTCCGATACTGATTTGAATGGTCTTGATTATGATCTCATTAAACTTCTAGACTGATCCCGACTTGAGTCTGATCCCAATCTTGATATCGCTACTGATCAAAAACCGACCCTGATTCTGATCCCAAACCCATTCCAGTGCTGGTTCTAACACTTATCTCCATTCATGTACCGATCCTTATCCAGAACCCAAAAATTATCCCGGCTCCAATCCTAATACTAAGCCTGTTCCTATATCCTATCATGATATCCTACCTGATTCTAATGCGGATCAAAATCCTTATCCTGAAGCTGATATCCTGATCTTGACCAAAACTTTATTCTGATCCTGGATCCTGACGATGATCCTTATCTGGAATCATATCTAGATCTAAGGTTCAATCCTGATCCGATTCAGGAATCATGATCTTTCTCGTGAATTCTTATCTGGTGCCCTGATACTTAATCCGTGCTTACTAATATTGACTCTGGATCCTATTTTTTTTCTAATAATGATCTGGATCCTGATCTTCATACTGAATCCTGATCCTGATCTTGCATCTGGTCTCAATGCTGGGTCCTGATCCTATTCTTATCCTGGATTGTTATCCTGTATCCTGATCCTAATCAAGGCTGGATTAACGGCGGATTAAATCCCCCAAAAGCTGGATAAAGTTCGTTTTTCAAGTCATCGACAACCAAATTTTTTATGTTGGAATCGATTCTCCAATATTCAAGGCACGTTCGCAAAATTCGCTTTCAAATTTATGTCGGTTCTATTTGACCTGTAGTATGTTGTTGTTTCCAAATGTTTATCTTTTTTGATAATGTAGATTCATTTTGTACGTAATAAATTCTTATTTCTCAACATTTTATTCCGATATGTTTTAGTAATGCACATAACACATAACGTTTAGTAAGTAACATGCCAATTCTGAATAAAAAAATGCTCAAATGTTGATTCAATACTTATTGAAATTTTAAAAAATAAACTTTTCTAAATATGACTATTTTTTTGGGGGTTTTATGGATGTTTTGACTGTTACCCTGTAACTTCCGGTGGAAAGTATTAACAGTAGAAAACATCAAACTCTGGCTTCAATTCACAGTATCATATTTCCAATAAACCGATTTTTCATAACAATAACAGTTCATAACATTCTAAGCATTCATTTAACACTTTCGATTGGAGTTTCTAAGTATTCTTTTTAATTTCATAAAAAAGCTACATACTTATTTAACTATCAGTTGAAAAATTCACAAAAATTGATAAAGAAATCATATTTTCTAACTTCTATACGCTATATGTACCTAGGCCCGTGCGAAGGACCCGTCCATGGGGGGGGTTTTTGAATCTCAAATTTAGCTTAAAATAATAGCAATACCAAAGACAAACAATAAAAAAAAGAAAGATATTTCTAACACCGTTTTTCACTTATGATTACCACACAAAATAAAGATAAATTGGACTGATTAAAAAAACAAAATTTTCATATCACACCAGAATGAAAGTTTCAAATTTTCGGTAAGTCATTGATAATTTTTTTTTTCAAAATTATGTTCTTTATTCTGAACTAGAAATTTGTTTGGATTCTAAAATAACTATCCAATCTGGTAAAAATCTAATCATGATTAGTTTTTAGGAAAATGATAATAATTTTTATTCATCTTAATTAAAATTCTGTTCTTTATTTTCAACTGAAAGGTGATTGAAAAATTCCGCTGTAGAATATTGAATTTTAACAAAAAATATTCCATCGCGATTAAAAATGTGAATTTTCGATAACTGAAAAAACCAACTTGAACTTGGGAGAATTTATTCAATGAGTGATGGTTTAATTTGATTTAATAAAAAGAAGAATAGATATATTTACCATTATTTGAAAAAATGCTAGTGAAAGATGTCAGAGAAAAAATCTATTTTTAGAAAAATAAATGACTAGTTCATTTTTGAAGTTCGACATAATAACTTCATGTTCAATTATACTTACAATGAAAATGTTAGGAAATAGGTAATTTTATGAATGATCAATGAAAACTGATAATAATTGAAAGATAAGGAGTTCAAAGTTACAACAAATATTGCAAGAACATAGCAAATACAAAGATAGTTAACATTTCGCATTAAAATTAAGTTTAAAGTTGCTACCTACTTCAAATCATGTTTCAAACTTTTGAAGATTTATTTAAAAATCATGATTGATTCATGAAAGACGATTTTATCTAAAAAAAAATGATGAAAAGTTTTTAAATTTTCAATCACAAGTTTTAAAGTTTAAAATTACAAGCTTTGGGTCTTTTGTCACTTTCGATTGAAATATTGGGCCCTGGAAAGAACAGAAGGTTGAAACTTTGTTTATTAAAAATTAAGACTTAAAGGCTTATGTGTCAAGTATACAAAAAATCAGAATAAAAAAAAACTAATTTGTTTAAATTATTTCTAAAATTAAAATATTTCGACTAAAAATTCGGCAAGTTAATAAACAAACTGGAACAAAACTGTACTTTAAAATTCCATTAATTTATTTGAAAATTTAAGTAGAATATGAAAATGAAAATGATAAGTTTTAAAACATTTCGGGAGGTTTTTTTTAATAAACACGTTTCACCAAAATAATTTACAAAATTTAATTGATGACTCAAGGTAACAGCATTTTGGTGCTTTTTTTAATGATTGATTTGGTAGATTTTAGCGTTATGAACTCGAATCTTTTATCAAATTTGGTCGAACACTTTGAGGCTTATTCTGCGACTCGAGTGACGTGACTCACGAAATTTCACTTATTCGTCCTGACTCCAGGAAATCCTTCCGAAAAAAAATTGTGTATCGATGAGCTCTGAAGACCAATAACAGCTCATCCGAACGAAAATTTCGAGGCTAGAGAGGCTATTTAAGGCAGCAAAACGATATGGAATTTCGTAAGTCACGTCACTCGCGTCGCAGAATAAGCTCCTTTGAGTTTTGGTGATAAGGAGTTTTAAAATGTATCAGTTTAAAGTAAAACCAAACATTGATAACTGGTTAACTAACAAACCTATATATACGAAAAATCTGATTCTGATTCTGTTTGTCATACTTCATCCAATTAAGGGATATTATTATGATGAAAATGATGCATGATTTATAAAATGTAAAATTCAACAATTAAAAAAATAGAAAGATATCATTACAAGTACTTTTGACATAACTGTAGAAAGTGTAAAAAAAACTTTAACATTTAACACATTTGTTGAAACCTGCAAAAAATTACATGTTTTCTTAAAAATATCTTTAATTCAGTTTAGTTTAAAACTTCTTTAAAATTTGATAAATGATAAAAAGTTAAAAAAAACATAAAACTTCTGTAACTTTTTTCGCAGAACTCAAAAATACTTGAATTCTTGAGGAAAGTTGATAATTTTTTTAACATTTGTAATTAAAATAACGATTTTATTAAATAAAAGAAATGGTTCGTTTCAAACTCTTTCCTTATTTAGGTACACTTCATAATAAAAACCATTTCTGAAGACGAGGTAGGGTTTTTGTATGTAAAATTTGAGTTCCAATACAAAAGATTAATTTAATTGCAATTTAGAACCAAAGTTAGTTTTAATTCGTAAACGTTGAATAGTATCAAAGGTCGAAATGTTTCAAGTCAAGGGTGATTGAAGGCTGAATTCCGAAGGAGAAAAATTTCTGACTTGCTTGTTAACACTTGTTTTCAAAAACATTTTAACATCAAATAATTCCGTTACTTCGGTGAAAATTTTACTTGGAAAAAATCTTCATGGGGGGGGTTAAACCCCTAAAACCCCCCCCCGTTCGCACGGCCTTGAGTACCTACATATTATTGAAGAATTTTGTAGTCGTCTCATAGTTAACGTCAAAATTTATTCCAGAATTTCAATCATCTAATCAATTCTTTTTTCATAATTCAGGTTTGTAGCTTTTTCTAATAAAAGTCTCAAACCCTGACTACAAATTTTTCAAATATCCCCTTTTTTACATTTTAAGAACTGAGATTTTTTAGAGATCAGGTACCTATGTTCTATGAAAATGATAATAAAATTAATGAAAAAAACTTAAATTTGAGTCTAAAACACGGTTTATCGAGAAATGAGATATAGCGAAGCAAAGAAAAATTGGATGTCCTTTTTTTAAGAAAAATGTGTTGCTACCGGAAAATCTGGGATAGCGGTCAAAATTTTCATCGGACCTAAACATTTTACTAAATTTTTGGATAGATTTATTTTTGACAATTCCAATGGTAAAAAAAACTAAATTTCTGCAAAGCTGTTAGAAATTATGAAAAAAAAATTAAAAACAAAATTGTTTTTTGGTTTTTTTTCATAAGGGACAAACTACAGCTAACCTGATAGAACATATCGCCTGAATTTTGAAATATTAAGAAACTGGAATACATTACCTAGACACTTCATTTTATTTCATCAAAATCTGTCAACATTTGCGACCAGGGAACAACAACATCGGCTTTGGAGGATTAAGATAACATATCTTTCTGTATTGATACAACGTGGTGAAATATGGCACTAAATTAATGTTTGATAGAAAATCTAGGAATATTAAATTACTTATTTTTCTCTAATCCTTCATTTCATGATTTTTTATTTTTCCTTAAAAATCATTTTTAACAATTGGAAATGATGAGTACAATAAAAAAAAATTAAAATAAAATACGATTTTTAACTTTTTCCATACATTAATTGTTGCAAATTTATTACTTTATGAAACGAAGGGTTAACTTTTGAAACTTGTCAAAAGCATCCTCTTGAAATCTGAATCCGAAGTCGCTAATTTTATTGTAAAAGGTAATGAATTCCAGATTTTTAATTCTCTTTTTAATTCTAAGTTGAAATTTTTGTTTTTTTTTATTGTAGGAAGTTTATGAATTCCTTTTAGGATGACTGAACCAAATTCTGAGCTTTAAATTATTATTTGAAACAAATACTTTATTATTATTTTTTGTCAAGCGTCGCAACGCCAATGAAATTAAAAACCAAAATGTAATTTCCTTTCTTTTGCATTTAGCTTTATTGAGAAAAGCTTGCGCTAACATACTCAAAATCCAGTGCAAAGACGAATACAGGTTCTAGAATAGTCTTAGAAAATGCAGGTTAGTAAAAAGGTCGAAACAAAAAGCTACAATTGAATAGTCGTCAAAAATTTTGTGTTTCGTGGATTTTAAATGTAAAGATGCAAAAATGTCACAAAAACGTGAACTTTCCAATACACTTTTCAAAAATTTTCTTCTTTGACTTTTGACGGTTCATTATAAAAAATAAAAATTTTACACCACTTTCATATTTTTTTTTTGCTGTCACGACCTTAAGAAGAATTTTAAAAATATTTCCATATGTGTGACATATATGCAGCTTCAAATTTCTACTTTCTGTGAATTTTTTTAAGCACTTTATAACTGATTTACAGCATTTTTCCCGAAGCATGTTTTTACAAAAACATATCATCCACTTCGAATAACTTTGGAATTAATAATTGTAGCTCAATATAATCAAAGAATCATATTTCAGGCACGTTAAAAGCTTTCTAGAATTTCTCAGAATATAACATTTATTTGAGAAAAATGATTGTTTAGCGGAAAAAGTGTTTGAATACACTAAGGTTATTCTAACACGGTATGAAATCCGTCGTTAACGTAAAGGACTTGGAATATTTTCGCTCAAAAAACATGTTGATTCGCAAGAGCCTTGTAGAAGACGACCCATGGTAAAAAGCCAAAAAAAAAAATAATGCATACTAAGTGTCGTTTTGCTTAGCGTTAATTAAAGCTCTTGAATTTGTCGTTCTGGCCCAAACTTACAATCTGATAAAGATAAACTAAACTTTCTTTAACCTTCTACTGCATACAAGTCTCGAAGTTTCCTTTAACAGTTTTTGGCATAGTTCTGTCTTGTAAAAGAATCCAAACAATTTTCATGCATCAAAAATTCAATGAGCAATTATAAAATCAAAAAAAAATTTTACTTCAATCTCATTTCTTGCAATATTAAACTTTATCTACTTTTTGAAATATAATTCAATCTTTCAGCAAAAATTTCTTAGTAAGAGGACAATAATGGTTTTCCGTTCACGATTTTTTTTTCTCTTAAGATACATATTCAATGCAGTAGGGGCTTCAATTAAACACACTGTACTGATTGTATACATGCGTATTCAAGTACGTAAATTAAAATATGATATTTGAGATATTATTCGATTTGCATTATAAAACATTCATCAAGTAACTAATGATAGTTAAATTTATTCGTGCCAGCTTTTTTAGGTAGCTATTCATCACTTGCGTAGTTATAACTCAGAAAATAAAATAGGCTCCAAGGTGATTAAACCATCCACCCCATTGATTTTAATGGTTGTTTAAAAACTTCTGTAAATTGTTTTTTAAGTTAATTGGACAAAAAAAAAATTTAAATATCCTTTCAAAATGCTTTCATCGACTTTTGGACAAATCGCCCTGCTGTTCGGTAAGATGTAAACATAACCACGTGTTTTATTACTCTAGATTTCGGAGTACAGTTTCCCATGAAAACAGACCGATTATCAAAATAATAAATTGATTTTCTTCTTTGCTTTGTTATAAATTATCATATGAATGTATAATAATTGCAACTTTCGTTCGGGTTTTAGTAAAAAATGTGCACTGAAAATCGAATCGTTACATTAAATTTTGCCGAGCGCAGCAGAAAAATTTGGTCCATACCGACACACTTGAAAATAAAGCCAAAACTTTCAAAATAAATCTATATAAATAAAAAGCAATTATCTGTATGTTTGTTTGTTTGTTTGTTTGTTTGTTTGTTTGTCCTCTATAGACTCAGCCGCCTTAAGAGCTAGAGATCTGAAATTTGGCATGGATGCTCATTAGGACCAGGAATGATGAAAAATGTTTTTAGATTTTTAGACGACCCCTTCTGAAGGGGGTCGTCCATACAAGACAAATATTGTTTTCACGTTATTGACGTTATTTTCCGTCGGATTGTGATGAAAATTTGCACATGAGTGTTTTGAGAGACGAGCAACCGATTACAGTTATCAAATTTAGGGTCAGGGGTCGGCCAAAGGGGTCGTCCATATTCACTGATTAAATTTTTTGCGATATTGGCGTTATTATACATCGGATTGTGATGAAAATTTGCATATGAGTGTTTTGAGAGACGAGCAATCTATTACAGTTATCAAATAAAGGGTCAGGGGTCGGCAAAAGGGGTCGTCCATATCCACTGATTAATGTTTTTGCGATATTGGCTTTATTTTACATTGGATTGTGATGAAAATTTGCACATGAGTGTTTTGAGAGACGAGCAATCTATTACAGTTATCAAATTTAGGGTTAGGGGTCGGCAAAAGGGGTCGTCCATATCCACTGATTAAAGTTTTTGCGATATTGGCTTTATTTTACATTGGA
Source organism: Uranotaenia lowii (assembly GCF_029784155.1). Lineage (NCBI taxonomy): Eukaryota > Metazoa > Arthropoda > Insecta > Diptera > Culicidae > Uranotaenia > Uranotaenia lowii. The sequence continues at coordinate 20,945,338 of NC_073692.1, forward strand.
TTGTGATGAAAATTTGCACATGAGTGTTTTGAGAGACGAGCAATCGATTACAGTTATCAAATTGAGGGTCAGGGGTCAGCAAAAGGGGTCGTCCATATCCACTGATTGATGTTTTTGCGATATTGGCGTTTTTATAGATCGTATTGTGATGAAAATTAGCACATGGGTGTTTTTCAAGGACGAGCAAACGATTTCAAATTTCGAATTGCGGATCAGAAGTCTGCTGAAGGAGTCGTCCATACCCAACTATAATGTTTTGTGATTTTGACGTTATTCTACATTGGATTGAGATGAAAATATCCGCATAGGAGTTTTGAGGGACGCTCTTTTGCTTTCAGGTTTCAAATCTTGACTCAGGGGTCGGCAAAAGGGGTAATTATCTGTTCACTGTTTTTACGATATTCTCTTTATTGAGCATAGAATTGTAATGAAAATTGACACATGGGAGTTTAACAGAAAACATAACTGATTTCAGGAGTCAAGTTTTGAATCGTGGTAAAAAAAGGCCGTCCATGTTAGTTGCTCACTGTTTTCGCGATATTGTCGTGATCATGCATCGGATTGAGATGAAAATGTTCAGATGAGGGTTATAAACTATGAGCACTTGACTTCAGGTAGCATGTTCCGTGTCAAGGGTCGGCGAGGGGCGTCTATATTCACTGATCTCTGTTTTCAAGTTCCTGACGTTATTTTACATATAATTTGTAAAAAATAAAATGGCACAAGGGAGTTGTGAGGAACGTAAAATTGGTTTTAATTATCGAATTTCGGGCCACGGGACAGAAAAAGAGGGTTTCATTGAAAGTTCAGTGTTTTGTGCAATAATTTTGTTCGAGGCAGTTAATTAATACCAATTTAAGTGTGAAGGTCAAGCAAAAGAGTCGTGCACATAAACAAATAGGACATGTTTCTGCCATAATGTCTAGATTTTGCAACCGATCGAGAAGAAAACACTCTCACATAAATTTTAATAAAAATCCAATCAACCGTTTTATTTGAATTTCAAGTAATAGTAATAGTAGCGACTTTTAACACTGTTGAATTTTTTCCCCAAAATCGTCAAAAGAATGTTTCGAATTCATTTTCTAAACTCATTTTGACGTACCAATGATTTAAAGCGAAACGAAGTTCGTACGGGATCAGCTAGTTCAAAATAAAAATTTTAAATTCAATCAAAGTCAGTTTAGAAACACAAACCTGGTGAAAATCACATTTATAAAATAAGATCTGAATTTATTTCAAAGAATTTGTTTTATGAAAAGATGTTTAATTTTGAAAACCTTTATCACAGGTATAAAATTTTGAAATATAAAATAATAAATGATAATTTATGAACTTGTTTTTATCCTCCAGGAAATTTTATTTAACATTACTTAGATATATTCCAGATTCTTCAAAATCAAAGGTTCTAACTAAAATCATTGATTTTAATCGAGTTGACTAGAGTAGAAAATAAACCTTATTTGAACAGTAAACCTAGTTTTTTACTTTTATTGCTGAATAATTGATACATTTTCACCCAAACTTAAAATGGTTATGCTTGTGGTTCAAAAGAATTAGCTTCCAAATGTAAGTTAACAAAAAAGTTTTCTTCCTAAATGAAGCGTTCAAAATCTTTTTTTTGTTCCGATTAGAAGTTGATTCTACATCATTATGCCACTCCAGACTTTTCTCAACGATGCATTGCATTTGGCACACCAGTTATTTAAAAATTCATCTGAATCAACTGTGATGCTTACTCTTGAGCTCAAACTCACAGACATCAGTTAGAAGGCAATTGATTTACCAAATGAGCTACAGTTGCGTTAAAAAAATAATGAAATCGCATGAAGCTGCGCACTCTCTTCCAACTTTGACATGCTGCCATTTTTCTCTCGGTTGATATTTTCTCATGAAATTTTTACACAATCTTGTTCAACTATCCAACTAACGCTATACAAAACTTGAAGTGTTTACAATGACTGAAAAAATACAGCTTTTCATTCTATTTTGGAAGGATATTTGTATGGAAAACATATCAACCGATAGAGAAATGGCAGATTGTCAAAGTTGGAAAAGAGTGCGCAGCTTCACGCGATTTTAATCTTTTTTGATCGCATTTGTATATCACAAGTCTCTTTTGCTTTTTAAGGCTTAATGAAAAAAAAATTGGCATCTCCGAAGACTTATTTTCAAAAATAAATAACTTTTAATGCAAAAATAAATAACTTTAACTTGAATAATATGTACTTACATATACACACATTTTTCCCTTGTGTATGCATTGTTCAAGCAAAAATGTTATAGAAAAAAATTGTCATCAAACCCCCCCCCCCCCCCCCCCATGAGCCGGTTCTTCCTACGGCCCTGTCCCTAACTATGTTTCATGCAAAAGAACTAGTGATATTTAAAATTTCGCCAAAATTTCAGCCATATGCTTAACATCTACCATTATCTACCATTTTCAATAAAATTATACGAAAATATTGCACTTGGAACTCAAGAATCGGCTATATTGACTTTTTTTTAATGATAGGTAATATATTTATTTTAAAAACGATTAGAGTTTTTTTTCAGCAAAATTGCTCTAACGTATCGAAAACAGATGTCCGCTCATGTGAATTTATTTTTCAGTTTCCAGAACTCCAAACTTCAGAATATTGGAGAAAATACTACGTTTGAAAGCCTATTAATTGAGTTACAAATGATTTTTTATATTACTTAAAATGTAATCTTAAAATCTTAAAATATTAGATATTTCGAAGACTCACAAACATCACAAACATTCCTGATCAAATTAAAGTATTTAGGAGCAAATGGGTTGTTTTATGTGAAAGTTCAACTTTTTTCTTTGTTTAGGTTTAGTTAAAGTGATATTTTTATGATCATTTGGTGATAATTTTAGATTTTGAAAAAAAACGGTGATTTTCCATGAGAAAGCCCGTATAGTAAAAATGGCTAAAACTTTATCAAATGGATAAACTTGAAGAAAAAATGAACATGGGAACAGTGCGAGGACCAAGGGAATTGCATGAAGACAAAATTTCATTTGTTTTTTGAGGCCAAAAAAACTGAGAAATTTTTATTATTTTTACCACTATACAGTCCCCCCACAATCATGGGTCACACACAATAATTAGTCACCGGTCATTTGAACTGCTGATATCTACTGAACTAAAATATTTTTTTTCATGCAACTATTTTTAGTTTATCGATAATATCATCAAAATGCATTAAAAATATTATGTGTGCGCTTGATAACAGTAAAATTGCTGTTTAAATAGTTTTTGTCATACGTAAATAATTATCTGTTGAACTATCGCAAAAAATTCCAATGTTATAAGGTTGACATCTTAAACCGTTAAGCCCCTTATGCGGGTATTTAAAAAATTTCGACAAAATAAATAGGTCTCATATAAGCTAGAAGGACGAGTTTACGTTTTCCAAAAGAAACTGAGCGAATAAATCGTGAAATTTCAAAATTATTTGCAAAATAAAACTGACCCATAATTGTTACAACATCTACCAAATTTCACACAATCATGGGTCACTTTTTTGCTAGCAAATCAAAACATTTCTTGGTTGCTATAGCTCAACCCAAATGCCCCTTGAATTTCTACTATCAAAGAATGCCTCTGAATGTTTCCCAGAAACGCGATGATTTTCATGTTGATATTCGGGTGTTGCCATGGACTTTTTTGTGACTAATAATTGTGAGCAATTTGACTAACAATTGTTACGAGCTACAATTTTGACCCATAATTGTGGTTTTGAAAAACGCTGATTGTTTCAGTTAATTATGTTATTTTTCAACCAAACTGAAAATAAAAACACATTTGAACTCAAAGAGGAAGCATTTAATAACTGAAATTCATGCAAAGCTTGATATTTGATCAACTAACACTCGAATAAACAAGTATTTTGTGGTGAAAGGATACGTTAAGTGACTAATGATTGTGGGGGGACTGTACATCTAGTATGCAGGAACATTGTCCATCTTTTGATTATAAATGGTTTCGAAAAAAAAAACCTTTAAAAAAACAGCATAGTCCTAACAAAAATTACTGTTATTAATGTTTATGCCTTCTGTGCTATGGCATTATAATTTTGAAGATGTTGTGGTACGTAAAAACCATAGTGATAAAAGTTACCCCGAAAATCGAAATCCGGTTTTGTAACAAACATTTGATTATAACCAACAAAGCCGTTTGAATTTACTGCAACCAATGATCATGTTTTATACTCCTCACCTCAATTAGTGTTTTAAAACTTTTAGGTATTACGAAAAAGCAACCACTTCCAAAAAAATTAAAAAATGAATGAAAAAAGTGATCAAAGTTCCCTCAGTTAACGGTATGCTTCTTCGTACGCACTTTAAACTCGCCTCTCTCTACTCTATATCGTTTCCTTTGATTAACGTCGGTTAATATAAAGTCATTGCAGTTCCACATTGAACGCAGTATTCAATTAAGTAATTAAGTGGTTGATTCAAATTCAATGAAGCTCTACATCTTTATCTGAAACCCCAAGGGCAGGCAAGGCAATTTCTTTTGCATGTTTTTCAACGTAATTTTTTTTCTTATCTAAATATACTCTTTCAAACTGCACAGTTTGGATTCATTTCTTCACAAAAAAGGTTTCGCTTACTGGATATTATGATTAGAGATGATTACTGCCTTGAAGTTTGCATGGAAGTGAGGTAAACTTAATAATTTGTCAAGTTTATTTGAAGAAACTACTTGTCTGCTCTGTGATAAGGAATCGTGCATTCGGTCATTTATAACTAAGAGGACATCAAAATTCTTATAGCTTTTAAGGAGTTTATCATCAAAGAAAATGGGTTCCAGAAAAATTCAAAAAAAAACATTTTGAAACAATTGTCAAGCAATTGGATATTGCTTATTTGACATCTAACGAGATGAAGGTCAAATTTGAACTAGAAATCTTCAAAAAAGTTGTTTGAAAGAACGATGATCCAACCTTAAGCATACCATACTTTATATTACAGGTATCCGTAGGGACGGGCAACCCTGGACGGTTTTTTGAAAAATCTGGTTAAAATATTTGAACAATCTGAACAAAGTCACGGCATAATATCAAAACATTTAAGAGGATAGCTAAAGAATTTTTCTTGAAATTTAAATTTTTCATCGAATGTAATCAGAAGCATTCAATTATATTTATTGGGTCTTATGTTCAGTTTTTGACCTTATTTTAAGTTTTTGGAGTTTGTAAACTATTTTATTTTGTACATTAAAAAAAATTAACTGCTGTCATCTTTGTTGTGATATTTACACCGTTTGTTGTGATATATTAATGTTTCATTCAAAAATCAAAAAAAACCATAAAAATCCTACAAATATTTAAGAAAAACCTGTTGAAGTTATACATTTAAGTGTCGCAAAATTGCTATCCACCTTCTACATAGCTATGATAACATTAGTCAATGACACACATTCACATTCATACAAACATTTAATATAACCACAAAACGTAACATAATAACATGTAGATCAGAGGGAAAAAATATATTCCATTGATAAAGATAATTGTCTGAAGTGTTCTCTATTTCAAAACTCCTGTAAAATGCATCTGAATGAGCTGCAGACATTTTTTTGGCAGAATCATCTGAGATGAAAATGCAATCTCCGACTGTAGCTCTTTCTTATTCTAACAATTCGGGTGCCCAAAATGGAGGTGTGTTGATCGGGTGCTTCCTACTCCGTCATGCGTTGTTCATGGACAATTAATTCTACTTTTAATAGTTTCCGGAAGGCTCTGACAGGCTCAGGATAATGGAAACGACACGCACATGGACAAAATAAACGACATCGAAGCACGCAATTCTAAAACTGAATTTGTAAAGGAATTTGGGTGAGTTAGAGGGTGGGTGTAGATATGAGGTTATAAACGGGAATTAGGGAGTTCATATTAGACGAAATGTACAGAGCACACAGGACACACATCGTTTAGGAAATCCAACAGGGACAAGACAGCATAAAATGGAGCATATCAACACGCACACACACGCACATTCAGTCATAAACAATCCATTTATGGGTGATAATTTGGTAAAATGATTTACAAGCATTGCAGAACTCGCCGCTCGCCATTCGGGTGGGGAATGGTTTAGCTTTTTGTTTTTGGCTTTTATGAAGGGGGATCAGGCTAACACACTCTGGTTGAAGTACTTGCTCGAGATTTGGAAAATACGAATTTTTTCATTCAGGTCAGGGCTTTGGTCGAGTTTTTCTTTTCAGAAACTTTTTTGAGACTTGACCTGTTGCTTCCAATTCGGCGGGTCGACTTTGTTTTTTGTTTTGACTTATTTTACAATTTGTGACGAGTAAGGTTTTTTTTGTGTCGATTCTCGATTCAATTGGTGTTTGCTGATGATTGGTGTAGCATTTGGAGCTGCCATTTGGAGCTAGCTTAATTGTCTGGATAACAGGCTTGCTAGTAGCGTAAGAACTGTGAAGTTGCGCGAAAGCTTTTCGTTATAAAAGCTGTGCCATCTTGCCACCAGTTTTGCCGATGATGGTGGTGGTGACGTCTAGAAACGTTGCAATTAGAATATGGAAATAGAGTTTGAACAATAGAACTATGTACTATGTATGTAGAAGTTTTATATTTGTGATGAATATTTTACATTATGAGATAATGAAAGAAAGAATAATGATAAAACTTAACTTTGAAATATTTATAAGTATTTTGCTGGTATCGGATATTTCGGTTGTTAAATCAATCTTATGATTTTTGTGACAACTATTTTGATTTATTTTCAAATATATTTTTTGTTGAGGTTGAATCGTGAAATGATAAATTTATAGTGCCAATTGCATATTATTTGATTGAAAAAAAAATACAAAACTGTTTTTGCTTGGTTCAAGTTCGTTGCTTGATTAACCCATCGATGAACAAGCTCGATTTTTTACTACGCTTTTAAACAAACCAAAATTCTATATTAAATTTTTAGAACCAGTTGTTTAGCGTATAATTCTGTAATCAATTTCATGACTAAAGCAAAAATTAATAAATTAAATCCTCAAAATAAATTTGCAAACGAAAAATAAAAATAAATTGGAAATATATATTTTAACTTTGTTGTGTTGTGAGCCTACTTGGTTGAATGATTAACATTCATCTATCAAAATACACATTCATCAATCGAAAACGCTCACTGAAGAAGGTAGCAAGTTGGTATCGAAATACCGGTATATAAACTTTTCATTTACCGTGGTTGAATTCAAAGGAATCTTTCGATTGCTTTCATTCGATTGCTTTGATTCATATATTTAAAGTATTAGTATTAGTAGTAGTAAATTTCTATGTAAAGACTCGTTTGTTTGGCAACATTCGATTTTGGAAACATCCGATTTTGACACATGTGCCAAAATTGAACGATTTTTAGAAAAAATAAAATAGGAATTTAGGGGTTCGCAACCACCCCCCTCCCTGGAGATTTTTTTCCAAGTAAATTTTTCATTTCAGGAAATAACTTAACCGTTTTAATGGAAAACTGCTTTATCCCAAAATGTATTCGAAAATAATTGTGAACAAACATGTCATAAAATTGGCTGGCCTCTGGTGCAATTTAGTCCTAAATAGCTAAGTTTTCCAGAATTCTTGAATTTACCCAGAATTGCCTGGATACTTAGAAAAAGTATCAAGACATCTCCGGTCTAGGCCAGGTGTTGCAAAATACTGTCTGGATATCGCCGGTTTTTTTTGGGAATACTAAGTAAATCAAATGTGGTGATGGCAATTTTTAATTTTTGGGTTCAAATACAAAATTTTAACACATTCAGGACCACGAGGAAATCTTAGCCGAGAAACGCCGCAGTACGGCAAACTTTATCCCAAAACCTAATAGAACAAATTTTAAAAACTTAGTATATTTGAGTTATCGAACGTGTTGTGCACAATTTTGCAGATCAAAATAAACAAAAATATAAAATTATGCAAAGTTTATTTAGAAATGGGACAGTTATGAATGCGTGTATCCAGAAAACCATTCATTCGATTGGAGTACTTTCTTTGAAGAAATTAAATTAATATTATGTTTATTCATATAAAAAATTAAAAAAAAACATTTTTTTTGTTTTTTGTAAAATATATTTGTACTTTATTCTTGGTATCTCTCATCGGCCGGCGCGCACTTTTTTCGGTAATATTATTGATCAGTTTTTTCGACTCATACTTCGTCAAATCTAAATTTTCGGTGGCTGCATTCTCTTCTTTCACTTTCCACTATTTTTTGGTTCAATACTTTTCTTATGAAAGAAAATGAGTGCAATTTGGTGGATTTAACTGTTTCGAAATTAACAAAACTTGATGATTTTTGTGCCACAAAAATAAGTTTTTAATGGAATGTTTGGTGGCAAAATCAGACAAAACGAAGGAAACCCATCATGAGATTGAATTTAAAGAATAATCGAATAGTATAGATCGTAGATTATGAAATATACATACAAGAGTAATTTTTTATGCTTTTAAAAATATCGAAAACCAATGTTTTTGTTTAGAAAATTGTTAGTTTTTCAAAAGTTTTGTTATCCATCAGAAATTATCTGTCTAATTGCCTCGATACCGGCTTTACAGCTAACGAGCTACGGAACTCGCAAAAATTTGTTGTTTGAGATTAGGTTATAATTGTCATAACAATCTAACACTTTCAGCTTATCGGAGAAAAATTGCGAGACATTTCAGCGATCTACACTTAATTTTTCGCTTATTAAAAATAAAAAATTCTGGTAAGAGGCTTGATATCCCTGATGGCCCTAAACCGTAGTTTCCGATCATGCGCTCATCTAGAATGCTTGATTTGAACTTTGTGGACATTTTTGACATTGTTTGCATACTCTTCCATAAAATTTTCCATTTTATAAATAATCAGCCAACTATCGATTTGATTATGTTGGATTTTGAAGGAAACTGTGCAACATTATTTTTTCGTTTTCCTTGCATCGTAAATATCTCAAAAAAACGAGTTAATTTTAATAAGGATATGGATACTAAATCCGGGAACTTAATTTCGATGACGCGTGGGCGGCTACACTGGATTCGTTGCTCCTGCTTTTATCTACTGCGTTTTTGTGCTCGTTAATTCTGGTTCTGAATTTCCGTCTGGTTTGACCAATATAGACGGCCAGGCAGTTTTGACATGGAGTCTCATAAATTCCAGATCTCTCTTCCGGTGGCACTTTATCTTTTAGAGAAACCAGTCGATCTTTCATGACTTTATTGCCTGATTTTTTTTATCACATTTTCAAGTTAACGTGTGTTTTAGATACTTAGGATGCAAATAGACCTGGCAAAAAAAATGCACAAATACCTCGGAAATTCTTTATTTTCGACTTGTAAACTCATGAGCTAATGATTTTTTCTGATTGTTTTTTTCGGTCCAAATGGTTGAAAAGTATAAAGAGCCACTCTAGGATGCTCACAAAGTTAAAACCAAACCCTTGATCTCAACTATGGTAAAAAGTTTATGGTTATTGGGGATAACTGAATGCAGACCCTTTAACTAAGCAATAAATTCGTTTACGGCAGGCAAAAGGCGTTACCTGACTAGTAGACACCAAGTAAATATCTAATATTGAGCAGTTCCATAGATCGCAACCTGTGCAACCGGGTTTTACGCAATGTAACAGATGTGTTCAGATTAACCAAGAAATTTATGTTCAAACCGAATTGAAAAGGTCATATTCTTCGAGATGCCTACTCATGATAAGGTTCCCACCAGATTTCAATTGATTTTTTCTGATGCATTTGTGTAAAACATCATGAATTTGCAAAGGTTTTGCTACTGTGTGTAAAAATAATAGATCAATACATGACTGAAAAATGTGTTCAAAGATAAAAAAGAGATTTAATAATAAAGTAAGAATATTTCTTGTAATCAACGATAAATTATTTTTTTAATATTTTTTCATTTAATATCATTCATCCACCTTCATTTCTTCCATAGAGAGTTTTTCGATCAAATGAATAGTTTTTAAAATACACACGTTTGTAACTGCTCGGATTCTAAATGATCATCACCTTAGGTCGAATAGTACATTATACAGGTAACAAAATGCTGTCAAAAATTTGTATGACTGTCTCATTTCTAAATGAACTAAGCTTTAATACGGGTTTCGTGAAGTTTTTCAAATGAATTGCTCGAAATAGTCTGGCCCGGATACGTGCGAAAAATTAAACCTGGAATACTTTAAACCACTCTAGGCCTTAGATATTTTATTTTCCGACAGTATTTACGTTCAGAAATTGAACCAATTTTTTATTGTGAATTTGTAATTGCAATTTTACAAACCTTTTGTATTGAAACTCAAATCTTGACGCTTAAAAACCTTTATTCGCCTTGAGAATGTTTTTTTAAGACGTGTAAGTAATCTATTTCAGAATTACAAATGTTTTCTTTTAAAATGTTAAAAACCTTATCTTTAATATTTACATATTTTCTATTACTCTATAACAAAACAAAAATCAGGCAATATCCGCACAAATCCGACCAAAATCTATGTATTTTCAACTTAAACTGAAATATCAGGTGAAAATAAACAATTGAAAAAATGATTGTTGTCTTGACATTCCAAAAAATGTATGCGAATTTATTTCGTTAAAACATATTTAAAGCTTAGTTCTTTTAGAAATGGGACAGTTACGAGTGCGTGTATCTCAACAAACATTCGTTTGATCTAAATACTTTCTTTGAAGGAAATGAAGGTAATTTCATGATAATTCATGAAAAAATTGAAAAAAAATATTTATCGTGTTTTGTAAGAAAAAATTCTGCTTTATTCTTGGTACCTCCCATCGGCCAGCGCACACTTTTTCCAGTCATGATTTTGATCAGTTTTTCAAAGTTACACTTCGTTAAATCTGTATTTTAGGTAGCTACATCCTCTATCTTCAATTTCTGATACTTTTGGGTCTAATAATTCTATTTTAGAAGAAACTGAGGGCAATTTAGTGGATACAGCTGTTTCGAAATTAACAACATTTGATTATTTTTGAGCCACTTTCAAGCGTTTTTTATGAAATTTCTGCTGGAAAAATCTGACAATAACGAAGTAAAACCATCCCGAGATTAAACTTAAAGTATAATCGATTAGTATAGATCGTAAGTTGCGAAGAATTCATAGAAGATTGCTCTTTTTAGGCTTTTAAAAACAACGAAATCAAATGTTTTCGTTTTGAAAATTCTTGTTTTTTTTCCACAGGAGCAGAATTTTGGCAAATCAATATTTTATACAAAACATCCAGTAGATTCATATTTTAATATGCTCGGGACCTTGCCACGAGCAGAGATAATATAGGATTCAAACGCTGGAATTGGTTTGAAATAGGGTATTTCATAAGTTTGTCGTTCATCAGAAATCATCTGTCCCATTGCCTCGGTACCGACTTTACAGCTTACGAGCTCTGGAACTAGCAAAAAAAAAAGTTGTTTAAGGTTTGGTATGCATGACTCATTACTAGGCAACACTTTTAGCTTACCGGAGAAAAATTTTTCGAACATTTCAGCGATCTACCCTTAGTTTTTCGATTATTCAAAATTTAAAATGCTGGTATGAGACTTGACCTCCCTGATGACCCTTAACCGTAGTTGCCGATCATGTGCTTCACTCCAACGCTTGTTGTGAACTTTGTAGACACTTTTGACAGTATTTGCATACTTTTCAACCACTCACACACAGTAATTCTTTGAATAATCGACGGTTTTGTCAGCTATCATTTTGATAATGATGGATTTAAAAGGAAACTGTGCAAAATTTTTTTTTTCTTTTTCTAGTGCATCGTAAATATCGCAAAAACGAGTGAATTATAAATTTTGAAAAAAATAGGGCGTGTAGTGCTTTTCATAGGTAGCAAAATGCAGTCAAAATTTTGAACGTCCGATTACTAGTAAACGAGCTATTAGCAAATGAAAGTGTCCCATTTCTAAAAGAACTAAGCTTTATAAAAAAATGCTTATTTGATGCAAAAATCACAAATTTCGTAAGCTAAGTGAATTTTGAGTACGGATTTAGCTTAAACTGTAAGAAAATCCAGTCAAAATTTGGGTTTTAACCTCCGTATCTAGACAACCTGAACAGTCCGGGTAGTTCTCAATGTTATCTTTGAAAATCCGAGCAAGCTCGGTTCAATCCCGGCAATTTGGAATGCTTACTTTACAGGATCCAATATTTCAACTGTAAGCGACAAAATATTCAGAGCTAGAAATTTAAAACTATAAAACCTGTATTTGGAATTCCTTAATTTTTTTTATTTTTATTATTTATTATTTGTTGATTATTCAAGAGATTTAATTTCTCAACCTTCACTTTGTTGAAATATACTTTCAATGTTGTATTATAAATGTGTAAAGTTGTTATTGCGAACTTCAAAAATGCCAATTCTCAGCCATCTATTTTGATAACGGGAAGAATTTGACTATAATTTTATCGCTAAGTTTGATCACTGGCACCCTTAAAACTAATTTTAAAATGTTTTTCTTATAATCAAATAAAATTCAATCATCAACTATGTGTTTTGGATTAATTCTCTTAATTAAAATTGTTAAATTTTAATTCGTATTCGTAACCTGCTGATGCTTAGAAAATAGTCATTTCAAATTTGTAAACAAGATTGCTTAAAATTAATTTTCAAGCAAATTTATAATTCAGGGTATAGAAAATCTTTTTGAAAAATTAAGTATTTATTGACTTACCAGAAAAAAACATTGATTTGAAATTTTAATTCTGATTAGTTTTGAATCTAAACATTAAATTTTTTTTCAAGTTTGTGTGATGGTCGTAAGCAGAAATCTATTTCTTAATTATTTGTGTATTTTTTGGTATTTTTTAATGTCTATCTGAATTTGAGTTTCCAAAGATCCCATTGCACGGGCCTACTCTCCACACTTCCGAGTTGCATTATGGACAGCTCCAATGCTTACATCTTCCATTCACGCCAACTGACTCAGCGCAATGTGTGGTGTACTTTCATTTGTGGACAATAATATTTTGTACTTTTTCGGAAAAATGCTTCTCATTTTCACAAAAATTATGAAAACTCGAGCTCACGATACACAGAATTTTATGTTGATCTGTAAACAACAACACACAGCAGAAACCAGCTCTTTAAACGTAATCCGGAATTACCAGGATTGTATCAAAATCGTGCTTATTTAGACATAATGGGACACCCTATATGTATGCATGAGAAACTGAGAAACAGAATTCGAACTTCGCGTTAAAGTTGAACAAGAACAGAGAACAAATAGTTTTAAGTTTTCTTTTCAATAATATTGTTGAAACCTCAAAAGTCGAAAAGCTGCAGGATTTGATCTGTCAGCAAATGGAATTTGTGATCTCCCACTAAAAAATAGGTGAGTATAATGTTTTTATGTCGTTGGCTCCACTCGATTATTCCAAAGGTAAGTCTTAGACCTGGTTCAGGAAGCTGGAATCGAGTCGAGATTTTATTAAAACATTTTCTCGTGTGAATTTGGCTGGTAGCAATCTGTGTGTTCATGGCCAAGGTTATCTAGGCATCGAGCATGTTGTTTGGTCGTATGAAGTCAATTTCTTCGCTAATAGGTTCCCTTCGTAGCCGAGGTAGACAAACCGATGTTCCAATTAGAGATGTGTTGACTGCGATGGACCTTGACTAAGGTTGCCAGATTTTTTTCAGGATGAATCCTGGCCATTTTATCTAAAAACCTGGCAAAATCCAGGCATTTGTTTCGAAATTTTCGAAAGTCCGAGCAATATCCAAGCAAATTTGTTCAGAACTCAGGAATTAAAACTCATCAGTTTACAATATCGTATTTTAGGCAAAAAATCGTTCAGATTATGTTTTTGAAAATTGCTCAAAATTTTCGATTTTGACGCATAAATAAAAAAAATGTGCAACACAATTGGTTTTTTTTTGTTTGATTTGTTTGTTTGACTTTTCTTTTTTCTTTTTTTCTGAACATCAATGAAAAATAGATTTGAACCAAACATATTATAATCAACATTGGTAACTCTCAGCATGCTTCATAAACTTCAGCAAGGACATGTATATCAGCACCACCTCCTGGAGAAAGTTCTTACTAGAAGGAAATTTCAAGCATTGAGGTACTGAGGAAACTCTGAAAATTCTTTCCATCAACCGTGGGTTCGTGTCTTAACTACAAAAGTTCGTGTTTGAACTTGCATTTCTATGACCACGCAGAAAAATTTGTTTATGTTTTATTTTCAACATAGGAATTTTAGCCTACTCCAATTTTTCTTCGCGGAGCAAATTATGTTGCTATGGTTCTCAATTTGTGTTGTTTTCTGCCGAATGGAAAAAAGGTCCCGACTGACGGAGTATGCTAATAAATCTACAATTTGAGATTCTAATGTCATTTGAATTGAAACAATCATTGCTGGAAATTTCACTTTTTGGACAATACTGAAGATTTCATAAAAGAAATCTTAAAAGGGCAACAATTTACTAAGTAAATTGATCTTAAAATCTTCTCTACAATATGATTTGAGATTTTTTGATGACCACATCATCATTATTGTTATTATTATTATTATGATTATCTGGAGCTCGTTTGGTAAATGGAAATCAGAATTTCCCTTAAATGAATAATTTGGTAAAGAAAAAAATCTTCTGTAGAATTAGCTCTTTTTAATACTTTTCATTCAGGCACATCTGATTTTTTGAAAACTCCAAAACATGTTGAACCGATAAATCAAAATCATATTTTGAGTATAAAATTTATTAACGAAGTCAGCTTACTTATCATGAAAGATATTATGAAAAAATTAGTAGATATACTTGTGATGTATTTAGTATATCTGTCATATCGGGACACAAAGTTTTGGTGATAATGAGCTTAACAGTTTTCGCCAGAAGCTTTCGAAATTTAGTCTCAGGCAACTTCGGTCTTCTCGATAGCATTTATTCATGTTCGTAAGAACTTTCCTCACTTAGAGGCGCGTTTCATGTGTCCTTCAAGTTTCTGGGGAGTGAGGAATATCCCTACTATTATTATATTTGTTTGAACAGTAATTGTATGAACAAACCCCCCAATTTTAGCTCCGTCAAACTTAATGATCTGAGCTGTTTCAAATAAAGAATTTACAAAAAAACTTATAATGAACGATCCCAGATGTGCCTGTGCTTGTTTTATATTATCATAGATTTTTTTGAACTTCACAGATTACGCCGACTTCATTTTAAAAAAAAAATCTAGATATTTTTTCTGAGCATCATGCAATTAAATTTGATGCAGATAACTTTTCAAGTTTCTTTCTCGTTATTGAAAGTTGAATTTTCTTTATTCTATATCATTCTATATCGTTTGCATTTTCTGGAAGAAGCTTATAAAATCTCGCCATATGTCCAATATACCATGATAAGTGTTTCTTTAAACTCTATAAATATTAATGAACCATATCTGCAAGTTCTGTTATTCAGGAGAATATTTTAACACGACAAATTTCAACAAAGCATACTGCACCACAAACACCTATCTTTGAAAAATTGAAAAATTAAATTTTTATTAAATAAATCATTTTTGATATTAATATCATTTTTTTCATTTTCAGCTCATATAAAGTACATCATTTGAAAGCTATGATAAAAATGAGTCATTCATTTTATCAGAATTCAAAAACTTTGAAGTCAGATTAAAAAGAAGTCCCATACGGTTCCAAACTGTTTTATTTTTCAAGATCTAGTTTTGGGTCTCAAAAATTTAATGACAGAGTTTCCAACATGCAAACGGGATTTTTCCCCGTAGTTTTACAATCATTTGAAACATTCAGCTCTTGAGTTTCATTAAATATTTTGAAAATATGTATTATATAATTTTCAATTCGTCCACGGATTTTACTAGGAATAGGAAGGCGGATTTAAAATTGCACCAATCATACCACTTCAGATGAAAGCATCAAAAATAAGTTAAATAATTATTTTGTATTCAAATTTTTCAACATTTACAAAAGGGTCGAGAGCACCAAATTAAACTTTTGTAAGGAGCTTACAATAAAACAGAAGAAATATACTTAAAATTAAATTTAGGCTGCCAGATTTTTTTCAGCAGGTATCCGGGCCGGACAAATCCCGACCATTTCATATGAAAACCTGGCAAAATCCGGGCATTCTATTTAAGTTTCGACGTCCAAAAATTCGGGCAATATTCGGTCAAATTTTGTCAAAACTTAGAAACTACTAAACAAAAATCAAGAAAAAAAAATTTTTTTTTCAATTAATTTTAACGACAGATTTTAAATTGTAAAGGCTTTCAAAAACCCATTCATGATTATTTTAATAAATCTTGTTTAAAAAATTTCATTTTGGAGGCATAATAAAAACAAATTTACAACACAGTTTGCTTTTTTTTTAGATTTGCTAAATGAAGTGAATAAATTCGGGCAAAATCCGGGCTTTTTTCAATGAAATCCGGGCAACCGAATTAAATATTCGGGCAAACTCGGATAAATCAGGGCAATCTGGCAACCTTAAACTAGATGTACTAAACAACTAAAACTTTGTCCCTGGAGTTCGGCACCAGTATGAAAATTTCTTCGAATAAAAGCATGAGTTTTAATACGGTGATTACTAGGGAATTAAAAAAAAAGAACGCTTACATGAACACATTTTATGTTGCTCTCTTGTTGAGCGGGTTTCTCAAATAATAAGCCAATGTCTCAATTCACTTCACTTGAGTGATATGCAATGAATGCTCTTTAAAACTTCACAACAAAAATTTGAAACTTCATGACGCATAAAGCTCATTCAGCTGTAGAATTTTATGATGCAAAGCTTAACAGGAGGAAAAACAATCTACTTTAAATCAATGTCATGTGAACTTCTTATAATTAATTGAAATTTGCGTTTGAAGGCTTGATCCAAAGATTAAAGGTTACTGCTTTGTTGATCGTTAAAAATCTATGCCATGTTTTTTTTGTTCAATTGATCTTAAAAAACATCTTTACCATCTATGATCAACAAACTTAATTTGACAGAAACAATGCAAAAATATTACGAAAATCCGAAAACTCCGACTTTCCATTTTCCGGTGCTTACTAAAAAATCGTCCAACTTACTTTGGTTTCAAGCTCTAGAAAATAGATCGTTTAATTTTTACTTGATATGTAGTAGGTGAAAAAAAAAATTATCAAAGTTTGTTTTCACTCTTACAAACTATTCTCAAATAACAACTTTCTGTCTACTCTGAAAGTTATGAATGTTTGATCATATATTGGTCCGGTTGAAAAACTAATAAGCTTTAAGAAGCTATTAGCATCCACAACACTTGTTCTAACACAAAAACATGTCGTCCTGTGGTACGAGAATTGATTGCCCTCAGGGGATCAAAACAAACCAAGAAAAAAAAAATAGGAAAAAGAGTTGACATTCTGGGTCCACTGAATTTGGCACCACAATGAGCCTGAACCGGGTGGTGTTTTTCATTCTTTTTTTTTTTGCTGGTCCACCCGAATAAATGGGCAGTCATCGATAAAATGAGAAAAGTTTAATTACACATAATCAACAACAGCCACCAACCTGCGACAGTTCCTCGAGGGACCACCAAAGCATTAGATCCATCCGGATTCGTCCAACTAAACCACCGGAAAAATACGCAGGGCTCGATGGGAAAAGTTTTGGTTATTTTTCATCGAAAAACCGGGCTCTTTCTGACTGAACTGGCGGACCGGATGCGGAAGCCGGAATTGCCCGGAATAGTCGCACGAAACGGAAATTGTAGCGCCGAACATCAGCAGAAAAACTGAACGGGCAAAAATGTTTCATCAGCAAAAGGGGGCGCGAAATGGTTAGAATTTTTTTTTGATGGCAGGGTCATCATCGACATCAAAACATCTGACGATGGATGCGGATGGAATGCAATGAACTTCAAATTAAAGTTCAGAATCAGTAGCATTATTTACAATATAATAGAAATTCATATTTTTATATGCTTGAAAATCTTTCTTTGAAACCAAAATATGAACTTAAGTTTCGATCCATCATAAGAATAATGATCAAAATTTATGATAATTTTTCATCACTCATTTTAAAGCTTGTGAAAAAAAACTAATTATTTTATCAATTTGAATTGCATTTTGGTGGATGTCAAGAACACTTAATCTCGGACTGATTTAATTAATCTTCCCGAAGCTAATCCATTCAGCTCGTCCCTCAATCGGGAAAGTCTCGTACCAAATCGCTCTCATTGAATCAATATTTAATCCCTCCACCGTATTTGAAATTCAAATTAAAGCTAAAACAAACTGACTGATTGACTTTAATCTGGCCACTTTTACGCTTGGCCGTTCATTTGGGAGCAGCAGCTTCAGCAGACCTGATCGAAAAATTATCAGCACTTCAACCGATTTTCCCACGGCTGGCATGGCATTTTCCTCGTAAATCTCCCACTTTGGGGTTGGATTGGGTTTGGTACGAACATTTTCGGTTTCACAACGCATCACCCACCTTTAATTCTACCATGAAAAAAGGTTAAATTCCTCTTTTCCCCTTTTTCCTCACCGTTTCCAGCAAACCGTCAACAAAAGGACTCATTTCGACGAGCTTCGATCAGTTTTGGGAAAAGACAAGAGCAATTTCCCTTGGCCCATCCTTTGGGAGTTGACCGACTAAATTTCCGATTTTCTAGGGTAATATTCCGGAGACCGAAACAGAAAACCGAAGAAAAAAAACCCAAACCTCTTCCCATCTTCTCAAGGGGCCCATTCATCACTTTGTTTGTGTCATCTTTCGTCTATTGCTGGTGCTTTTACATATTGAAAAGTTCGCTGTTTCACCGTTTTTTTTTTGCTATCTGAACAAAAAATGGAAATTAGTTTCGAAGTCTAGATTGGGGTTGTTTTCCCATCACTGCCCTAGGTTTCCGGAAGAGGTGACAAAGATGACGAAATTGGGAGACGTTTGGTTGAGTGAAAAACTTTTCTGATTGATTGTGGTCTCAGGGACGATTTTTGATGGTTGGGGTATTGTTCGATTTTTTTCAGATCGTCAAGTGGTAAAACTGAAATCGTGTTGTTGGCGTTATTATTTAGCGGATCTGCTGGTTTTGGGACCGGAAAACAATGATTGGCAGCAAAGGATTGAAGAGCACAAAAACTGTCTCGAGGGAAATAAAAATAGACAGAAATGAAATTTTGTTATTTCAAATGATGGAGTATTGATTTGTAAAAAATTCATTTGATAATTTATACAAAATTAAATGCCAAACCATATAAAAAATTCTTCTGATATTTTGAGTGTGTAGAACAAAATCCGAATGGATTTTAAATTATGATACTTTTCAAATTTTTATGATTTGGATAATTTTCCAGTCTTAAAATTTTTGTCATTTTTGTCTTTTTTGTCATTTTTGTCATTTTTGTCATTTTTGTCATTTTTGTCATTTTTGTCATTTTTGTCATTTTTGTCATTTTTGTCATTTTTGTCATTTTTGTCATTTTTGTCATTTTTGTCATTTTTGTCATTTTTGTCATTTTTGTCATTTTTGTCATTTTTGTCATTTTTGTCATTTTTGTCATTTTTGTCATTTTTGTCATTTTTGTCATTTTTGTCATTTTTGTCATTTTTGTCATTTTTGTCATTTTTGTCATTTTTGTCATTTTTGTCATTTTTGTCATTTTTGTCATTTTTGTCATTTTTGTCATTTTTGTCATTTTTGTCATTTTTGTCATTTTTGTAATTTTTGTAATTTTTGTCATTTTTGTCATTTTTGTCATTTTTGTCATTTTTGTCATTTTTGTCATTTTTGTCATTTTTGTCATTTTTGTCATTTTTGTCATTTTTGTCATTTTTGTCATTTTTGTCATTTTTGTCATTTTTGTCATTTTTGTCATTTTTGTCATTTTTGTCATTTTTGTCATTTTTGTCATTTTTGTCATTTTTGTCATTTTTGTCATTTTTGTCATTTTTGTCATTTTTGTCATTTTTGTCATTTTTGTCATTTTTGTCATTTTTGTCATTTTTGTCATTTTTGTCATTTTTGTCATTTTTGTCATTTTTGTCATTTTTGTCATTTTTGTCATTTTTGTCATTTTTGTCATTTTTGTCATTTTTGTCATTTTTGTCATTTTTGTCATTTTTGTCATTTTTGTCATTTTTGTCATTTTTGTCATTTTTGTCATTTTTGTCATTTTTGTCATTTTTGTCATTTTTGTCATTTTTGTCATTTTTGTCATTTTTGTCATTTTTGTCATTTTTGTCATTTTTGTCATTTTTGTCATTTTTGTCATTTTTGTCATTTTTGTCATTTTTGTCATTTTTTTCATTTTTGTCACTTTTGTCATTTTTATCTTTTTGTCATTTTTGTCATTTTTGTCATTTTTGTCATTTTTGTCATTTTTGTCATTTTTGTCATTTTTGTCATTTTTGTAATTTTTTTCATTTTTGTCACTTTTGTCATTTTTATCATTTTTGTCATTTTTGTCATTTTTGTCATTTTTGTCATTTTTGTCATTTTTGTCATTTTTGTCATTTTTGTCATTTTTGTCATTTTTGTCATTTTTGTCATTTTTGTCATTTTTGTCATTTTTGTCATTTTTGTCATTTTTGTCATTTTTGTCATTTTTGTCATTTTTGTCATTTTTGTCATTTTTGTCATTTTTGTCATTTTTGTCATTTTTGTCATTTTTGTCATTTTTGTCATTTTTGTCATTTTTGTCATTTTTGTCATTTTTTTCATTTTTGTCATTTTTGTCATTTTTGTCATTTTTGTCATTTTTGCCATTTTTGTCATTTTTGTCATTTTTGTCATTTTTGTCATTTTTGTCATTTTTGTCATTTTTGTCATTTTTGTCATTTTTGTCATTTTTGTCATTTTTGTCATTTTTGTCATTTTTGTCATTTTTGTCATTTTTGTCATTTTTGTCATTTTTGTCATTTTTGTCATTTTTGTCATTTTTGTCATTTTTGTCATTTTTGTCATTTTTGTCATTTTTGTCATTTTTGTCATTTTTGTCATTTTTGTCATTTTTGTCATTTTTGTCATTTTTGCCATTTTTGTCATTTTTGTCATTTTTGTCATTTTTGTCATTTTTGTCATTTTTGTCATTTTTGTCATTTTTGTCATTTTTGTCATTTTTGTCATTTTTGTCATTTTTGTCATTTTTGTCATTTTTGTCATTTTTGTCATTTTTGTCATTTTTGTCATTTTTGTCATTTTTGTCATTTTTGTCATTTTTGTCATTTTTGTCATTTTTGTCATTTTTGTCATTTTTTTCATTTTTGTCATTTTTGTCATTTTTGTCATTTTTGCCATTTTTGTCATTTTTGTCATTTTTGTCATTTTTGTCATTTTTGTCATTTTTGTCATTTTTGTCATTTTTGTCATTTTTGTCATTTTTGTCATTTTTGTCATTTTTGTCATTTTTGTCATTTTTGTCATTTTTGTCATTTTTGTCATTTTTGTCATTTTTGTCATTTTTGTCATTTTTGTCATTTTTGTCATTTTTCATCAGATTTTAAAAAAAATTCAAAATTAGAGTTTTCAGAGAAAAGCGTTTTTCGTGGCTATTAAGTTAGAAATCGAAAAATTGGCTTTCAAAATTTAATGGAAACCATTTTGTAAAAACTCATTCTATCAACCTGGTTTAAAATTTATTTAAGCTTTAAACTCAGTCAGATTGACTTTTCCGAAAGGTACAAAACATAGGAATAAACAGAAACCACAAATATTCAGAAGTGATTAAAATCATCGTCCTTTCTTTTACTCCTCCCGAACAAGTGTACAAGAAAATTGCACACTAATTTCCCTCAAGAAAACCGGTACCGAAAACGTGAACGAAATAACAATCAATGAATCCGTTGAGGTGTAATTTCGAATCCAATTTACCTTTCCCGGCACAGACTGGAAGAAGTGGGTTAAATTTGGCTAATCCAAATTTCCTGAAAAAAAAAAAAACAAAATAAAAGGCGAAACAAAGAAAAAGCGGTTGCAGAATGTAAAATCGTTCATGAAAATATGCTAACGAAGACAAAAGGCGTCGAAGCCCCCGTGTTGTTGTCGTTGTTGGTTCATTGAAGAAACGATGGGAAAGGTCCTCCTTAGATCTCTCATCAGATAATCACCTTCATTAATCTTCGTTTTTGATAACACGCCGACGATGTGCCGGTGAGCTGCCTGCAGTCGGCTTTTCCTTGAGGGACTGAGTTTGAGGCTCAGATTACGTGATTTGGATTTTCCTGCTTTCCATTTTTGGGGAGGTGTCATCGTTTCTCTCTGCTTTGAATGGTTCAGAGCCAAGTATTGCCAGTAAACTTTCAAGGCCATCAAGGGATTCAATTTCTGCGGATCGATGGTACATTTACTTGTTACTTCAAGATAAGAATTGGAATGAAATTCAATGTCTCTCGAATTGTCTTCGATTGGAATTTATAACCCAATTCATGAGACTTTTTCTGTTTTTCGTGAAAATGATTCCCAGTATTTTAAGTTCAAAAACGGATTCACTGTTTTTCGAAAGGAAAAGGTTCGATTACAGAATTTTTTTTTATTCTAAAACACTTTTTGAGAACGTTGCTGAGGGCTAGAAAATCAAATGATGCAGGCAACCCTGAGTGCAGGTGAACCAACATATTGAAGCATTTACATGAAGAATGAATCCGGTGCCGGTGTTTTCCAAATGAAACGTAAAAGCTTCTACCACCAAAGTATCACCGAAAGTAAAACAACTGATTGATGCTTTTTGGCAAAACGATGGCCCTCGTTCGGGGTGTGCTTTTTGGGATTCTCAAAAGAGCCTTGACCAACAACAAAAACAAAAAGTTTGAGACCTGAGGTGACGACGAACGCTGAACTTTCGGAGTAGGTTCGTTTCTGATCGTTAATGGAATTACTCACGTTAATTATAATTCAGGGGATCATCCCAAGGCGAAGCAGGACTGGATAGGATTTAATCCAAGGGTGGACGAATATTTGTAGCTACACATTTCGGCAGACGTTTTAGTACGAATCGGAAAAGCAGTGCCCCAGGGCTTGAAAGTTTCTGTTTCGCAAGTTCGCCTGTTTTGTGTTAATGGTAATGGCATTGAATGGAGTACTTTGGAATGGTTGAGACAATAAAAAAAGTAACTATAAAAATTATGTACGGTTCTAAACAGAAAAGATAATTGGTGTTGAAATTCCTTTGAAGTTGAGTTCAAACAATGGAAATGAGCTTGAAGGCAGATAAGTTCTATTACGGTAAGAATTTTCAAGGGCATCTGGAATTCGAAATTATTTTTGAGATTTTATTGATCATTTAACGACATGTCGCGGAGACTTTTTATCATATGCAAAAAGGATAGACTATTATGAGAGAAGTGGTCAAACAGAACTGACCCTGCCACAACAATTTTTGAAAAAGTATTTTCATAATCTTCCTAAGTTCCTACAATCACGCTAACTACTTATCAAAATTTTATAATTAAGTTTTTACACCCGCTTTAAAAAATCATTTTGGAACTCGGAAACATGAGTCTGAAAAACAAAATCAAACTTACAACCACCACCGTTTGACGAAGAGTTAAACATTCAGCTTTTTTTTTAACAACTACAAAAGGAGTTTATTCGAAAAAATGCAACACTTTGTTTTGTAAACAACTGTTGATGCAGGATGAAAGTTGATGAAATTTTCAGCAAACCTTCTCAATATCTTTTTACTTGTGCAAATTTTAGAGACGTTCTATTGTATACATTGTATACATTGAACCACCTTATTCTAAATAAAAGTTTCATTAAATTTCGTTTTATGTTTTGTGAAGTTTTACCTTCCAAATTACTCAAAAAACTCTAATTTGGTCGAAGTTATGACAAATTTAGCAGATTTCATTCCTCCGGCTCAAAAACAACACATTTGAGTTTTTATCATTCCACCACAGTTTTCGCGTAATGGTATGATTCCAGATCCAACCGAAGCAGAGTAGAAACTTTGTAGGACTTATTGAAGTTTCAAGAAGTCCTACATTGAAGTTCTAGGGAAACGGTCGCATTTGGAGGCAGTTTTTTATCTCCGAAAAACAGGCTTAACTTGTCAACAAAAATTTTCTTACTGGAAACCTGCCAGGTGCCCACAAAAGAGTTCGTTTAGCTGACCATTACTTATTTGTTTCAAAGTATCTTCCTGCTTGCGGTCCAAATATTTTGCGCACGATTCAAGCACCGTATTTTGTTTATTTTATCGGTGGGCAGCTTTTTTTTTATCTTGTGGAAATGAAATCAGTCATGTTTATTAGTCAGTAAATCACTCAGTAAAATCAACCTTTTTATTACTTCCTCTCACTCTAAAATATCTCGTTTTTTACTAGTCACATGTGTACTACACATTATAAAGTAACTTAAATTTTTTTAAATTTATATAAGAACTATCTTCTACAAATTTAACACTACAATATTGGTGCCTCAAAGCTACTAAATTTGTACATTTTGGTCCAGTGGTTTCTGAGATACAGATTTACAAATTATGGTGTTTCACGCTACAGTCTCTTTGCGATATTTAATGTGTTAATTTCATGAAATCAACCATCTTCAGTATTATTCAAATTTTAACTCACTGTTAGATCCTCTACGACTCCTTAAACGATTCACTTTATGAAATTTGGTCGAATATTTGATTTCCAGCTGTTTTCGGGTCTGCCACAAAGTTGCCGATAAAAAAATTGTATTTTAACGAAAAAAAAAAATGGCTTTCTGTGACTTTACCCAAAAAAAAACAATTATCCAAAATGACATGCACATAAAAATGAATTTTAAAAAAATCTTCAAAATTTAAGAATTCTGTGAAATATGTAGTTATTTTGGTGATGTGATTTGTGAAAGAAATTCGCTCAAAATTATGTGATATTAAAGATTTTTCTGTAATTTCGGCAACCTCGGTCTCCTACTGGAATTTTCTAAGAATTTTCTCGATCTTGCCCAAAAAAATTATGTCAAATAGCTTATGTATTAGACGCTATCTCAAACACCACTTGACAGATTGTTACCAAATTTAGCACATTACGTTACTTAGTAACATCACTGAAAATTTCATCAATTTCCATCCATGTATTCAAAAGTTATCCACAAAATAAAGTGTTGGATTTTTTTCGTATACACTCTTAATTCATCAAACGAAAAATTCCACATTTATACTTTATTCATGCGGTGACCAAAGGGTTTTTTTTGTTTGTCATAGTAATTTTTTATGAGAAAAGCTTATTTTAAAAACTAAATGAAGTAATATTTGAAATATGATGAAGACATTGTATATAAGACGTGGCCATAAGATAGACGTAGAACTATGACAACCTGTTTTACCTGTTTTACTATAAATAAGTTCTCTATGTTGATACTGAGTTGAAAAATTGAACAATTTTGCTGTTGAAGTGAAGTTCTTAAATAAATCTTCAATCCTGTATTTATGTCACATAACTGAATAAATTTAATCTCTTCAGCTTAATTAGCTACTTAACAAATAAATTTTTATTACAAATGGATCAGAATTGGGTTCCTGATCATGATCCTGATCCTTATTTGAATCTTAATCTGACGCTTATCCAAGAATAAATTAAGATCCTCAAGTTGAAACTAATCCTGATCCCGATCTTTATTTTTATCTTTATTTTCTACTTCTTGATTCTGAATTCTATATCCAGGTCCCAGATTCTGATAGTGGCTTCATATCCTAAACTCTGATCTTGATCAGGGGTCATGATCAAGGTTGCCGAAAAAAAAAGGTGTGTTATGATGAAATAAAAAAATCTGACTTAACCCATACATTCTGTGACGGTTTTCTGTGATATTTTTTTCCATTTATTTCATTCGAAAGTCATTTTACTGAAGAAAAATCAATTAACATTACCAATTTTACCTTATTTTCACTTTCAAAGATTATAATTCAAAACTTATTTTGACATAAAATTTGTTTTTTTAAACGTCTAAAATTTTAAAATTTTGTGAAATTTTTGAATATTTCTTAAATTTGGTGTTCTGTGACACATATTGTGTGATGAAAATTTGCTCAAAATTCTGTGAAATTATAGATTTTTCTAAACTTAAGAAACTGTTGTACAAAAAAATAATAGTCTCTCGGCACCGTTAAACAAAATGGTTTGAGCCGTTTCTAATAAACGAACTGTAAAAAAAATAGTTTTTTCTGTGATTTCGGCAGCTGTGATTATGATCTCGGTTCATATTTTTTCATAGTCTGGTACTAGACTAATGTTGCCAGAATTTTTCTAACACGTATCTGTGCCGGACAAATCCAGGCTGTTGGATTCATGGTTTGTATGGATTTTCAATTATGATCCCGCAATCTGATTTTGGGTCCGTATCCCTTATGCTGATCTTGGATTCAGATCCTGATCTCTGTTCCTGGATCTTGGTTCTGATCCTCGATTCTAACACCGGATTCTGATCCTGATGATGAGAATTCTGACCCTGAACATAATCGTGAGATTTCATCCCGGATTCAAATACTAGACTCTAATCATGTATCCCATTGCAGATCCGGGATCCTGAATTTAGAACCTGATTCTAATCCAAATCTCGATCCTAATCCCAATCCTAATCCCGATCCTTATCATGAATCTCGGACTCTGATCCTAATCTTGCAATATCGCTCCTGACGCTGGTCCGGTTAGCTGAAATCCAGATCAGGCTCCAGAGTGAAACTAAATTATAAGCGACCAGGGATTAAAAGATAGACTGTTGATTAGGGTGTCCCTAAATTGCATAATGTTTAGGAATCTGGGGGCTCAACCTCCAATTGATAGATTAGAGTGTGGAGAACAAACTTTTGAATGGGGCGAACTAAAAAGATCATGTTTAGAGGTTCCGCAAACGTGATCTTTGAAACAAGCCACTATTCAAAGATTTTAATTTTTGGAAAAAAAATCTGAGACTAAAATTGCTCAGTTTGTTTAGCAAAGTTAAGTGCACAAAAATCCGCATCTTTAAATGGCATTGACTTAAAAAAATCTAAGCTAGGTACACATTTTGAGAAGTTGAACTTAAAATTTAGGGATATTTATTTTAAGAACTCGCTGATTTAAATTATTTTTTTCAAAATTGGTTGATTGTTTAATTTTTTACGTATAGTATTCAAATCAGAAGAAACTAAAATAAATATGTTAATAAATTTTAGGACAAAGATTTTGTTTTAAAAGAAATCTAAGAAAGGTGATTTTTTTTCAAAAAACTCGCCTCTAACAAAAGTTTGTTCTCCATACCCTAGTCTATCATTTGGAGGTTGAACCTCAAGATTTACAGACATTCTGCAATTTTGGAACACCCTGTTGATGTTTTCGGCAACATTGATCTGTATCACGAGGCTCATATATTGATATTTTCTTTCAATTCTAAGAGTCCACCGATATTCAGATAAAATGCTAACTATTTTGTTAATCTTGAGGCTTTGGCTCAAAACCTTGTTAACCTTGGAAACCTTGTAAAAGATTTTTTTTATTAACAAAATTCAAATAAACAACTGTGCTGAACAAGTCAGAGTTCTACAATTTCAAGAGGTACAACAAAATCTAAAAATTGAAAACCTCTTGTAAAATGGAGGCATTTTCTTTGTAGCACCATCACGTATGAATGATCGGTCGAAATTAAGTGAAATTTGGTATCCGAGGGTTTTTCGGGTCAGAGATGGTTTGTATAATAGTTTCGAGATTATTACTTTTCATGCAAGGGGGGCTCCTATACAAAATCAACTAGAAACGGGACAATTCTCGAACTACTTGAAGACGATTTTATTGAAAACTGATTCACGAGCACTTAGAAGTTAAAGAATTGTTAACATTTTCCAACGATTTATTAAGTTACGGGTAAAACGAAGTTTACCGGGTCAGCTAATTTTTTTTCTAAATAAGCAAAATTTCAATAGTTATTTAGAAAACAACTCAAACACCACTATTTTTGGCCAATTCTCACCCCGCACGACGGTAGTTTAAATTACCCTCAGTGGCCGAGTAGTTAGCGTCATGATACGGTAATAACAGGTCCAACGGAGGAGTTTTAATGATTTCTGAATGTTTTGATACTTTTCACTTTTGATTAATTGTAAAACCTTAGACACGAACATGATAAAGTGACATTTATAAAATAAAATAAAAATCAACCTATTGTTTATGTTTGATTGCATAAATTTGTGTTTTTGGAGGCATCCGTTTACGTAAAAATGTGGTCGAATTTAAGTTTTCATGCAAAAATTCTAGATTGTTCATTTTTCTCAAAAGTACACGAACTGGACCTAATGTCCTTAATTAATTTTTTTTATGAAAAAAAAAAGATTCCAAAATCTCAACATCAACTTTGTTTTCAACAATTTTAAGAGGTTGATTTGATGTAATGCTATTATCTGAAAATATTCTTTCAAATCACTTTAAGTTGTTAGATCAGTCATCAGATTTTTTGCGAATTTTTTATTTCGTTTACTAAGAATTTTGCATTTATTCAAATTGATGATTTTTTCCAAATTTCAAATAAAAAAACATGGATTTTTATCTGGTAATATGGAACACTGCAAACATTTGTCAGTGGATTTCTGCATTTTTGGCTTTCCCCTGGAATATTATTTTCATACTTCTACGAAAATAAAATATAACATTGTGTCATGATGAACAGTGGCAGTGGCTTGAATTGTTTAAAATAATTATTCTACATATATTTGCCCAGATTAGGGACTTATTCAAAATGTAACATTGCTCAAAGTATGAAACGAGTAACAAAATTTTCAAGTCAAGCAGGTGCCATCTTTTTTTATATATGGCCGGAACAAATTTGAAGCCTATCTTTCGTCATTAGAAGATGAAAAATCACGATGAAGGGATTTTTGGAAAAATCGGAGTTACAAAAATAAGAATTTGATATTTGTTCAGGAATAATAAAACCCCAAAAATGCTCATAGCTTCAGTAAATCCTGATAAACTTTATGTAAAAGATTGATTTTGAAATGTAAATAAACCGTTTTGAACATTTATACACTCCCCAATCAAAAACTGAGCTCGTAGAATACTTTTTCTGGTCTTAGTACAATCAGTGGTGAGAAGTTTTATTAGATTTTTCAAATGAAATAATAATCACTCTGTTTGTGACATTCCAACTCTTTTCTCTCAATTTGTATCACTTTAATGACTTCTACAAAATTGTAGCCAGGGAAAATTCCTATGAAATCATGTTATTGACATATGATGTTGGATTTACGCTAAAGGTAATACGAGCCTTTTCACAATGATAAGTATAATTTTGTCAATGAAAAAATCTTCAAAAAAATAAAATGTTCTAGACCCCCCGGTGGGTTATTTCAAATTTGGGCTCAAATGAAAGAAGAAAGTCTCAGCTTTCGAATGGTGCAAAAATTAGCGATGCTAATTTTCGAAAAATAAAATCGTTCCATCAGAGACACCGTGGTTCTTTTTAACTTCTTGTTTGATTTGATGTGACTCATAACCTGCTTTTGAAACGTGTATTTTTTTTAATCCCTCATGATTTCAGACAAAGTAAAAATATTTGAAAAAAAAAATTTTTTTTAGCAATTTTCTTGTTGGCAGCTATGTTTGATATTTAGTTCGTTAATTTATTTTCCCGTGAAAACTCTTGTCCTGTATATTTTATTCAGCAAGATTGTAAAAGAATTTAATTAGGGCATATCAACAGCAGTCGGAACTGCTACCTCTATTTACTCAAAATTTCCCTTCTCAGGAGGAGAAAAAAATCTCGTTGCTTTACACCCCTCTGTCCACAGCACATGAAAAAGGGAGGTGCTACCTACTTCTTTAAATTTGTGTGGAAATCGTTACTGCTGCAGCCGTCGAGTTTCTTTGGTTTTATTTTGCCCCGTTACCAACTGCTGCTGCTGCTGCTTGCCGGTTGCCTACCCAAAGGCGCCATCAACCCG
Organism: Uranotaenia lowii; assembly: GCF_029784155.1. Lineage (NCBI taxonomy): Eukaryota > Metazoa > Arthropoda > Insecta > Diptera > Culicidae > Uranotaenia > Uranotaenia lowii. Next base: position 20,975,187 of record NC_073692.1, read on the forward strand.
AACTCCCGGCAACATCCGGGCAGAATAAGCACCGGGAAATCTTTTTACCACGATGAATTATTAATTTCATCACATAACGTAGCAAGGTTGGTACTTCCGTTCCGTTTCGTTCATTTGTTGGTGGTCCCGAGTTGTTGGCTGGCTGACAGCTCTGAGTTTCGGAGCAAGTTTACCATTGTTAATGTTGCTCTGCTGGGTGATTTTTATCTCAGGCTCGTGGAAGAAGCAGGAAAAAACCGCAAAAACACAGACAGTCAGCCACCCGAGATGAAAACCAAATAGAAAAATGAGAATGCGTTTAATGAAATAATGAATATTTTTGCGATCTTTTACATGTGTGCTCAGCCGGAAAATATAATTCTGAATTATGCATCTGTGACAACAGCTCTCGATGGGAACTCATTTTTATTCATTGTTGTAAAGCTAATTTGAATCATTTTGAAATAATACAAAATAGTCCATTGTCAACCTTGTTAGATGTTAACTGCTCAAAAACAGAGGCTAGAACATAACGGCTGCTCATAAAAAGAAACTAATGTCTGGACCTCATTATCCTTTTCCTTCGACCCCCCATTTTTGCCCTTTTTTCGAGCTGACCTTTACGGGGGGTTGGAAAAATAAACTAAAGCGAAAACAAAACGAATCGTAATTACGGTTTTCTTTTCCGTTGCTACGAGGGACTGGTGAATATCGCTTATCTTGCTCCCTGCAGGGACTGATTCTTGTGTTGCTGTTGAATTGTTAAAATTTTTCAGCATTGCAGCTGATTATTAAGAGGCACAATTCTATGTTAACCAAAACGACCAGTTGGTGTTCATTTTCAGTTACCCCCAAAGAATCAAAAAAAAAAAAAGGTGAACTTCCTTGACAAAGTTTCTACCTGTGGAGTTTTTCCTGGATACAGTTGATAAAATTCAAATTTGAAAAACTTAAACTATTTATCCGATACCAGCACAAAATTCTGTTACATGAAGACATAGGTATGTATAAAAAAAAAATCAAAGATAAAAATGTGCACTTTGGTGTGGAAAGCATAGATCAAATAAAAGCTTTATGATACAGAACTACAACTGTGGTTTTTTAAACTCATATGAAGCAACACAAAAGGACAAACGTGATCCTTGTCTCGATAAAGGTGAAAATTATGAGACACGAGACAAGAAAAAATGAACAAAGAGTCAAATGGAAAAAAAGTTAAAACAAGGTCCCTATATGCAAGAAAAAGGGTTGACAGAAAAGCACTTCCGTGTTGGATGGAAGTTATTTTTATTGACTAAACAAATTCTTTGTAAAAAGTGAAAAAAAGAATCTAACGAATTTGGAGACCTTTAAAAATGGGATAAAAAAGGGCTAGCGAAAATCACAAAGCGATGTTCGAGTTTATATAGAAATTTAACTTGTAAAATAAACAATTCGAATGAAAAAAAACTAAACTAAATTGTCAAAATGGTCAAATTTGAAAAATTGAACACATGTAAAATATATCAGAAATGTCAAAAATTTCAATAACGTCAAAAATTGTCAAAATTGTCAAAATTGTCAAAATTGTCAAAATTGTCAAAATTGTCAAAATTGTCAAAATTGTCAAAATTGTCAAAATTGTCAAAATTGTCAAAATTGTCAAAATTGTCAAAATCGTCAAAATTGTCAAAATTGTCAAAATCGTCAAAATTGTCGAAATTGTCGAAATTGTCAAAATTGTCAAAATTGTCAAAATTGTCAAAATTGTCAAAATTGTCAAAATTGTCAAAATTGTCAAAATTGTCAAAATTGTCAAAATTGTCAAAATTGTCAAAATTGTCAAAATTGTCAAAATTGTCAAAATTGTCAAAATTGTCAAAATTGTCAAAATTGTCAAAATTGTCAAAATTGTCAAAATTGTCAAAATTTTCAAAATTGTCAAAATTGTCAAAATTGTCAAAATTGTCAAAATTGTCAAAATTGTCAAAATTGTCAAAATTGTCAAAATTGTCAAAATTGTCAAAATTGACAAAATTGTCAAAATTGTCAAAATTGTCAAAATTGTCAAAATTGTCAAAATTGTCAAAATTGTCAAAATAGCCAAAATTGTCAAAATTGTCAAAATTGTCAAAATTGTCAAAATTGTCAAAATTGTCAAAATTGTCAAAATTGTCAAAATTGTCAAAATTGTCAAAATTGTCAAATTTTTCAAAATTGTCAAAATTGTCAAAAATGTCAAAATTGTCAGAATTGTCAAAATTGTGCAAATTGTCAAAATTGTCAAAATTGTCAGAATTGTCAAATTGTGCAAATTGTCAAAATTGTCAAAATTGTCAAAATTGTCAAAATTGTCGAAATTGTCAAAACTGTCAAAATTGTCAAAATTGTCAAAATTGTCAAAAATGTCAAAAATGTCAAAAATGTCAAAAATGTCAAAAATTTCAAAAATGTCAAAAATGTCAAAAATGTCGAAAATGTCAAAACTGTCAAAAATGTCAAAAATGTCAGAAATGTCAAAAATGTCAAAAATGTCAAAAATATCAAAAATGTCAAAAATGCCAAAAATGTCAAAAATGTCAAAAATGTCAAAAATGTCAAAAATGTCAAAAATGTCAAAAATGTCAAAAATGTCAAAAATGTCAAAAATGTCAAAAATGTCAAAAATGTCAAAAATGTCAAAAATGTCAAAAATGTCAAAAATGTCAAAAATGTCAAAAATGTCAAAAATGTCAAAAATGTCAAAAATGTCAAAAATGTCAAAAATGTCAAAAATGTCAAAAATGTCAAAAATGTCAAAAATGTCAAAAATGTCAAAAATGTCAAAAATGTCAAAAATGTCAAAAATGTCAAAAATGTCAAAAATGTCAAAAATGTCAAAAATGTCAAAAATGTCAAAAATGTCAAAAATGTCAAAAATGCCAAAAATGTCAAAAATGTCAAAAATGTCAAAAATGTCAAAAATGTCAAAAATGTCAAAAATGTCAAAAATGTCAAAAATGTCAAAAATGTCAAAAATGTCAAAAATGTCAAAAATGTCAAAAATGTCAAAAATGTCAAAAATGTCAAAAATGACAAAAATGACAAAAATGTCAGAAAAGTCAAAAATGTCAAAAATTTCAAAAATGTCAAAAATGTCAAAAATGTCAAAAATGTCAAAAATGTCAAAAATGTCAAAAATGTCAAAAATGTCAAAAATGTCAAAAATGTCAAAAATGTCAAAAATGTCAAAAATGTCAAAAATGTCAAAAATGTTAAAAATGTCAAAAATGTCAAAAAAGTCAAAAATGTCAAAAATGTCAAAAATGTCAAAAATGTCAAAAATGTCAAAAATGTCAAAAATGTCAAAAATGTCGAAAATGTCAAAACTGTCAAAAATGTCAAAAATGTCAGAAATGTCAAAAATGTCAAAAATGTCAAAAATGTCAAAAATGTCAAAAATGTCAAAAATGTCAAAAATGTCAAAAATGACAAAAATGTCAAAAATGTCAAAAATGTCAAAAATGTCAAAAATGTCAAAAATGTCAAAAATGTCAAAAATGTCAAAAATGTCAAAAATGTCAAAAATGTCAAAAATGTCAAAAATGTCAAAAATGTCAAAAATGTCAAAAATGTCAAAAATGTCAAAAATGTCAAAAAATGTCAAAAATGTCAAAAATGTCAAAAATGTCAAAAATGTCAAAAATGTCAAAAATGTCAAAAATGTCAAAAATGTCAAAAATGTCAAAAATGTCAAAAATGTCAAAAATGTCAAAAATGTCAAAAATGTCAAAAATGTCAAAAATGTCAAAAATGTCAAAAATGTCAAAAATGTCAAAAATGTCAAAAATGTCAAAAATGTCAAAAATGTCAAAAATGTCAAAAATGCCAAAAATGTCAAAAATGTCAAAAATGTCAAAAATGTCAAAAATGTCAAAAATGTCAAAAATGTCAAAAATGTCAAAAATGTCAAAAATGTCAAAAATGTCAAAAATGTCAAAAATGTCAAAAATGTCAAAAATGTCAAAAATGACAAAAATGACAAAAATGTCAGAAAAGTCAAAAATTTCAAAAATGTCAAAAATGTCAAAAATGTCAAAAATGTCAAAAATGTCAAAAATGTCAAAAATGTCAAAAATGTCAAAAATGTCAAAAATGTCAAAAATGTCAAAAATGTCAAAAATGTCAAAAATGTCAAAAATGTCAAAAATGTCAAAAAATGTCAAAAATGTCAAAAAATGTCAAAAATGTCAAAAACGTCGTAAATGTCAAAAATGTCAAAAATTTCAAAAATATCATAAATGTTCAAAATGTCAAAAATGGCAAAAACGTTAAAAATGTTAAAATGACAGAAATATCAAAAATTTAAAATGTAACAGAAATGTCGAAAACGAGAAAAAATATACAAAATTCAAAATAATCGCACTTCAATTTCAATCTGATATATTTAAAATCAACTGAGTAAGTAAAAAATAACAATTTCGAACATGAGTGTTGCATCGAATGTGTTCAAAATGGAATGAATGAATGTTTTTAATTTAAATTTTTTTCTAGATCAAATGCACAGTATTTCTCTGTTAATGAACAGAATTTTTGGTACATGTAAGTGTTGAGATAAGACTAAAAATATTAGGCTGTTAAATGAAACTGAAGCTCAAACCGAAAGGGGGAGAAGCCTTTGCATGCAGTTGACTTACCTATTTTCGGTCCAAGATCCTTTGTCTTGCCCTGATTCATTCGGCGAGCCATTGGGCCAGAGCCCGGCATTCCCGGAATCGTTTGCCCTGGTTGTCCTAGAGCAGTAGTAGTAGTTGCAGGAATTTTTGTTTGGAAACGCGGAAGTTTAATGGCAAAGGCGTGGGATGGCGCTCGTTTTTTTGTGAGTGGTGTTTGTGCACGATGGCCATTTTCAGTTTTTTCAGCCACAGGACGATAAAGATATGGACACGGTTCAAGCGCGACGACACAATGTGGACATGGCAGGATTTCGACCAAACGGTTTTATTTTTTCGGGTCAGATTATGGAACGACACGGTTTGTGGTGATGTTTGATGGTTGATGATGGAACGAGATAAGCAAAAAGAGAAAGACAAAATTCCCTTTTTTTTATTCCGGAAGCAGTGAAGTGAACTACATATTTTTCGAGGGATTTGGGACACGGTCAGCTTCAGTGTGAAACAATATTTAGTTTTTGAGGTCAATTACTGTCATTCTTGGCAGTGTCACCTGTCAACGGGTTTTCCCGAATTGGCAGAACTAACGAATGAAAATACTTTCCCATTTAACCGCCATGAGCTCGTGGTATAGCAAAATGGAGCTGAATCACGTAGCAATGTTTATTTTGTGTAATGAAACCTATCGTGTTTTTGTAGTGGTGAAAATTCCAAAAATATAAACCCTCGGCTAGTAAGCTCCTCCTATGGATGGTGGTTTATACAAAGAATGTATTGAGTGTGTAAACTAATAGTGATTTTTTTTAACAGTGTGTCTATCCTTTACAATCCCCTACCAGACCCCATCTCTGTACCACCCTTATTCCCAAGTTAAGCATCTATACTGACCTGCCATTCGGGGGGCCCGGGGCTGCTCCACCGGCAGGACCCGCCGACGCTTCTTGGGCAGTTTAGCCCGCGCCTGAGTGTGCGAGTAGTACATCGCAAAGTTGCTGACGATGACCGGAACCGGAAGTGCGATCGTCAACACCCCGGCCAGAGCACAGAGCGCTCCCACAAACATTCCAATGTAAGTTTTCGGGGCCATGTCCCCATACCCAACAGTGGTCATCGTGACCAGGGCCCACCAAAGCCCCAGCGGGATACTGTTGAAGTCATTATGCGGATTTGGTTGAATTCGTTCTGCGTAATAAACCAAACTAGCAAATATCACGATACCCAACACCAAGAAAAACACCAGCAGCGTCAGTTCCTTGGCCGAGGCACGAAATGTCTGGATCAGGATCTTCAGTCCCGAAGAGTGGCGCGTCAGCTTGAACAGCCGCATGATACGGATGATGGAGAAGAACTCCAGGATGTCGGCATTCTCCAGATGGGAGGCGAAGTTTTGCAGCACCAGATCCAGATAGAAGCTGAGCGTGGCGATGTAGTCGATGATATTTACAGACGAGGTGATGAATTCGCACTTGTGCGGCGAGGAGATGAAGCGAACCTGGAACGAGAAAGAAATTTGAATTAGATTTGAATTTCTAGTGGTTGTAGTAGTTTTTTGGAATCTCCTAAAAATATTTCCTCATCAAGCTTACTGGCCATGGCCGTAGAAACGAATGGAGAGGGGGTTTTGGGGGTTGAAGCCCTCCCCCCCTCTCATGAAGATCCAGGAAAAGCAAGCGAGATATTTTTGTTTTCACTTAAAATCCTAAATTCTCAATAAAAATTTTAAGATTGCGTAAAGTTATTCAAGAGTGATGCCAAAACCATTATAAACTAATGCTAGGTTAAGAATTCAGCTACAGCTTTTCAAAATTTTCTCTCATGTCTATTAAAATGCAGTTAAGTAGTGCATTCGAAAAAAAATGCTCACTTTGTTCTATAAATAAATAGCATTAGAATGCATGAGTGAAATTTGACAAAAATTTTAGTGAAGCTGCGTATTAATTTAATATACCTACTGTACGTAACGTGTTGAAAATTATGTGATATGCTGCCAAGTGGTTTTTAAGATAACGTTTAATAGAAATTCTCATTGACAAATTTTTTGGGCAGGATCGAGAAAATCCGGGAAAATCCCAGTGTGAGACCCAATATCACCTGGAAATCAACTAATCGACAAGAATTCATATGGCAAATCGTTAAAGGAATTCTAGATGATCTCAAATTTGAATAAAAGCGAAGATGATTGATTCCAAAATGTTTTTTTTGTATGAGCAAATCCACTGCGACTAATTTATTTGATCAATTGTGGAACTCAATGAGGTTAAGGAATGTGAGAAGTTCTATCAAGGGTTATTCGATTATTTTTAAAGGGGAAGTGATAAACAGATTAATTTTTTTGACTGGTTCGTCTTGCTGACTGATAAACAGGCCTGACTTAACTTTTTCAAGGTAAAAAAGCTGCCTACCGGTATAATAAACAAAAAAACGGTGGTCAAATAGAGCGCAAAATATTTGGACCGCTAGAGAGGAGAAAGTTTGAAAAAAATTGTAATAACTAGCAAAACGAACTCTTCAGCGAACACCTGTTAGATTTTCAGTCACAACTTTTCGCTAACAAGTCTCGCCTGAATGTTTCGAAGATAAACCAAGAGAAAAGAATTGAAAAAAATTATGTCTATTACTTGAGGAGGCCAACGATCTGTTTAAGCTGTAACTCAGTCGGTGTTTGAGACGATAAATGACTAGTTGAGTAATTTTAAAATTCAAGTTATAGGAAACGGAAAACGTTATCAAAATAAGCCTTGATTAGAAAAAATTAGTGGTTCATAGTATCAGGGCCGTAGGAAGAACCGGCTAATGGGGGGTGGTTTTGGGTGACTGACTTTTACCAATTGTTTTGGCCAACAATGCACGAATAAAAAAAAAAGTTAAACAGATTATGTTTGTAACTATATGATTGATCATTTTTAAGTACATTTAAAGTTTTTTGTATTAAGTTGTAACTCTAGAAAATTGATTCTAAGCCTAAATGGCGGGCCCAATTCACTTAAATCGATGGTATAATCTTTGAATTTGATTAAGAGACAAACTTAATTGATTTAGCTTAGCTTGATTGACAAATCATATCCACCCTAAACTATGGAACCCGAAACTGCTTTATACTAAATTTCTGGTAGGACAAACTTAGTTGATTTGAGCATAAAATAAGCTTTTTTTAAGAACTCCTTCAATTTCTTAAAAAAATTTACTTATTCAATACTCAAATCAAACAAAACCAATCTTTCAATTTATTTTGCATATTCAAAGATTTTAATTTTTGATGAAATTCAATCAAATTTAAATAGAAAATAAAGAGATTAAAATCATGAGATTTTCGGTTCAAATTTGCTTGATGAAAACTTCAACCAAATTAATGGTTAATTTAGTTTGAAATTTGGCTTTAAAAGAAGCTTGAATATCGCGGACCAAATACGAGATATCTCGTTTTTTTTGCTTTCCGCTAGTATGCTCCAATATTAAGCATAATTCAAATGTTATGAATCTAATAATGAAACCTCATTCTTGAAAATTTAACACAAAATTTCCCAAAATTCAAATAAATTTAATTAGCAGAATTTTGCTTATCGGTTTCTGAAATATAAAATGCCGAATATTGGTGTCCTTAAGGTGCTAATAATGTAAAACAACACACCGAGAAAATATTAAATATTGTTCAGATTTTTTCGTGTGAAGATCAGGTACATGTTTTTTTAATAGCAACTATTTTTCATAAATAATCAATTGCATAGAGAAAATCTTGTAAATGATTTTTAAAAAATATAATTTGGGTTTTTCGCATAACACAAAAAAAACTGAAATTCTACTTTTAATCTTTGCTGCTAACTAATTTTGATTAAGAATTTGAAATTTGGAAATTGAAATGACGAGCAATCTTAAGTTCATGATCTCTAGAATTCCTCATCAACTAAAATTTATTTACAACCTAATTCTTTCTCTGAATTTAGAATCTGCAATCTGAATCTGAAATAAAAATTAACGATTTACGAATCTTATTCCAGATAATAAATTTATGAGCCAAATTTTTTAGCCCTAATTTATGAATCTATTGGATAAATTCGGTTGTACAGGGTTATTCTTATTTCATTATTTTAATTATTTATTTTTAATCTGGATTGTGAATCTGAATTAAAATGTGAATTTCAGATAATCTGAATCTGAGTTTTAAGTTTTGGATTGCCATATCTATGATTGAAATGATTGAAACAATTATCAAAATATTGAAAAAAAATATGATTTCGAGAAACATGATTCAAATTTGATATGAAATGCAAAACCGAATTTGAACCAGCTTTTCTTTTCATATTTCTTATTATCAAGTTTCCTGAACTGGATAAAGAATCCAAAATTCGAAAATAGGATCACAATATTGGTTAAGAAGGTTATGGAACCAAAACCTCCAAAAAAGATTTCATTTAATTTAAAATTTGATTTTCAGACCTGAATTTCTATGAACACGAGAGAAAAATTTGAGAAAAGTGTAGCGTATTGTAGAATCAGGGATGGAGTTTTAAGGTTTTGGCGCACATGGTGCCCAAAAATTAAAGTCGAAGAACTTCTTCATTGGACGCTATTTTAAAACCACTTGACAGAATGTCACAAAAATTTGCACATGTCAATATTACATACATATGTACATCTTTACTGAAAATTCACGATTTTCTATTCATGCATTACAAATTTATTCCCAAAACAATGTGTTGCATTTTTTCGAATACACTCCTTACTATTATTAATTCATATTTTGGATTCTGGATTTTTGATTTTCAATCCAAATCATTCGCTTTAAAAGCTTCAATCAAATTTGGATTCGAATTCCAAATTAAAATTTTTTAAGATTACCGAAGTTCATAAACTTGATTCTTAAATATGCAAGTTTCCAACGTTATTAATATTCGAAATAGCGATCCGAAAACGAAGATTAATCATTCGATATTTATGTTGAAATTGAAACCAAAAACTTCAAAATTTTAATCAAAGACTCATGATTGAGGATTCTGAAACAAAACTATTTTGGGTTATATTTATGATTCTAGCCTGGAATTGAGGTATAGAAATCTTATTTAAATTTGAAAATAAATTGAACATTCAAACATGTAGGTTCAGAATTCAGATTCAGAATTTTTAATCAAAATCCAGTTTCCAGCTGGAAAATGAGTATTGAAATTAAGATAAAAATGACAAAAAAAGACATACACCGTCTTAGCCGATTTAGGCTTTACAGACTAAATAAATGACGTGGACACATTTAACACCCAGTACCGCGATGGGAATCGAACCCATGCCATCAGTGGACCAGCGATTTCAGTCTTGCCACGCTAACTACTTGACCACCGAGACGTACGTTTATTTCGTTGAAGAATTCAAATAGCAAAAGATCGCTGACTTAAAATTTTGATTGTTTATTAAATTTTAAAAATTCACCTTAAAACTACAAAAATTTCCCTAGTTTTGTTGTATGAAAAAGTCGGATTTTTATATAAAATAAAATCTTTTACATAATTTTAGCTATGAAATTGATTTTTTATGACATATATTTTCTGATTAAAAAATATGCAATATTCACTTGAAAAATACTTCAGGGAATTTCATATTTTTGCGACTTACTGTATAACGTTGTTAATATTGTACTCAAATTTTAAACTAAAATTCCAAATTGCGAACGATTGCTAGAATCAGATTGAAACCGCAAAATTTTGATCTCTTTCTCTAACTTTCGGAAATTTCATTTGTTCTATTTGATGGTTGATAGCTTTGAATTTGCTCAAGCGTTTGGTAAATTTTACTGATTTGATTTGAGCATAGAATAAGTTCATTTGAAATTGATCGCTTTCTGAAATCTACCCTAAGCTTAATCTACCAGACTCTTGAGGAAGATTTTAAACGTCGATTAAAATAATTTCTCTATTTTTTTATCCAAGGGTTCATTATAAAAAAATGGCTTACCAATTAAATAGTTTGGGACGTATTTTCAAAAATTAAGGTTAAGTAAGAAGAACTACTGATGTTAAATAATTTTAAAATATATAACTAAATAGTAGGGGAAAGTGGAGTATCAAAGGCCACTTTTTTTTGCTCCATTTTTTTTATTTTGAAAGATAAATTAAAAAAAGATAAATTTTTTGGTTTTATACACTTTTATCGTACCTTTTGGCTATTTTATTTATTTTTTAATATCTCTCCTCTGAAACCAGATCCAAAAAGATGAAATGACAAGCAAAGTTTATGAGTTGACCCAAAATTGTTATTTCATAATTATTTAAGTAATTTTAAAGCAATTCCAGGTGAAGAAATAAAACACGGAATTTGGTATGATCGAAGAGCTTTAAAAACCTGGCTCGTGAACGTTTTGGCAAAATTCCTTATACAGGATTAATGTTCGTCTTTATGGCATTTGATTTAATATACAGAATATTTTTCATAGCTTTTAATTGTTCTTCAGAAAACTTTACTTTACAGGAATGATAACTTTAAGTTATGAATTTTTGGGGGACATTCCGGAGGTATATTATATTCTTATTGCTTGTTTAATTATGTAAGTACTTTTTATAGGCTTGTTAAATAAAAGAAGCATATGATGCGTACACAAGTTGACATCAAATGGAAATGTATGCTTACATAGAGCGACGACGATGGAAGTTTGATTGAGATTTTTATCTCAACACACATGGGAGATATTCAAAGTGGCAACTAGAAATTTTTCGTGCCGAAATTTGGTTAGCCATGTGCTAACTTCTTCCAATATGGTATTAAAGCTGAGAAAATCGGTTATTTCATACGACTGTAAATACTGTCTAATATCCCTTGACCTCAAAATTCCCCAAAATCGTCAAATTTTAACTCAATCGAGCATTTTGAGAGGGCGATAAAGAGTTCACGAAAAACAAAAAAGGAAAAATAAGGAACTGGAAAATAGCAGTGAAACATATCTGAGAGTGTGCTCTGTATTGTTCAAAAACCTTAATCACGACGCTCATACGCAATTGAGAAAACCAAAGGTAATAACACTTGATGGTTGATTTGATAGTTTTCTTTGCTATTTTTAGTACCGTAAAACGAAGTAACATTGATCACCGGGGTAACTTTGATCAACATGAAATTTTTCCAGATATTCGTCAAAAACTAAACAAATTGAAAAAAAATTGTTTTTTTTTTTGAAAATTCCAAATAAAAATAAAAATGTAATTTAAAAATCTTGAAATTTCTATTTTTTTCGAAGGCTCGCTAACAAACACCTTTCCTGATGAAATCAAATCGTTTAGGAGCGAACAGGTTGAATTATGTAAGAGTTCAACTTTTTTATTAGTAAATGTATAGTTTTGATGTAGTTTTTTTTTGTGGCAGTTTGATGTAAATTTTGAAGTGTGGTGGGTCGCTAAGAAAACAAAAAAAATATTTTTTTAGATATTTATAAAATAGGGGCATTTTCCGAGAGATAGCCATTGAAGGGCAAAAGACTAGAAACCCTATCAAATGGTAAAGTTTGAAGAAAAAAATAAAATAGGAATAGTGCGTGGGCCTAGGGGATTTAATGAAGTAAAATAAAAAGTAAGTAAAATTTCTTTTATTTCGGAGTTAAAATTTTATAAGTAGGTAATGTAAAAAAAAATGCCCTTAATTTATGCAGCATCATTGTTCATCTTTCGATTTTGATTGTTGTTCGGCCTTAAGGATCACGATGTTTTGTTTTATTACCGCGAAGAAATTTAAACCAAAAAAGACAGAAATCAAGAAGCTGTTTTGTATCCTTTAAATATGATCAAGAAAACTCGTTAATACCTTCAAAATAGAATCCGATCAATGTTACCCCAAAGCATCAATTTCTAAACAGAGATGAAATAGATTTTCAAATACAATTTAAAATAGTGTAAAAAATTTCTGCAACCATGTTTTTCGTTCATAGGAGTTCAGTACTAGTTTAAATAATATGAAACGTGCCACATTACTCTTAGAAGAAAAAATAATCGAAAAATATTTACCGGCTTACGGTACTTAAGTTCTAAAGCAGGAATAAGGCTATGATCATTTAGTATCCGGGCAGTTACAAACGTGTGTATTTTAAAAACTATTCATTTGATCGAAAAACTTTGTATGGAGGAAATTAAGTTGTTAATATGACATTTAAAATAAAAATATAAAAAAAAATATTTGTCAATGATTTCAAGAAATACTCTAACTATTTCATAAAATCTCTTTTTCATCTTTGCACACTTTTTTCAGTCATGTATTGATTTATTTTTTTTCCCACAGAAGTAAAACCTTTGCAAAATCATGATATTTTACACAAACTCACCTGGAAAAAGCAATTGGAATCTTGTTGGAACCTTTTCATGAGTAGGCATCTCGAAAATTTGATCTTTTAAATCCGGTTTTAACATAAATTTTTGTATCCATCAGAACACATCTGTCATATTGCGTAAAAACCGGATGCACAGATTGCGATTTTTGGAACTGATCATTATTAGTTATTTACTTGGTGTCTACTAGTCAGAAAACACTTTTTGCCTGGCAAAAATGGATTTTTTGCATTATTTAAGGAGTCTGCATTCAGTTATCCCCAATAACCACAGACTTTTTTCCATATTTAAGATCAAGGGTTGCACTCCGATGGTTGAGTTGAACTTCATGTGGATCCTAGAGTGACTCCTTATATTTCTTAACCATTTGGTACGAAAAAAAAACAGAAAAAATCAACAGTTCATGAGCTTTCAAGTCAACAATGAAGAATTTTCAAGGCGCAAAATGCGTAAAAGGAGCAAATTTGTGCAAAATTAATTTTACCATGTCTTTTTGCATCGTAAATATCTCAAACACACGTTAACTTAAAAATCTATCAAAAATAGGCAAGATAGTCCTTTTCTTATCCAACAAAACGCTACTAAAGTTTTGCATATCCGAGCTCAATAAACGTAGCAATCACCGAAGAAAAAATGCCCGGATACTAAATGATCATAGCCTTAGTAGGTTTGGAAATTTTGGTCATCCTTATATTTGTAAATAATTTCGACCTAGAGCCTATTTTGTTCCTAAAATGTCGATAATTGGAATAAACTAATTTTGCTGGCATTGGAATTAGACGCTCCTCTGCAAACAATGAACTCCTATTCTTCCCCAATCATACCATACCGTTTTTTGCCATGAAAATTAATTCTTATAACATTTTTAACGTTTTAAAAAATGTACCTTCTCTTCAGTGCTAAAACTGTCAGCTTGAATAGTGAGGCGCATATTGAGTAATCAGCAGACTTGGCAAAAGTCATCGTCATGAGGCGTGAAGCTGTGACTGTGAAGCCTCTTGGTCCGTCAAACTCAATTGACTGTTCCTTAACGACCAGTCATTTCGTTTGCCAGTGATTCATTCCCCATTCATTTGAAGCTAAAATAATAACCTAGTCAAGCAATCGCATTCAAACGACCGATGACGAAAAAGAAACGCATTTATTATTATTGTTTCTCCTGCCAGCAAGCCGAAGACGACCGAAGACGAACAAGAAAAGCATTTATTATTATTGTTGCTCCTGCCAGCAAGCTCGTTTTCAGTTTTTTATTGCTATTGTTGCTCTCTGCCAGCAAGTCGTTCAATTAGTTGTACCTGCCGTCAGCAGCCGATCGAAGTGTGAAGAGATTTGCCAGTCACTCTCAGGAGAAATTTTGACCATGTGTAGGAGCTTCGCCAGTCGATGATGGAGAAATATTGATTGTTGTTGTGCTCCGTCATGCGAGTAGTGAGGCTCCGTCAATTGAGAACAGTGCCAGTCGTTTGATGAAACAAAACTAGTCGGGTCAAGCGTGACGGGTGAAATTTACCAACACTGGTAATCAGAGCGTATATGAAAAAAATCACGTTTTATAACTATCCAAGCCGAAAATTAGGGAAGAAACCACTATTACTGTGATGAATATGATCTATACTACCTATTTTTCTTACAACAAAAGGAAGTCAATGGAAAATCCGAAAAAATTGTAAAGGGTCCAGAAATAGGGCAGCTTCGACAATGATGTTCCAATTTTATAGACCTAACATCACCTATACTTTGTTTCAATACCAACCATTCATCAATTAAGGTGCAATCTTTAATTGGGGCATAATTTAGAACTTATATTGAACATTTCTAACCATTTTGTCAGGTTTATGCAAATAAACTACAAGTGAACACAAATGTATTCTTACTACTATGCTGCTGACAGCGCTGTCTGATTTTTCGAAACGTTACAAACCTGTCATACTTTTTATTGATAATGTTTGATTTAGAATTCCATTTTCAATCATTTTTTTTTCTCTCGAAAAAGCAAGCTGCTTATAGGTGTTATTGATCTAGGTCCAATGAAAGGAACCAGCTCAGTACCAAAATAGGAACAGTAGGTTCAAAGTTGGAAATGTTGATCATTCATATGTTTGTAAATCTTACAAAAATGTCAATATTTCAATATTTCTAGTTGAGCTTTGTGTAATTGGTTGATACACAAAAAAATGATCTAATAATTATATTTGAAACATGCCTCAAGTTTGTGTACTTATATTTTTTGCTGTCTCAAAACTCGTTACAATTTGGCATAACTCCAATCTCATTTCCACTTACCAAAATCTCCAGGGTGAACCAGGCATTGCAGACGCACTCGATGTAGAAAAATGCCACGTGGGCATTGGTTTGGGTTTTGTCCAGCACCCACGATGTGCTTCCGTTGGCCGTCCGGACGGTGATGTTTCGTATGACCGGAACTCGCATGTCCGGATGCGTTTTCAGGCAGAAGGACAGAATCGAGACGCAGATGAAGAACACCGATATCACACCGATAATCTGCGTGTTTTTGGTGTGGAAATTCGACAAAAACAACATGGAACGAGATAGAGAGAGAATGGGAAATATTCATCGTTCCACATTCGCTTTTCCGGGATGGTCCCCCGAAAAGATTCGCCTGACTTACCTTGGCAGCATTCGAACTGTACGGTTCGTCGAACAGGGACCAAATTTGGGGCTTCATGTGCTGCCACCAGGAGACACGACCGTTGAAGTAGTTGTCCTCGTAGCCAAACTTCCGGGCCAATTCCTCCTCGGTGGGCTTTTCCGTGTCCAAATCGAGTCGTTCGAGCACGGCCAACGTTTCCTGGGTGTCACGATGCTGATGGCGAAATTGGATAGATAAATACAAAGTGTCACTAAACTATCAACAGGAGGTGGCTTGGCCGGGTTTCGGTTCAGATAAATTGCTCAATATTTGCGTGGACCGAGCATTTAAGCTTATTTTGATGGGAGCATTAATCGGATCGATGTCGGGGTGGTTTTACTAACATTATGATTCGTGTTTTCATATTTTAGTTTTCTATTTTGAAGTGTTTAGATGAACGATTAAATCTATCGTGCAAAAGTATCGAAACAAAATTTTTTCTAGTGTTTTACAAATGTTTTCTTGACCCTGCGTGGTTAAACTCATATTTGAATAAATAAAATTTCATCTTTCTATTGTACTGTTTTATTCGGACGAATCACCCTTCATCTTTGATCCTTGTAATTTTCATTTGCTAGACGTTTTTGGGAGACGAAAAGCCCGGAAAAAAAATCTCTAGCTCGAGACTTGAGTTTTCAGAACTACACCCAAAACTCAGCCTCTGTGCCAATGGCGTGTAGTCAATTACATAGCATCATTGGTACAAGAAGATAACGCGATCGGTGCTGATTCGATTTCCTCCCACCGGCATTAATCTCCCAAGTTAACCGAATTGCGTATGTCTGAAAGAAACAAAATAAAAACGCTTTCACGTCCCTCCCTATCGCATCACAAGACGAAGAAGGATGGAAATAAATACCGGCCAACACCAGGCAGCCAGCGAACCGAGCACTGTGTGTGTGTGAATGTAGCAAAAGCAACAACAAAAACATCCTTCTAATTCAATCCCTTCAATCCAACGGCAAACAACCACGGCCGAGCTGTGCGTGTGTATGCAGTAAAAGCAACAACAAAAAAAACAATCCTTCAATTCAATTCGCCGGCAAACAACCACGGCTAAGCTGTGCGTGTGTATGTAGCAAAAGCAACAAGAATATATTCCTTCAATTCACCGGCAAACAAGCACCGGCCAAGCTGCCCGGCTTTAGAAGCTGTGTATATGTAGCGTGTGTATGTAATAGCAGGCAGTAAGCAAAGCACAGTTCTCATTCAATGGGTTTCCCGTTTCCTCCACTCCCGTTCCCTTTCCCGTTTCCATCGCAAGACAAATGAATACCTTGAAAGGAGGCCAAACGCCGGGAAGCCACTGTCGTGCGTTTCTTTTGTGATTGATCGGTGGCAGAAAGCCTATGACAAATATCCCTCTTCCTGCATGAAGCTCAAATAGTACACTGGTTGAGATGTCGGTCTGGCAAGACCATTTGGTTAGTGATTTGAGTTCGATTCTCCCTACGGGCGCTGTGGTTTATATTTTTATTTTCTTGTTTCTGGGATGAATTATCCAATAGGAACGAAATCCCATAAAATGTTTTTCTTGTTTTGCTTGAATGTAGTGGTCATGCATCATTTTAGTTGGGAGCCGAGTCCTTATGCCAGTTACGGTTTTTCAAACATATCATCTTCGGCACAGTGCACATTTCAGCGCATTATCGGCACAGAGATGTGCTAAATAGGCATTGGATTTCTGCAACCTCTTCTATGGGTGTACCAACATGAGTTCGTAGAGCAAAAATGATGGAGATCTATTTTGTTTTCTACTCACGAGAATACTCTTTAATATAGTTAAATTTAAAATTCTATATTGTACTTTCTAGTACCTGTCACTACATTCGCCTCAAACCAAAGTTAAACACTTTTGCCGCAAAAATGGAATACATTGGATCTGTCATATTTTAATTTTTTTTTGAATGCTTTTTAAGATATTATACTATTCAGTTACACGAAAGCCAAAAATCCATTAATTATCCACGAGCATAAACCAACCAGAAAACAGTTTATAATCAAATATTTTTGAATTTCACTTGTGGAAACTCATTGGAGGAACTTCTCTACTACTGGACACTTGCGGTTTTTAAGAAATAACTACAAAAAAATGTTTTTTTTTTTATAAATATAGGATTTTCTATCAATTTGAAGAGTATCGACATTTTGATCACTAACCTAAATAAATTAGATAAAAAAAATTTCAACACATTCATGTGGAAAGAGAAATCATTTTCCACCTATTCCAAAAGTGTTGTCGGACACTTCCAATTACTCCAACAAAGTTGTTACCAATGGCACAAAAACGTTGCATAATGATTCAAATCACTTGCACAGGTCTTTTGAGAAAGTGTTTTTGAATACCGAACATTTTATGAAGCCTTTAATAGAAGTTTCGTTTGACAAACCAGCAAGAGACATTTGTTTAAAAAAAAACTTGAGAAAAATCGTTGTTGTTGCAGCATATTTTCGTTTTTGAATCCTTATCTACTATTTATCCTAATCCGCTTTTGAGCGACAATATGACATTGTTGGAAGTTTGGCGGCTTGTAAATTTATTCGGGTGCATTTAAATACTACAATTTCTTTAAGTTTTATATGCATCATATTCTTGCGTAAAACTTGAGTTAAAATACCCAAAATCTAGCGCAAAGATGAATTTTAGTGTAAGAAATTCTGAGAAGTTGCAAATTTACAAAAACATAGAAAAACAGCTACCCTTGAAAATTGGTCAATAATTTTGTGTTTCGTATTTTGACAATCTAAAAATGCAAAATATCCCTTATTAAGTTAAATTTCAATCCTTATTTCAAAATTTATTTGGTGTGACTTAGACAATTTTAACGGTTCATTGATTAAAAAGTACGATTATTACACCTGTTGGGTTGCGGTCCAAGCCCTTGCTTGAACCTAAGTGGACTGTATGTGGGTGGGTTCCTTCCTTTAGACCGTGGGTACCTTGGGTTGGGTGATTCCGTGGGGAGTAGCCTGGGTGATCCGTGATTGTGCTAGCAATTTCTTCTGCTGCTGTAAGTAACAACTCCGAACTAGGTGTCACATAAGTACAACAGTTTATTTAACAAACTACAATTTTATTTATTTTCAAACACATTCTACAGCAAACAACTTTTATTACTCGAGTACTACATCTAACATATATTCTCTAAATTAGTAAGTGGGTCGATACGACTAGTTCTATCGGCAATTCTGAACAAAGTTACACAATTTATATAAAATGGTGATTTTTGGATGCCGTTTTTCTTAGTTCTTGTTTCTTATAATTAACTGCTGTAAACATCAGCTGTTTCACTCTTCTGTCTGAGGATCCTTTGCTTCGTGGGTTTCAACATCATCACATCGCGCTTAATGAGGTACATCATCAATACTACTTTTTACATTTTTTGTGGTGATAATCTTAGAAAATTTCAAAAAAATATATCCTCGTGTATACCTTTAAGCTTCTAACTTCAACTTTTTTGGACATCAAAAGTAATTTTTTTAACATTCCAAAGCTGGTCAACAGTCAAATAAAGCATGTTTGAAAAACGGAAAACTGAAGTTTTGAAGGTAAATTATGTCTGAGAAACATATTTGAGATACATCACGAGATTTTTAAAACTATAAAGTTTGTAAAAATCAAGTTTCCGAAGGTGATGGAAAGTATTAGAAAATCATAAGGTATCGAAGAAAGAAAGAACATAAGCCCTAAATATTATGAATTTTTCGAAAAAGATACAACGGCTCACTGCCTGGCAGGACTTGAACCCACAATCTCCGCTTCAGTACAACACGGCGCGTTAGTCAATTTCACCACGGTGAACGTGATGGAATCGACCTTCTATCGAAACATCCCGCATGTGATCTTTCCCACTATTGATCTCTCTTATTTCTCTGAATCGGTTAAAATCCCGAGTCGATGGGTGGTGGTGGTACATCTTTACCAAGCGATTTCATAATATTAGTATTGATTGAAAAAATCGGTTGAAAAACATGAGAGATATATTGGTTTTAGTCAGGAGTGTCAAATTGACAAGTGGATATTATTTGCCTTGAACAAATGTGTTGATTTAAACAGTTTGCGTTACTGAAGTAAGCTTTCGCCGGTGCAATTAACGTGTTGATCTGAAAGCCAGTTGGGCCTTGAAATGAATTTTCTTTTAAATTGAGGATCCGCATTTTGAGTGATTGGATGCTTTTGAGCGATGAAAGATAAACGTAATGATTCTGCTAAGAAGTTTGGGGTAACGGTAGAGTTTCCGATCCAAGATTTCCCAACCGCAAATTCCCGGTAATAGAGAAAAATATCAAAAATTCCCAAATCCCGAAAAATGCTAAAAAATACCGAAAATTCCCAAACCAATAAAAAATGCAAAATATCTCAGAATTTGCACTTTCTGGAACAAAAGCTCAGATTGAGCAAGGGAATCGATAGTTCTACCTTGATGGCTGAGACTTAAGCATATTTGAATTTGTAACTATGAAAAAGCTACTGCCCAGCACTTTTAGGACTCCCCCAATTCTTGCCTCAGGGTCGGCTTTTCGAGTAAAAAAACTACAAAGGAATGCTGGCTGACTTAATTTCGAGCTACGCTCGCCTCACTTTATTCCCCCCAAAGGATCAGAAATGGCTTGGCACTTGTCGACTTAATAATTACTGCCCCCGAAATATCGAATGTCTCCTACCTCACACGACTGCTTTTCGGGTCCCTCCTCCTTGGTACAATCCGCCCTCTGGCGGCCCCGGGTATCCACTTGCTCACCGCACCGCGTAGATGTACTTGCACTGCGTGGGTGGGTTCGGTTGCGTGGCTTGTAGTACGGTACGGTCCCCTGTGGATGTGTGGATCTATGGGGCTCGCTTCGGGCTGTTGCTACGGTATGTTGAACACGCGCCTTCGCGCCTGCTGGCCTCGTTTGTGCTAGATACACGATGTGGACACGTGGCTGCTGCGGTACGGCGGAGTGCCTACTCCGGTATACTGGGTAAATCGGGATATTCAGGGGATGAAAATTGCGGAAATTCGGGCCTACATGGATCTTCCGTCTTCAGGGATTCTCACCGGAAGTTCATGAACAAAACTCGGGGTCCTGGTGACAATAGAGGTAACAAAATGGCGATGGTATCTAGTCGGGTACTCGGCCTTGATTTAGGGTGTTTTGTTACCTGGTAGTTCTCTACACACACACTCGGTAATTTGAGGCGCGATTCACCGTCTTATCACGGGTCTCCGGTTACGAAACTAGTACTCCGGATAAAATAATACGGATGTTAGCTCAATTGCGCGGTAACTTTGTGGCTACGTATAGTACTCGCTTGACGACTAAACATCCAATGGCCGTTTTTTTACAATTTCCTAGTTCTCGTACCCGACCATTGACCTTTCCTACCCTCTATATCCCTTTCGTCCTCTTTCCCTTCAGCACCCTAGTTTTCCCAGGCATTCGCTGTGTACAACCCTGACTTCAAGGATCATGTCAGGTGCTGCCATCTGTTGTTTTCTGCCAACGTTCCTCTCAACTTATGTTGGCTGGCTGCGTCCGAGTTGTTTCCTTTATTTTGGGGTTTAAAGGTCGGTTCGTTTCACTCTCCATTCAACCAACAGCACTCCTTCGACATTTGATTTGACGCGACGAATCCTAATAATGTTGACCAGTAAACTTCACATGGTTACAAATTCGATTCAAAAAATTTCGTTTAATCGTTCAAAAATTTTGTGTAAAAGTGAAAAACGAAAAAGAATCTATAAAAACAAACAATTTCACTACGAGAGTGTTAAAATCTTGTGTTAAAATCTTTATTTAAAATTTTTCCCGGAATCCCGAAAATTCCTGGGAAAAGGATCGTCAGATTTCCCAGTTCTCGGAAACGCTTAAATGGCCAGGAAATTGACACTCTAGGCAACGGCTTATTTTTGGAATTGGGATTAGCAATTTTGTAGGCAGATTATTTAAACTCATAAACTCCATATCACCAAACGCAAGGTGATAGACAAAATTTGACAAACAAAACGAGTTCAGTGCTTTGTGACTGATTTTTACTTTAAATGTATTGTCCAAAATCTCACGAATACAAAAAAAATAAAACTAATTATGTTTGTCACTATATGATTATTTCTTTTTAAGTACTTTGATATTAAAAGTACTCGTGTTAAGTCGTAACTTTAGAAAATTGATAATAAACGTCAAAGGTGAACTAAATTCGCTTTCATCTATAGTTAAAATTTTTGAATTTGTTTAAGAGTCTGGTAGATCAAACTTAGATGATTTGAACATAAAATAAAAGCGTAAAAAACTTATTCAATACTCAAATCAAACAAACACAATCTTCCAATCTATTTTGCAAATTCTAAGATTTTAACCTTCGATGAAAATAAATAAAATTTTCAAAAAAAAAGTATAGGATGAACATCATCAGATTTTCGGATAAAATTTTTTTGAGGTAAACTTGAACCAAATTACTGACTTCAGTATGAAATTTGGCTTAAAAAAGCTGACACATTGCGGACCAAATACGACATATCTCGTTTTTTCGCTTTGAATTTGATTATTAAACCTCATTCTACAAAATTTAACACAACTTTTCCCGTTACTCAAATATCTATATAAAACTAGCAGGATTCTGAATTGCAGAATTTATCGATTTCTAAATCATAAAACGCCGAATTTTGGTGTTATCAATGTTAAACAATACACTGAAAAAATATAGAATTTTGTGCAGATTTTAAGGTGAAGATGTTTCTTTAACAGCAAATATCTTGCATAATATCAATTCCATAATGAAAATCCTGTGGATGATTTTTTTAAAAATAAAATTAGGGTTTTTCGAATGAAACAAAGAATTCAAATTCTACCTTTTATTTGAGATTTTCAATTGAATTGTGTACACAAACTAATTAACTAATTTAAAAAACGAGATATCTCTATTTGGTCCGCAATGTGTTAAGTTCATGATTTCTCGAATTCCTCAACAATTTATATTGATTGTAAAATTTATTTACAAATAAAATCTTTTTTTTGAATTTTGAATCTGCATTCTGAATCTCTATTCTGAACCAAAAATTCAAAAATCGCGCTTTGAATCTGAATCCGGATTTCCATACAATTTCTGAAATGTACAAAAAAAATACGTTTTCCGAATCTTATTTCAGATCAGAATTTTATGAGCCAAGTTTTAGAGTCCTTATTCATGAATCTATTATTTAAGTTCTGTAGTTCCGATGTAATCACTGTTTGAATTATTTTTTTTAATCTGTATTGTGAATCAGAATTAAAATATGGATTGTCATTTCAGAGCTTTAAATTTTTGAAATTTATGAAAGATTTAAGTTTAAGAACTTCGAATTTGAAAATGAAACAAAATTTCTCTCTAAATATTCGGAAAACTATTATCAAAATATTGAAAATGCGTATGATCTCAAAGGACATGATTTGATTTTGATATAAAATGCAAAACCAAATTTGAACCAGGATTTCAAAGAAGCTTTTCTTTTCTACACATAAATTTTTTTTGACTATTGCGTGTCAGTGAAACTGCAACCTTTAAAATAAATCAACCTGTAATTAACATAAATCGTAATTTTAAATTGTTTTCCTTAAAAGTTAACGAAGATTCATTTATTATTACAGCAAATTATGATTATCGAGCTGAAAATCAAGAACTCTAAACTGGATACAAAATCCGAAATACTAAAATAGGAACACAATTTTGGTAATGGGTATTAAGGAATCAGAACCTCCAAAATGGGTTTGATTTAATTCAAAATTTTATATTCAGACCTGAATTTCGAAGAACAAGTAAGAAAATTTTGAAAGAGTGCAGCATAATTTTGAACTTGGGATGGATTTTTGAGGTTATGGCTTTAGTTTAAAGTCTAGATTGTTACTCTTCATTAACCTTACTCTGTCATCATAATTTGGTTCTGAATTCTAAATTTTGAGCGTAGAGTAGAACACTTCGCTTGCTGTTCTGGATCCTCATGGGGGGGGGAGTTCAACCCCCCCCCCGTTGCTACGGCCATGCTCTGAATGCTGTTCCTTTGAGTTATCAATTAAATTCTGTTAATAAGTTTTTAAAATGGTTAGACGAGTTCAATGAAAAAAAACTTCTAAAATGTCAAATAAATTATCATCTTTTTCATTATATTTAGTTTTAATTTTCAAATACATTTACCGAATTTGAAGTGAAATCATTTATACTTTATGAAATATTTTTTATAAGTTTGTTTTTTTTAAATACTAAATTTTTGTTTTTGTTGTCTTAAAACAAAATTTTCTTGGAAGCCTTTGAAACTAAATTTGTTATAAAAGAAATAAAGTTTCTGCCTTCTATCTTTTCCAGGACCCAATATTCCAATTAAAATCGACAACATATTCAGAGGTTGAAATATTAAACTTTAAAACCTTCGATTGTAAAATTTATAAACTTATAAATTTATAAATTTTATTTCTTCAATTTTCATTAAATTAAATCACCTTTTCAATCTATCATGATTTTTTATTTATCTTTAGAAAGTTCGAAGATTATTTGAAGTAGCAACTAAAAAGTTGAATTTTAATGCCCAATGTTAAATAAATTTGTATGAACTTTGTGCTTTCAATATATACAACAAAACTTGTAATTAATTTTTTTTAATTTTTATTTTATCAAATTTTTATTGATCATTTCCCAATCTGTAATTCGTCAGTTTAACTGTATATGTTGTATTATAAATATATAAAATTATTATTTTGAACTTTAGAACTTTATTTTAACTTTTATATTTATAACTGGAAGAATTTAAACATAGAAAAGGGTGTGATCTTTGACTTTGAACACCGGCAGTCTTGAAATAAAGTTAAATATTTTCTTCTTTTTCCAAATAAAATTCAATTATCAATTACTGAATAAATTCTCATATTCTCAATCCGTGATTTGTTTTCTCTTTAAATTCAAGCTAGTACATCGTAAGTTTATAATCAATCCTTCAACTGAAAATGAAGAAATGAAATTGAAAATAAAATGAATAGTAAACAACAATCATTATTTTTTTTTAACAATTTTCAACCTGATCTAACATGTATTTGAGAATTCAGATTTTTTTTTAAATTTGGTGTTATATTTTAAATAGGTATTCTATTTCTGTGCATTATTCTTATGCCTGAAGCTTTATTAGAAATTTTGATTTTCTTCCTTTTTCTGGTTTTTCGTAAATATTGATTTCAAATTTGAACACTTTACTGCTTAGAATTAATTTTCAAGCAAATTTCTAGTTCAGAATAAGGAACATCATTTTGATAAATGAATTACTTACTGGAAACAGAATTGATTTCAAACATTCATCCTAATTTGTTTTGGAAATTTTGATTCATTTTATCAGTAATGTTATATATAAAAACGGTGGCGTTTTCTTTGTAACACCATCACGAATAAACGGTCGGTCGGAATGAAGAAAAATTTGATATCCGAGGGTTTTTTGGGTCAGAGATGGTTTGTATAATATTTTCAAGCATTTCACTTTTAATGGAAGGCGGGTCCCCATACAAAATTATCTCTTCACATCTTACATATAAAAATGGGGGCGTTTTCTTTGTAACACCATCACGAATAAACGGACGGTCGGAATGAAGTAAAATTTGTCATTCGAGTTTCGATTTCCCTTTATATGGAAGGGGGGTCTCTAAATGGGACACAAGCCGTACAAGGACGATGAAATAAAACATTAATACGATTTATTTATTTGAAGGTAAAACGAAGTTTACCGGGTCAGCTAGTATTTATTATTTTTTAAGTTTGTGTGTTAATCATAAGTAAGAAAATTGTTTACCAATAAATTACCTTCTTTATTGCATATTTTTGGTATTGTTATTATTTTTGGCTAAATTTTGAACCCCCCCGATGCCCCCCCCCCCCCCCATGGACAGGTCCTTCGCACGAGCCAGCTAGTGAGTGAAGGAAATTAAATAGACAATTATTATTTTGACCATCTAATATATAAAAAGCTTCACTTTATTATTTATGGAAAACGGTTATATTATTTTCCCGCAAAACCTTTAAAGTTTTGAAAAGATCTTGAAAAGTTTTGTTTTATAGGGTGGATATGCCTAATTCCGCTATATTTTGTCAGGGGTTTTAGTTTCGATATGAGTTAGTTCCAAAGACTTAGTTCCAAAATCTTTTCTGGATTATGTTAAAGATTGAGATACTCATTTTAAGCTTTTAGTATCGAAAAATAACATGTTTTTTGCAGTGTGTTCATCTTCTTAATTTAGCACTAACTGTTTCTAATTATTAATATATGTGTTCCTAATTTCGGACACATGAGAGAAAAGTGTATCGGCGTACACAATATTACATTTTTTGATCCTGATTTTTTTGTTATTTTTTGAGAGAAAAATATAGGTAATCCCACTGTTTAATCATAAGATTATTTTTTCGGAATATAAACTAAAAAATCGCAAAGGGATGTGAGCTTACTAAAAATAAAACTATGTCATTTCTAACGAATACTGTTGGAATTTGTTTGACTTTTCCTTCTACTGAACTTTTTTTCCACTTAACATTTACTATATTTGAATAAGTAGAAAATTCAAACAAATGGATTCGGACAAGCATACAATTTTTTAATTCAGTGTTTTTTTTTCCAATTTTTCCTATCTGTTTACATGATGGAAAACATAGAGCAAAGATAAGAAGAATGTTATCTTTTTATATTCTCCGGTATTATAAATATTTTCTGACTGTGGAAGTATGATAAGCCATAATTGATTGACTACCTAGTCTTTTTAATGAACCATTAATAAAAAAGCTTCATAATGGTGATCTAGAAATGAAAACATCTCTTCTTAGTTTTCATTTCTAGATCACCATTATGAAGCTTTTCATCCTTTTGAGTTCATATTCTACATTAAAATTTGCAAATTGGCTCTTATTAAAGGGAATCTTTCAATTGCTTTGATTCAGTTTAAAATAGGATTGATAATGAATAATTCAAATCAAGAATTACCAAAACCAAAACTATTAATTTGAACAAGTGATTCTTTATGGAACGGTCTGATACATATATCAATTTTTGGTTCATTTAGTAGAATCTATTTTTGTCTTATTTCAAAACTAGTTATCAAATTCAAAATTTACAATTAAAAAATTGAAATTCAAAACAGAGTTCTACTATAAAAAAAAAATAAACTATAAAAAAAATCCGGGAGGGATATCGTTACGGAGTTTGCTTTAAAGGAGACTTCTGAAATGAAAAAAACGAACACTTAATCCTGACTCAAACAGTGAAAAATTTATCTGAAACGTATATACTAAGACCTCTCTCGAAAACACTGCGGCGCTTCCCAAAGTAATGTTGATTAATGGCTTATTTAAAACAAACAATCCCCATTTTTCATATCCCCTCGAAAATGTACCTAGTTCCACATTTGCTCGAGCCGGGCTAGTAAACTAAAAGGAAAAACAAAACAAACTACTTCTCCGAACCATCCATGCATACATCCTACATACATAGTTCGGATATCGAGTGAACCTAAACAAGCGCAAAAGTATAGCCCCTCCGCATAAGGTCAAATTTATGTTTGGCAGGCCCCAGATTGTGCTGCTGATGCTGTTGTGCCTGATCCTGTACCTATGAACTATGTTGTTAAACGTAGACGGTAGAAATACCAATATTAGCTTTTTGAAATTCAGAACCGAAAGAGAGGGTCAAAAAAAAAATATGGAAGGGTGGTAACTTGTGCCAGTCGATTGAAAAAATAGGAAAACACGATCGTTTTTTAAAGAATCGTTTTTTTAAGATTTTTATTTTAAATTAAGATCTTGGAACTTCAGAATTTTTTTGAAGATAAATTTCAACTAAGAAGTACTAACTTGATGCAATAAAACTAAGAATAGTCGTGAGATTTTCCTTGGAAATGAAATTAAGATCCACTCAACTTTTAAATAGGTCTTTTCCTCGAGTCATGAAAAAATGAAATCGGGTAGACAGATTTTTCTCCAGAAGAGCAATAAAGTTGGATTCCCCTTAGATTGAAAACGCGTTTATCTCATGTTGCAAGAAACGTTTCGGGGAAATGCCTCCTCTGAATGAGCCGAATATTTAAGCATAATGTTATTGAAGGTGTTCATTAGACGACACGCACCGATAACATTATGATTATGTTTATCAAAAGTCAAAACACACAAAACTGAATGAAGCCATTTTGGTACAGGTTGGAAAAACTTTCCAGCTCACAGTATGTCGACGGCAGAGTGAATTATGTCCCAGTATCAGATACCAAGTTCATGAAACTTTGAAACAAATCATGGCTGTGTGGTAACGTGGCAACTTTTTGTTCTTCAGTCACCTCGATAACGGTTAGATAATTCACGCAAAGCTCCCTCGCCCTGGCCCTGGCCTTAGCCTCGCCCAAATTCCGAGCCCCGCCCCGCCAAAATGCCAGCCCACATTCATGTCAACCGAAAAGTTTTCATATTCTAGTCACATGTTGGGTTTAACCCGATTGTTTTTTTTTTCTTCCTGCTCCTAGGATGTTGTGTTTTTAGGAGGTCTAAGCTCAACATTGGCTACCGTCAAGCCTAGGGCGACTTTTTGGCATTTGGTGGGGTGGTGATCGGCTTCAGAGTAGCCTGGAAGAGCAAGAGGAAACATGCGAATGATTTATGAAGCTGGTGATTGCAGCTTTCTATGGTGGATGTCGGCTCGCGACCCCAGGGAAGGGTGAGGAACGAGAACGAAAAAACTTTACGCGAAAAATGTTTCGCTTCTAAAGTTTTTGCGTTCGGACCGGACACAATGTTGATGATGGTGAAGCAATATAGAATGAAACGCTTTCGGCTGTGGAGCAGCTTTTTTTGGCACCGAAACAGCAAACTTACACAGAAATTGCGATAACGCACCAAATGGTTGAGATAAACATAACAACATATGCACACACATATGAGAACTCAGCAGCTTGTCTGCGTTGGGTTGGTCGAGAATGAAGTAGTTAAAAACTTCTCAAGCAGAATGAACTTAATCAATGTGGTGAAAGTTTAGTTTTATGCTAGTTTGACAGAGGATTCACAATGGAATAGATTTTGACCTCAAACTGTATCGTATAAACCGGACCTGATAAATCTGGGCTATTTTATTTGAAAGTCTGGCAAAATCCGGGCATTTGATTTGAAAATTGTTGACTAAAAATCCGAGCAATATCCGGGCAAATTTGGTCGAAACCCAGAAATTACTCAACAAAAGTCAAGAAAAAAAATCTTTCAATTGTTTTTGTTCCATCAAAACTTACCAGAAGATTTTTAATCGAATTTAAGGCTTCCAAAAAATATTTAAAGATTATTTTAATGACGCATAAATAAAAAAAAAAAAAATTAAAACACAATTTTGTTTTTTTTTTTATTTGACAAATAAAGTGAATGAATCCGGACAAAATCCCCGCTTTTTAATCAATTTTCAATCAAATTTTGCATTTAATCTTCAGAAAAACCCGGATTGAACCGGGCAATCTGGCAATCATATTATAAACCATATACGGGAAATCAAACATTAAACAAAAGTATTGACAATTTTTATTCTTAGTAAAACTTTTTTTTTAATTCGAAAATTTTCTTTTAAACTCCGAAACTTCAAAATGAAACATTTAGAAATGTTTGAAGTGCTTACAAGAACATTATAATAATTCCTGTAAAAATTCCAACTCAGTTTTTGAAAATTTTCAATTTTTTTTTCTAAGGAATCAGTTTCGAAGTTAAATATACAAAAATTTATTTTGTAAATGATGTAAAATCGTTGCTTGTTCAGATAAAAAATCTGAATCCTCTTTTTTTAATTTTCCAACAACTGTTTGTTCAGTGAACAATCTCCCAAGTAACAATAAGCACTAAAAATGTGAACAAATTCTGCTCTAAAGTCAGCTATTGAGTTGATTCGATGCATCATATTAGCTCTGTGAGCAAGGTTCGGCGAATTGAACTGATTTAGTGGCGGGCAAATGGCTGGGAAAATGCAATTAGCGTTCAAATAAAATACGACCATGCAAGAATTTTTTTTTTCGATTTTTATTTGGCCTTATTTATCTGCCCTGATACTGAAATTGTCTTTTGTTGATATCCACATATGCAGATTAAGCGGAACTCTCTGGCAGAGGTGCGTAAACTCGCTTCGGAAAGAATGTCGGGTTAAATTTGATCATAATTCAGTTTTTTTAATTATTGAATTGATATGAATGCCCCACCCGGCAGGGGGAGACCCTTCCATTGCCGGAAGAATTTACCAACTATTCCATAGAAATATATTAAGTATCTAAAGAACGTCACATGACAAATTTGGCGCCATTTATTTGATAAAAGTTTCCGAGTTACGTCAAGTAAAATTTAAATAAAACCAGCCTCCTTCTTTGTGGCTCAGCCCTGAAAAAGGAAGGTCTCCAATTTTTCGTACGCAAACAACCTAACTTATAAGAAAAAGCCCATCTCGCTTGATATGATCTTGATTTTAGCCAAAAAAATGGTAAGAGAGCCTCCCTGCTGGGAGGAGTTGGAGACTTTAATACTCTACCCTTTTTTATGTCGTACCTCAAAAGTTATTTCATATCAAATAAAGATCTATTGGTTGATAAGTTTTTAGGCTTAGCAAAAAAAAAATCATACGAAAATCCCTCCTCTCCTCCACTCACCACACTGTAAGGCGTAAGGGTAAAATAAGGTTGTCAGTTTTTTTTCAGCACGAATCCGAGCCAGATAAAACCGGGTTATTTTACATAAAAACCTGGAAAAATCCGAGCATTTGATTTCAAATTTGTCTATAAAAAGTCCTGGCAATATCCGGGCAAATTTGGTCAAAACCTGAGAATAACTCAACAAAACTCAAGAAAAAAAAAATTGGAAAAAATTTTGTCATCAAAACATGTCAGCAGGTTTTTAATTAAAGTTTAGGAATCCAAAACACTTTCCAGTTTTTTTTGTTTAAATATGCTCAAAAAATCTCGTTTTGAACGCATAAATTGATAAAATTACAACTTATTTAGTTTTTTTTTGTTTGATTTGGCGAATGAAGGAATAAATCCGGGCAAATTTAGGCTTTTTTCTACAAAATCTGGGCAACCGGGCCGGACCGGACGTTTCTAAAACTTTGTATCAAATATCTGGGAAACCCAATTAAAACCGGATAATCTGGCAATCTTCGTTTTTAATAAGGTTGCCCGAATTTTTTCAGCACGAATTCGGGCCAGACAAATCCGGGCAATTTTACATAGAACCTGGCATTTGATTTCAATTTTTTCGATTAAAAATCCTGGCAATATCCGAACAAATTTGATAAAAACCCAAAGATAGGTTTACTAAAATCAAGAACAAAACTTGAAAAAATATGTTTCATCAAAACTTAGCAGCAGATTTTCAATAATAGTTAAGGCTTCCAAAAACCTTTCATGTTTTTTTGTTGTTTGATTATGCTCAAAAAATGTCGTTTTGAACTCATAAAAAAAGTAACAACAAAATATGGATTTTTTGCTTGATTCGGCGAATAAAGTGAATGAATCCGGGATAAAACCGGGCTTTTTTCAACAAAATCTAGGCAATAGGGCAGAACTGGACTTTTTCCAAACATTGTATTAAATATCCGGATTAAACCGGGAAATCTAGAAGCTCAGTCTATAACAATCGTAAATAATATCTCGTACCCAAATTCTTTTCCATCCCATACTTGATTCCATTTGTTGCCTTTTTAGCATGAATTGAGAACTTATGTTAACAAAATTGTTTTGTGCCTCCCTCGTCCTAAATTTTGTCCATTTGATGAATAAATTCTTCGATAAGGCAAAAAAATATATTCCTCCTTCCTGCCTATATTCTCAATCCTATCCTCCTTCTGCAAGACAGGAATTATTTCAAATAGCAGTATTTCTCGTTATTAAATCCCATCCCATGCCAAACTTGGTTTTCCAGAAAGTTGATGAAGGGAGGAGGGGTGGGGGTGGGGGGGAAGTTTATGGGTTTAACCTTAATCCAGCATGAGGATTCTTTCAAGGAATATTTTCAGTTAAAAAATGAAATTTTTTTTCAAGAAACTAATATCAGCCTAAATTATATTTTGTGTTTCTTGTTCTTTTGAATTTTCTACTCCACATTCAAAAGAGTTTTGATGAACTTCATAAGGCTAAAATGCACATTTTTACATTGCCTTCTCCGAAAAAAGTTATTTACCCTTCCATTGCAGGAAGAACTCACCAACTATTCCATAGACATACTTTAAGTATCTAAAGAAAGGCACATGTCAAATTTCAAAAGAGTTTCCGAGTTATGTCAAATAAAATTTAAATTAAACCAGCCTCTTTCTTCCTGGCTCTGTTCTGAAAAAGGAAGGTTTCCAATTATCCGGACAAATTTGGGCTTTTTTCTACAAAATCTGGGCAACCGGGCCGGAACGGACGTTTCCTAAACTATGTATCAAATATCCGGGAAACCCAGTTAAAACCGGGTAATCTGGCAACTTTAGTCTATAATAAGATTGCCAGAATTTATTCAGCACGAATCATGGGCAAGACAAATCCGGGTCCTGGCAATATCCGAGCAAATTTTATACAAAACCCAGAAATAGCTTAACAGAAATCATGAAAAAAACTTAAAAAAATATGTTTCATCAAAACTAAGCAGCAGATTTTCAATAATAGTTTAGGCTTCCTGTTTCTTTTGTTGTTGTTTAATAATGCTCAAAAAATTTTGTTTTAAACGCATTAATAAAAAAAAGTAACAACAAAACATGGTTTTTTTTTGCTTGATTCGGCGAATAAAGTGAATTAAACCGGGAAAAATCCGCGTTATTTTTCAACAAAATCTGGGAAATCGGGCAGAGCTGGATATTTACAAAACATTGTTTTAAATATCCGGGCAAATCAGCATAAAACCGGGAAATTTGAAAAGCTTAGTCTACAACAATCTTAAATAATATCTCGAACCCAAATACCTTTCCATGCCATAGTTGATTCCATTTGTTGCCTTTTTTTTAGCATGAATTGAGAACTTATGCTAATAAAGCTGTTTTGTGCCTCCTTCGTCCTATATACCTACTCACCCGAAAGAGAGTAGTATGTCAAATGATCATGATGTCAAATTTAGTCCATTTGTTGAATAAATACTCCGATAAGGCAAAAAAATATATTCCACATTTCCTGCCTATATTCTCAATCCAATCCTCCTTCTGCAAGACAGGAATTATTTCAAATAGCAATATTTCTCGCATTTAAATCCCATCCCATGCCAAACTTGGTTTTCCAGAAACTTGAAAGCAAGGGCATGTGAAGAGGAGAGGAGGGGAGTTTATGGGTTAAACCTTAATCCAGCATGAGGATTTTTTCAAGGAATATTTTCAATAAAAAATGGATTTTTTTTTCAAGAAACTTATATCGGCCTAAATTATATTTTGTGTTTCTTGTTCTTTCAAATTCTCAACTACACATTCAAAAGGGTTTTGATAAAGTACATATGACTAAAAATACACATTTGGATATTGAGTTTTTATTTGCTTTTGCCCATTCTGTAATAAAAGGAATTTCTAACGAGTTGAGAAGTGGTATGGTAACACGAAATAGTTTTAAGGTATTTTTTCAAGTAAAAATCAAATTCCGTCGCATTTTTAAAAAAATTTGTTAAATGAAATTAATCTTTTTAAATTTCTTTAGTAATGTAAGAAATACTGCCAGGTTCCTATCCGTTTAGATCATTGTTAGTATCTCTGAAATTGGAGTATCGAGTCAAAATTTTATTCCTTGATTGAATGAAGTATAATAAACTAATCAGAAACAGTTTAAGTTTTTCATGTAGATTTGTTTGTTCATTAGTTATCAATGCCCATAATAACAACACATACGATAGACTTGCCAACTTCCACCTAGTATGCAGGCGATGCTCGCAAATTGTCCAGAGGAGGAGACCGACCTATATTGGATTTCACATAAAATATGAAACGGAGAAAAATGATCCAAATTGGTTCAACACCGCATAAATCGAGATATAATGACCTTAATGAGTCAAATTCCTAGAAAAAAAAACAAAAAAAAAACAGTGTTGAATCTCAACAACAATGGTCACCCTGAATCGAATGTCACAATCGTCGATGGGTTACCCTTTGTATCGTACCCATTTTGTTGAGTGCTCATGGTTGCCAGTTTGTAAGATTTCCCCCATTTACTTCTTGTGTTTTACGCGCGAAAAGTTGTAATTATGGCGAAACATGAATAAACTTTCTCTTTTTAAGTCTACCGTTAACGAGACGAGTTGTGTTTTATTTAAATTTAGCATCTGTTCCTGTAAACCATTCGAGTCTTATTGTTGGTGACTTTAATATCCCCGTGAATTTAGTTAATTTAAACACTGTGATGAAATATAAATCAATTTTAGAATCTTTCGGTTATGCTTGCACAAATACTTTTCCAACAAGACCAAAAACTAAAAATATCCTTGACCACGTTATTTCGAAGCAGATTGACATAGACCGACTTAAAAACGATACTATTTTTACAGATGTAAGTGACCATTTACAAATTGTTACATCCCTAAAATTGTTATGTGATAAGAAGGAAACAATTCTGAAGAAAGAAATTATTGATCATTCCAAACTTAACGATTTGTTTCGAAATTATCTAAATAATATTCAACTACCAGAAAATGTTAATGATGGCCTAAAGCTTAGTTCTTTTAGAAATGGGACAGTTAGGAATGCGTGTATCTCAGAAACCATTCGTTTGATCTAAATACTTTCTATGAAGGAAATGAAGATAATTTTATGATAATTCATGAAAAAATTTGAAAAAATTTTTTTATCGTTTTTTGTAAGAAAAAAATCTACTTTATTCTTTGTACCTCCCATCGGCCAGCGCACACTTTTTTCAGTCATGATATTGATAAGTTTTTCAAACTTAAACTTTGCCTTATTTGTATTTTAGGTGGCTACATCCTCCTCCTTCAATTTCCGCTACTTTTTGGTCCATTACTTCTCTTTTAAAAGAAACTGAGGGCAATTTAGTGGAGACAGCTGTTTCGGAATTAACAAATCTTGATTATTTTTGAGCCATTTTTCGAGCGTTTTTAATGAAATTTCTGCTGGCAAAATTTAACAATAACGAAGTCAAACCATCATGAGATTGAACTTAAAGTATAATCGGGTAGTATAGATCGTAGGTTGCCAAGGGTACAAACAAGATTACTCTTTTTAGGCTTTTAAAAACAGCCAAAATAAAAATTTTCGTTTTGAAAATTGTAGTTTTTTTTTTTCACAGGAGCAGAATTTTGGCAAATCATTATATTTTATACAAAATAACGTGGAAAGACATACTTTAAAATACCCGGGACCTTGCACGAGCAGGCATGGTATAGGATTCAAACGCTGGAATTTGTTTAAAATAGGGTATTTCATAGGTTTTGTCGTTCATCAGAAATCATCTGTCCCTTAGCCTCGGTACTGGCTTTACAGCTTACGAGCTCTGGAACAAGCAAAAAATCGTTGTTCAAGGTAAGGTTTGAGTCACTCATTACTAGGCAACACTTTCAGCTTATCAGAGAAAAAATTGTTGGACATTTCAGCGATCTACACTTAGTTTTTCGCTTACTTAAAAATAAAAATTCTGGTATGAGACATGACTTCCTTGATGACCCTTAATCGTAGTTGCTGATCATGTGCTTCACTCCAAGCATGATTTGAACTTTGGAGACATTTTTGACAGTATTTGCATACTTTTCCACCACTTACACACAGTTATTCTTTGAATAATCAACGGTATCGTCAGCTATCAATTTGATAATGATGGATTTCGAAGGAAACTGTGCAAAATTATTTTTTTCTCTTTCTCTTGCATTGTAAATATCTCAATAACACGTAAACTTTAAATTTTGAAAAAAATAGGTTCGATAGTACTTTTTACAGGCAACAAAATGCTGTCAAAATTTTGAATGTCCAATTACTAGTTAACGAGTTATTAGCGAAAGAAAGTGTCCCATTTCTAAAAGAACTAAGCTTTACAGCACATTACAACAACTTACAACCGTTTTCTCTCAATGTCTACTAAAACACTCAATAAAAAGGTAAAACTAAAAGGCAATTATTGTCCATGGATGTCACTAGACCTTTGGACACTGATTAGAATAAAAAATAACCATTTGAAACGTTGTAAACGACATCCCGATAATGTCCAACTCAAAGAAATGTTGAATCATATAAACAAAAAGCTAAACTTTAAAAAACAAGAATGTAAAAAACAATATTACGAGCGATTGTTAAACAATACTCCACATTCAAAGCTTTGGAAAAACATAAATACACTCCTTGGTAAAAATAAAATCACCGCTCCAATAAATCTTTCTGATGAAGAAGGCGTAACAACAAACAATTCTGAGATTTGTGAAAAATTTAACAAACATTTTTCTACGATTGGGAAAAAACTAGCTAATGAAATCCCATCTGATCCCGGCAGTGATCCTTTGTCGCATATTAAAAGTGTACAAAATACAATATTTTTACGTCCAGCTAGTGTCAACGAGGTTCGACTAGTAATTCTATCTCTTAAAAATAAAAAGAGTCGTGGACCTGATGGATTTCCTGTAGATGCGTTAAAAAATAACAACGAAATTTTCTCTGGTATACTCATGCAATATTTTAATCACATGTTAGAGACAGGAGTTTATCCGGATTGTCTTAAAGTTGCAAAAGTTATTCCCATTTTTAAGGCAGGTGATCCACATGACGTAAATAATTACCGTCCAATTTCAACCTTAAGTGTTTTTAGCAAAGTTTTTGAAAAACTTCTAATGAATAGAATTGAAAATTTTTTAAATCAGGAAAATATACTGTACAAATTGCAGTACGGTTTCAGACCTGGATCGAGTACGCTAATTGCTATCACAGAGTTAGTTGATTCTATTATTTCAAAAATTGATTCAAAGAATATCGTTGGTGCTTTGTTCTTGGATCTTAAAAAAGCCTTTGACACACTAAACCACGACATATTATTGTCCAAATTGAATGAATACGGAATAAGAGGTGCTGCTAACAACATCCTTCGCAGTTATTTATCGGAAAGGAAACAATTCGTAGCGATCGAAAATACTAGAAGCGATTTGAGAAACATTGATATTGGTGTACCCCAAGGAAGCAACATTGGTCCGTTACTTTTTCTTTTGTATGTAAACGATCTTTGTAATTTACCACTGAAAGGCACAGCTCGATTATTTGCTGATGATACAGCTATTTTTTATTCAGCTGCATCAACGAATGTTATAACTCAACAAATTGAAAATGATTTGAAGTTACTATCAAAATATTTTAAATGCAACTTGCTTTCTCTAAACTATTCAAAAACCAAATATATGTTGTTTCGTTCTTCACATAAAAAAATACTATCAAATAATGACCCAATTATGGATGGAATTGTTATTGAGAGAGTTCATTACTTCAAGTACTTAGGAATTTTCTTGGATGAAACACTTTCTTGGAGTTGTCACACAGAGAACCTAGTAAAAAAAATTTCTCCTCTTTGCGGTGTTTTGTGGAAATTAAGAAACTTAGTGCCCCAACATGTTCTTTTAAAGTTTTACTATGCATTTATTCAGTCTCATCTAAACTATCTTATTTTGATATGGGGAAGAGCCTCCTTGTCACATCTTCAAAAACTTCAGACCCTACAGAATAGATGTTTGAAAAACATCTTCAGACTACCCCTGCTTTTTCCAACCCAACAGCTATACTCTCTGGGAACGCACAACATTCTTCCAATAACCGAACTCTGTAATTTGCAAACCGTTATATATGTTCATGATAATATACACTCGAGTAGCAATAACCAAAACCTAAATTTTACTACGGGATTAAGAACCCACAATACCCGTCAAAATAATTACTTGCAACGAAGCCGATCCATGACATCTTTAGGGCAAAAAAGAATTTCTTTTATAGGACCTACAATATACAACGCTTTACCTACTGAAATAAAAACCATCAACAACCGTTCCATGTTTAAAGTCAAAGTAGTACAGTTATTAAAAGAAAAATTGAATCGTTAAAAAAGTCGATCAACAACCAGTTTTTTTTAATCAAATTTTGTTTGTTTTTGTAGCATCGTAGTTTTCTTTTGTCGTATTTTTAACTATTAATAAGTAAACTTAAGTAAATCTAGCATAATATTTAATTAGTTAACATTATTAAAAAAAAGAAATGGATCTCTTTAAAGGAAATTTTCTTCCATTGAGATCCTTATCGTAATCTTGTTTAATTATAGCATACATTTCCTCGCAGTAAATAATAAACTTTTGTGTTCTCAGCATGATTAAAATTTTGTTCGCGTTGAAGTTTCTTTGTTTTGCTACCAGACGTGCTGAGAACAGTAGCGTCCATTACCAGGGGGCTCAATTGAGCCTTTTGGTGTGGGGGAGTGTGGTGGGCCGCTACAAAATTTATCTTTATCTAAAAAAAAACCCCAAAATCCTATCCTTGGAAAGGTCTGAAAATAATCAAACAGTTATCAATGACTGACTTTACTCAAATTTATAAACTTGTAATCTTAATAACTTTATATCACCTTATATCAACTCCATATCTACAGAAAATCAGACAAAGACTTAAATTCAGAACGCAAAAATCTTCCAATATTCATTCAAACATATGTATGTACATAAATTCTGTTTCCTAGAGTTTTCAATAAAACTCGGTAATATATATTCTTAAAATATTGTCATTTTTTAATTGACGAAATTTTCTTTGTTGAAAGTTAAAGAAATTTTGTTAAAAATTGAAAATAAATTAACAAAATTTGATTGTCAAGTTTTTTTTTCAATTTTCAAGTAAGATTTGAATGAGTTTCTTAATAAATTGCGGTCCGAATACGACATATCTCGTTTTTTTATCGTTTTACGCAAGTGTGCTTCACTGTGAAGCATAAATTAAATTTGATTCATTTTATAGAGAAACTTATGTAGAAAATTGTTAACAACACTTAAGATATCTTGAAGGTAATTTATTTGAAGAATTTATGTAGTCCAGTCGCTTCTCAATAAGCGAATTACAAATTTTGGTGTTCTCGGGCTTGGATTTTCTCACGGTCTTTTATGAGTTAAGTTCAAAGGGCTGTATTATTTTTCCTAATCAGAAATATAGTGATTAAATTTTTTTTTCAAATTCATGATATCACCGCGGAATTTTTCAATGATTACTCCAATTGAAAATTAAGAAAAGAAATGTACATTAAGATGATTTAATCGTGGTTCATTTCTAACCTGATCTGAAATTTATTTCAAAATTCATGTTTAATTTCTATTCAAATGGTGTTCTATTTAATGTATTCTTATTTTGTGCACTGATTTATATTTCCAATGCTTTAAATTCTGGTTTAATTT
The DNA here is from genome assembly GCF_029784155.1 of Uranotaenia lowii. Taxonomy (NCBI): domain Eukaryota; kingdom Metazoa; phylum Arthropoda; class Insecta; order Diptera; family Culicidae; genus Uranotaenia; species Uranotaenia lowii. The sequence goes on from NC_073692.1 coordinate 21,014,073, forward strand.
GAAGTTTTAATTCGTATTCGTTTTATGGTGCTCTGAAAATATTGATTACAAATTTTCAAACTCGATCGCTCATTTTTTAAGATTTAATATTAAGAATTATTTTGAATCGTATATTAATTTTTTTTTTGAGTTTTTGAGATGGTTATGGTTTTTGAAATAATGTTCCTTGTTTGTAATTTTTCTAGAGACTTTTCAGCCTTTGACCGGTTCGTCTTTTGAATCTTTTCATATTACGTAGAGTTTACAATTTCCGTTTTCTTTGTTGCATTATTTCATTTCGTTATATCTGTGTTAATTTTCCACCACCCAAATCAATCAACTTTCTTATTCATTGTGAATTTGTTTTGGTTATTATTTCTAGAAAAATTTGAATTTCGAAACTTCCTCCCCCCATGGAGTCCCATCCTCCTCCCTATCACCACATTGGATGGAGGGGTGAGTACTTAATATTCATAGAAACAACAAAAATGATTCAAAGTGCTGTACAAAGTTGTAGAAATATCTAAAAGAGCTACCACTTTGTCAGTATCATTGATTGGATCAAGTTTGGGGGGTGCGAGATAGGTTTCAAGAAAGTAGGAAATTGAGGGCTTATTGTGCCTTCTTTAGCTCCATTTTTTTTTTGTAAAAATAAGATTTCAACTAAATATTTTCTGGAAATTTACAGTTTCCAGCTTCAAATTAAATATTTCAAGTTGAATTATGGCATCCTCATTGTGAGAGACTTTGAACAAATAAATGTGCTGACTTTGCTGTTAAGCAATTAACTAATAATTTGTATGTATGTATGTATGTATGTAGATAATCCACCATGGGTGCACGGATTCACCGCAGTTTCGCCAACGCATGAGCTGACTTGCATCCTTTAGATTATAAGTTCGGCCAATCTTCAATGCAACTCACCACATACCCGACACCATGGCTTCGTGTGAACTGTCATGTAATGAAAATGTTTCGTGTAGGTGTTTGTCTTACTTGTAGAACGAACAAACAGTTTCGCAACCGTATAAAATTCATAACATATTTAGAGTTAAGAATCTACGACAGGTATTCCGCATGCGTGTAGATACCTGCCCAGCTGGCAACTGTTTGTTCGTCCTTATATAATATATTCAATCAATGAAATAGTTGAATGGTAAAATAATCTTACCTTTTTATTTATCTTACCTCTAGACACTCTCAGCTTACCTATATAAAGCTTAGTTCTTTTAGAAATGGGACAGTTACGAATGCGTGTATCTCAAAAACCTTGCGTTTGATCTAAAAACTTTCTATGAAGGAAATGAAGGTAATCTTATGATAATTCATGAAAAAATTTGAAAAAAAATATTTATCGTTTTTTTGTAAGAATAAATTCTACTTTAGTCTTGGTACCTCCCATTGGCTAGAGCACACTTTTTTCAGTCATGATATTGATCAGTTATTCAAAATAATACTTCGTCTAATCTGTATTTTAGGTGGCTACATCCTCTTCCTTCAATTTCCGCTACTTTTCGGACCAATATTTCTCTTTTAAAAGAAACTGAGGGCAATTTTGTGGATACAGATGTTTCGAAATTAACAAATTTGATTATTTTTGAGCCACTTTTTTAGCGTTTTTAATGGAATTTCTGCTGGAAAAATCTGGTAATAATGAAGTAAAACCATCATGGGATTAAACTTAAAGTATAATCGGTTAGTATAGATCGTTGTTTGCGAAGGGTACTTAAAAGATTACTCTTTTTAGGCTTTTAAAAACAGCGAAAACCATAGTTTTCGTTTTGAATATTGTTATTTCTTTCCACAGTAGCAGAATTTTGGCAAATCATAATATTTTATACAAAATAACCAGCAAATACATACTTTAATATACTCGGGACCTTGCCACGAGCAGACATGGTATAGGATTCAAACGCTGGAATTTGTTTAGAAAAGGGTATTTCATAAGTTTTGTCGTCCATCAGAAATCATCTGTCCCATAGCCTCAGAACCGGCTATACAGCTTATGAGCTCTGGAACTAGCAAAAATTTAGTGTTTGAGGTGTGGTTTGAATGACTCATCACCAGGCAACACTTTCAGTTTATCAGAGAAAAAAAATTGGAAATTTCAGCGATCTACCCTTAGTTTTTCGCTTTTTGAATATTAAAAATGCTGGTATGAGACTTGATTCCCTGATGACCCTTAGCCGAAGTTGCTGATCATATGCTTCACTCCAATGCTTGATTTGAACTTTGTGGATATTTTTGACAGTATATGCATACTTTTCCACCACTCACATACAGTAATTCTTCGAATAATCAACGGTTTTGTCAGCTATCAGTTTGAATATGATGTATTTTGAATGAAACTGTGCAAAATTATTTTTTCCTTTTTCTATTGCATCGTAAATATCTCAAAAACGAGTAATTTTTAAATTTTGCAAAAAATAGGTCGGATAGTACTTTTTACAGGCAACAAAATGCTGCCAAAATTTTGAATGTCCGATTACTAGTAAACGAGCTATTAGCAAAAGAAAGTGTCCCATTTCTAAAAGAACTAAGCTTTATTCAATCGATGAAGAATGAAGAAGTTAGTTAGAACCAAAAAAAACTGGTGCCTTGATGTGTTCTCAATATCCTGAAATTGAAATCAGCTAGACACAGTAGATGCATGTTATTATTAATAAAAATGATGAAAAATGAGGGTACTTCGATTATCAGTGTGGTGAATATAACGTAAGTAGGTCTCACGTTTTCGCTAGTGGGATTGAGTAATGATAATGCATTTCGTCCGGCAAAATTCTTCTGGGTAAAATCTTGAGAATATAGTTTTATAGCTGACACATAAATGCTTCTGATTCATGATATAATTATATTTCAGAATATAAAAACACGGTAACAGTAGTGCTGCAATGTAGAAACTGATGTTGTGATGTTCGAAATATTTGTGTTGTAAAAGAACTCAAGACAACCTGTTTGAACTCAGACTTAATAACAACATCAGCACAAACCAACAGTTAATTTGGTACATTTTAATGTTCGATAAGATTGATAAACACCCACAAATTCAACTCATTATCCTTTTCTCATTCAAGAACTAATAATGGTTTATTCATATTCAATATTTGTTCAAAACCACTAAAATATAAGAAATTGAAAAAAAAAAAAAATCTAAACTCTAAATTTACACATGCGCTTCGTGAAGCCTTGCACAAACCTAGCCCAACCTTTCATCTCATTTCAGTCCCTTGCTCAAGCATTGCCAAAATTCAAAAAAACCAGGGACGGTTCTCATCTTCTACTTTTATCATCAAAACAGTATAAGAGAAAGTATAGAGATTATTATATTTAAACTTTATATCGATGTTTGTCAATTGTGAGATTAGAATTGCTGTAGAACTAAAGATTCAAAGGGGTAAACTACAAGAAAAGTTAATTTTTAAAAGTAGACTTGTATGAACTTTGTTTAATTTGAACCTGATATTAATTTCTAACTGAGATGAATATATCTTAGTGAAAACTCGTAGGCTTGAATGTTGATTTTGATTGAGAAACACACACAAAAATATGAGAAAAGTGAGGAGTTATTCAATAAAATGTACAGAAGTATTCAAAGGCACTCTTCAAGACTGCTGTATGCAATATTTTCAATGTAAGCGCTCTAAAGATAAAATATTTTTCGAAACTGCTACTGTACAAAAGAAATTTACTTGGCATTTAAGCAAATATAAATTACCTTATACCTGAAAAAGAAGTGATATTAAGTTTCTGTTTAAATAAATGACGATAAAGTTAACGTTTAAAGAAAAATAGATAAAAAAAAAAAAATCATAATAAATTGTAAGAAAAAATAACTTAGCTGCAAATCCATGAATATTTTACTGTGTGCTTTTCCAGCTACTTGCCCCAAAATCAGACACTCTAAAAGTTTCATGTTTGAACACGCTACTTCTCACTTTTCTCGTTCCCAGCACCGAGTACACGTGTGATACGTGTATGTGTGTCAGCGTCTATTTTCTCTCCCTAACACTTCTTCAAAAATTTTGCGGTGGCTTTCACATTTCCTCCCACTCATGCACATTCTCTTCCGTAGAATATTTACTTTCTACCTACGCCCACCACCGCCATGGCGCGACTCTTTTTCGATTGAATGCTTTGCACAATCACTAGTTAATCGCCTACCAGGCTGTGCTTCGTTTTGCACTTTTCAATGCCTATCTGATTTCTTCAAAATGAAGCACATACATTCAAAGCAAAAACGAATAAAATGTGACGATATGAATGAATGTGTTAAATAGCTGATTTTTTTCACTTAACCAACGCCCCACGATCACTGCCAACCATTGATTTCAGAATCTATGTTAACATTTCAATGATAAAAGGCATTTTCATACAGATACTGTCCGAATCTCCGATTTTTTTTCTGACCGCGACACACAATGTACATAAACCACTAGAATTCGTTTCAAATAAATCCGAAACAGTCCTTATTGAATCGTGCAGTAACATGGCGGACCTTCCTACATTACATTTTGCGCATAAAATACACACAGCAAGGAAACAGTCCTTAATCCAACTTATTTTCATTTCGCGGGCATAAATATTTTTCGAATAAGTTTTATAAATCACACGACTTCAAGGCAAACTACGGCCCAACCACTTTTCGAGCCTTTCCGCAACCAGATAGCAACTCGCTGGCTATACAGATTTCAACGCCATTGCTGGTTTTTGATTTTTTTTTCTGGTAACCGACCGAGCACACATGTTGTCACCTATTTTCACATTTATTATTCGCAATTAACTAATAATTTGTGTGCATAAAATACGATATTTTCAAATCGACTCCAAAATCCACTTTTAGGTATTTTTGTTTTCGTTTCTCAACTATGTTTTACTTATAGATTTCTCTGTTGAATTTGTGAAATTGAACACTTCTCCATTCCAAAAACCACTCCATCAGACTCTCAAAATTCCGGAATGTTCCTTCCATTGATGAACGACACCGACGACCTTAACCTTCTGCTCGCTCGCAAACCAATCGCCGTCATTGGCAATTTTAGCAAAGACATAAATCAAACGCTAAAACCATTTCCATTTGCTAAAATAAACATTGACGTTACGTGTGGTTGGGTCGTCGGTGTTATATGTTATGTGTACGGTTGAGAGATCGGATGCTGGAGTGAAAAGAGTACCGATATTTATTGTCGATTTTTTACCCGATACATCAATACACTCGGTATCGGGTGTCTAGGTTGAAAGTGTTTCAGATTATTGGGAGCGATTTCACGGTTATTTTGTCAGATATTGATACACTTCCAATGTGAAGAGTTCGTAACAAAATGATATATGAGAATTTTAATAATTAAAAAAATTAAAGTGATTTTTAAGATCGGTTGTTACATATAAACTCAAAAATATATTTATCAATAAACCAACATGGATAACACTCTCTATTTATTTTTAAACATCTTAAGCTTCCTCGTGACGAGAAGAGCGCGAATCGTCAACACAACACAACAGTCAGTCAAGTGCTCTCACTGTTAATGACCCTGACAATCGTGTTCCCGGAGTTGAACGAAGAAAGAATAAAAAATCATAAAAAAAGTCATACAAACGCTCATACAAAGTACATATTTCCGAGAATCAGGCTACTTTCCGCAGTGAATGGGGGGAGGAAAAACATTTTCGAGCTTTCAGTTTCCCCACGTTTTTCAGACACCACCCTGGAGCTCCACCATTCACCATCATTTGACGAAATGCTGCAGGATTCGGGTTCGGTGGCGCGTCGCTGAGATCACTCGGTTGATAAGGTTGATTTAATGAATGGCCATATCACCGAAATGACAAATGTGAGCATACAATCCCTCACTGCAACGTTCGTCCGATTTACATTTATCATCATTGGCAGCATCGCGACGCGAGATTAAATTGATGCAGTGACAATATTTGCTTTTTTTCATGTAGGATGCCGTTCATGACCGTAGGAAGAATTTTCTCAATAGGTGGAGAAGGAAGGTACACCAAGTATTAGAATGAAAAATTTTGAGATAAAAAGTTTGAAGATCTGCAATCGGGATACATCTAACTTCGGGACTTCAAATTGAGATTTTGGATGGAAAAAGATCTTAAAAACTCTATCAATAAAAAAGCCTTTAAATTCACGTTTTTCCGAGGTGCAAAGAGTTTAGGAGATGATTTTAATTATCTAGGGAGCGCTGAATCCAAATATCCAATTTTTTTTTTCTTTGAGCTCTTTTTTTTCTGATGAAAGGGTTAAAATTTGAAAAGATTAAATTTTTTATTTAGTTAATTTTGATATTCTGTTTTGAAAAACTGTTAGCCCCGTTTTATACGGGTTTGCACGGATTTTAATAAAAAAATTAGGAAATGTTCGGTCCGGCCAAATGTTTTGCCAGGTGTCGTCGAAAAGGGTCGTCCATATTTAAAAAAAAAATTAACTGTTTTTAGAAATATTCACGTTACTATGCAATGGATTGCTTTGAAAATTGGCACACGGGAGTTTTTAGAGAAGGGCTTTCGATTTCAGATATCAAAGATTGTATAAGAGGCAACCGAAAGAGGTTTTAATTTTTGGTATTAACTGCGTTGTTATGCAATGATTGAATCGAAATTTATTGACGAGGATTTTTGTCACGGTCAATTGATTCCTGATTTCAAATTAAGTAGCAGACGACATAAAAAGCGATCGTCCAATTTGTTTAGAATTATTACTTAACAATGAATTCGGAAGTACATCTGGAAAATGCTTGGCAGTTGACTTTCATACAAACTGTTCATGACATATTCCAAGTTGAAAGCGAAACGGAGTTCGTATGGGATCAGCTAGTTTCTTATAAAAATAAAAGATCAAATCAGAAATTATCGCTGATTAATTTAATTCAGCAAAATAATAGTAATTATACATTAATATTCAACTGAAATGACATTTCTTCTCCAATTTAAGTTGAAATTTGAATTTGAAAATATATTTAATCACGTTTTAAATGTGAATTCTCATTTAGGAAAAACATGTACATTTTGCACTTCCAATAGTGCTAATGATCAAAGTCAAAGATACAATCGTTTTCTTTAATAAAATTCGTGCAGTTATTGAAATAATATGCTATAAAAGTTCTGAAGTTCAAAATAATAATATTATTTATTTATAATACAACATGTTCAATTATACTGACAAATTACAGATTGGGAAATGATCAATAAGAAACTAATAAAATAAAAATAATCAATGAATATTTTTATTTTTATTTTAAATATTGAAACCACTAAAATAATTCAAATTAAATTAACATTGCGCCTTATAATTGCTACTTTGAATCAAATCAATTGTTTATAAGATAAACTAAAAATCATGATCGATGAAAAAACATGATTTAATATAATAAAAAAGATAAACTTTCATAAACAAATAAATAAATAAATAAATAAGGTTAAAAATTTCAAGCTCTGAATATTTGGTTGCAATCAATTGGAATATTGGGTCCTGAAATGGACAGAGGGTGGGAACTATGTTTTTCTTATTCAAAATTTTGTTTCAAAAACAGAAGATTAAGTTTTCGGAACACCAAAATTTGGATTTGAAAACATAGACGAACTCTTGAAAAATATTTTATAAAATTTGAGTAGTTTTATTTTAAAATTCGGTAAATTTATTTGAAAATTAAAACAAAATATGATGATGAAAAAGAATATTTTTTTTAATGTTTTAGCATGATTTTTTCCTATTCACTCGTCTTATCATTAACAAAAGGCTTTTATTGATAACTCAAAGGACCGCATTTTGGTGCCTTTGATTGAATGATTAATTTGGTAGAAACTTTCTGGACACGAATCTTTTTTAAAATTTTGTCCTAATTTTTTAGTGATTTAGAATTTATAAGCTAAAAAAAAGGTTCCAGTTTAAAGTGAAATCAATCATTGATAACTGATGAAGTAACAAATATACGGGTACAGAAAAAAAATCTGATTCTGATTCTGATTCTCATTTTTTTTTCATTCTGCCAATTCAATTTAATTAAGGAATAATATTCCAAAGATGATAATGCATGATCTTAAAAACTTAAATTCTACAATATATAAAAATTTATAGTGATATCATTACAAGTATTTCTGAAATTACTGAATAAAGTTTTTAAAAATCAACTCATAGGGTGATTTGCCAATCGTTTTCCCCTAACCCATTGTTGCACAGCATGACTTAAATTGTCAATATTTCAGCTGTTTTTCAACTTTTCCTCAAAAATAATGCTGAATCATGGTAATTCGGAATGTTTTCTGATGACATGAGGCTTTTGTGATATTTTCTGCTGTTAAGTGTGTATCTTACGACAGTTTTAATTTTTCTTGTTTTTTTCGCGCGGTTTTCGTGCTAATTGTTAACAAAAACCTTAACATTCCTTCTACGGCAAATAAGGTTTTACGTCAGAACAAAACATTTTTTTTTAAAGTTTTCTAAACGAAAACGTTTGTTGGACATTTTTAACACCAGGATTTTGAAAAAAAATTATAATCCATACTTAATCAGAAAATATGTTGGATCGAGCAACAATTGGTCCGCTCAATCTGCTCCTGCCCCAATGTTGTACATTATTCCGCTACAACATTTTTTTGGAAATTTCAAATTTATAAATTCGTATACCTTCAACAACTTAGTTTGGTTGTTTTTACAGCTAAAAATAGCAATAAAAATTATGGAAGCTTGAATTATAACAACGTGTTTTGAATTAGTAAGGAGGCTTGTACGGAAAAATCCAAATTTTTATTCAAAAACCATCAGAGATGTACTGAAAGTTCAAAAAACATAATTTTATATTTTTTAAATATTTCTTGGTTCTTGCAATACATTGCATGTGAACAAAAATTAAACCTAACTTGTACCCCAGAAATGATATTCGTTGTCATACAAAAAATTCAAAAAAGGTAAATATTTTTTAATTTTAGTGTTTTGACAGCTAATTTGAAAGCTGGTTAACCGGATAAAAATAAGAATCGCGTTATACTGCTTTGCATAGCCAATAAGTGTGATGATTTAAAACTTTCGCAAAAACATGTCTTGAAATTATTGAAAGCTTCAGAAAGCAAATCCTGCAATTTTACAATACTTTTCAATGAATTACGATTTTTTATTTAGAAATGGTTATAACTTTTTTCATGAAATACTTTGCTTCTTCTCATGCTGGCAAACAATTAATCTTAAGAATGGGTAAAATCAATAATTTAAATCAAAATTCATTTCAAACTTATTTTAATTTCTTGTATATGCAAAAAGTTCATCTTGCATACAAAATGTCATACAAAATTGAATACGTTCATTGACTACATGTAACTAAAACAACTCGAATTGTCTATTGATATGACATATTTTTTTTTGAATAAGTGGATATCTACATAGTAATTTTAGTAAATTCTGTGCATTAATTAATTATTTTCCACTCAGAATTTTCACATTTTTTGCACTCAATGTTGAATTTTAATAATTAATTCTAAAATTCAAAGACACTCTACATATCCATAAATTTATTTTTTTTACCAAATCTTAAAAATGAAGTTTTGAAATTATTTAACTCGTTGAAAAAAATTTATGTTTGTATGAAAGTCGGTCAATTTGCATACTTTTTTATCAGATTTATTTTGACATCCTTTATCCCGACTATTTACTCAACATTTTATGCAAAGAATCTAAAAGCTGTTCTGAAAAAATCTGTTTCTCTAATTTCGTGACGACAAATCTAAAAGAATTTAATTCCATGTCAACAGCGATCCCCTTGAAATTGTTATTAATATTGTCAGAGTATTGTACAGGATGAAAACTACGACCCTTAATCCCAAAAACTAGAAGTCGAAGGTTTACTCAGGAATTTGAATCTGCCGTCGAGTTGCCGTCACTGGAGACATCTATGTGAAGCTTCATTTGGCCCTTATCATCCAGAAAAATAAACAGTCATAGCTTTGTGAAACATAATTTGATCCAAATCAGTTTTTCAGCCGGAAAATTCTTGGGAAGCATTTCTATGTGATGTGATTGTTTCCTGAAGATTGATGAAATGCTGCAGAGGTTACGTTAACTACAAATAAACCCACTTATATGAAAAAGATATTTAAATCAATTAACTTTTCGAATGAAAAAATTCTTATAAAAAATTGTATATCATGAGCATAAATCAGACAAACGATCTGAAACTGTGGGCGTGGTTGTGTCCATTTTCAAGTTTTAAATTGAGATTCATTATGTAAAAATCGATCGACTTCCAAGTGAGTCCTAAAACATTTGTTTTCTAAAATCGCATCTTCTTCATAGGGGTAAAAGGGGGCAAAACAGATCACGTTCTCTAATCTTTTCACCTGTAAATAGCCACTTAAAAACTAAGCATTAAATACCTTTCAGTTCATTCTATGGGATTTTAAAGACATAAAATTTTATGTTGGTAGGACATATAAAGAAAAAGGCTCAACACTGGGCAAATTAGGTTAAATTACACTCAACTCAAATGGCTTCGAGTAAATTAGGAGGTGGATTTGAGTTTCTGAGAAAACTTCACGTGTGATTAAGCTATTCCAGACAGTCAAACCGGCGTCTTTGTGTGTTTTTTAGGCCGAATGGGAATTGGAAAGTGCATTGGTCGGTTTATAAGGAATTGATTTACATTTTTATTTTTAGATGTTGTATTTTTTTAAGTTTTGTCAAAAAATGCAGAAAATGAAATGATTTTTAAATATTCGCAAAAAATATTAAAAAAAAAAACAAAAGCTAATAGTAAAATGGCATATTTAGATTTTGGGCACCCAAATCAGTTAAAATTAACTTTTAAATTCTTTGCACCTCAAAAGATGTTCATTTTGTGGCCTTGTTTAATTTTTCAAAAAGTTTTTGAATGTGATGTAGAACATAAGAACAAAAAATACAAAATATAATTGAGACTGAAATTGGTTTCTTGAAGAATATTTCTTATCAGCAAAACTTTTTGTAACTTTTTGTACTTTATTACTAAAAATCTATTTAAGTAATAAAGTAGAGGATACTAGATTTTAGATTTTGTTTTGCTAATTCTGATGACTATCGTGGGTCATCAGAACTATCGTGACTATCGTGGGTACATGATACATGATACATGATACATGGCTTCCAACTTGTTGATGTATAATATTAGTATTCGATGAATTAATTTTTATGTTAAAATGGTTGGTTTCATCAAATTCTGAATTTGTTTGGTAATATCTCTGAATGAAAAGCCATTCTAAAGACGACGTAGGGTTTTTGTATGTCAAGTTTAGAGTTTCAATGCAAAAGGTTGATGTACTGCAGATCGAAATATACAATTTAAAATAAGTTTCAATCCGTGAATGGCATATATGTTTGTAATGTCGTAAAATATAATGCTTTAAGCCTAGGGTGACTTAAAACTAATTTCAACCGGAGGAGGCGAGAAAAATGTCTGATTTTCTTGTTCACACTTATTTAACAACTTTTAAGATCGAGTAATTTCTATTTAATACTTCGAAAAATTTTCTTGGAAAAAATCTTCATGGGGAGGGATCAAACCCCAAACCCCCCTCGCACGGCCTTGTATTTGGTCACACACAACTCCCTTTTTAATTTTCCCATCTGAAAATGCTTTAAAATAACCAAATGAATAATGAAATCTCAGTTTTGGGTCAAGTAAAAAACTTTGCATGTTATCTAGTTAACGTGGATTTGGTGACCCACGATTCCCACAATTCTTCAAAATAAAAAAAACAAATTTAAAAAAACAGACAGAATTCGGGGAAATTAACTTATTAAAAAATAAAAAAAAACCTAATGATACCAAACAAATGTTGAAAACCTTTCCATTCATTATTTTCCAGAAGTAATGAAGCAAAACAAAAGGGATACCCCACTCTCCCCTACATAAATGTAATGTAATTAATAAAAATGTTAGAAAAAAAGTATTATTTCTTCCATAAATTTGTTCAAGACTTCAAAACTATTTGACATTTGTTTAGAAAATCATCTTAATTCAATTGAGGAATTTTTTTTTGCAAATTCTGTAAAATTCCGCTGAATTAGTTTTTTTTAAAGAATGTTTCATAACAGCACAAAAATTGCCATGATATAAATAATACTAATTTAGAATTGATGGAATTAGTAATAAAGTAAAGGACATCTGCTAAAGTTGATTTAAGATAATTCTGTTGACTATCGTAAAAAGTAAACGGTAAAAAAGTATTTGATAATTGAATTTTTAAGTGCTAATGATCTTTACTTATTTAGTAACACTTCTTAAAGAAAATCCATTCTAAAGACAAAAATTTCCACGCAAAAGGTTTGTAAAACTGCAAATTGAAATTTAAAATTAAAGATTAGTTTAAATATTTGAACGTCACATAATGTCTTAAGCCAAAAGTGGTTTAGGATTCAATTCAGTCGGAGACCATCCAATTTAAATAGGATATGTTCGTTAACACTAAGTTTGAATTACCTTTTGTAAAAAAGTTGTTTTTCGTTACAACGGAAAATGAACTGAATTTTTTTTCTTAGAAAACTTTTCCATGGGAGGGTTAAACCTCTTAATCCAACCACACTATAAACCCCCCCCCCCCTCCCCGCCTCTCCCCCCGTTCGCAGTTGATAATGTCAATCGATTCTTCATATTTTAAATTGGATTTTAAGAATTTTACTAACATTCTTTTACATTCGACAGAATTACAAATTTTCGAAAAGTATGGTCAAAATGGCCAAACTCAACAACGTAAAAGCGTCTTTTCTTGAAATTACCTTTAAAGCACTTCGGCTGTGAGAGCCTCATATGTTCAGTTTTCTTCAAATGGGGAAACTTTTGGAACATTTTAAAAAGAATATTGAGAGACATCCCATAATCCAAGTTGGAAGTTGTTTGTATGAAAATCTTTTAACTTTACCTCGAGGGAGGGCATACTGCGAAACATGCTGTCCATTTAGTGAATGAAATGAAAGCAAATGAAAAAAAAATCAATTTAATCTGGAGTAAAATATACAAAAGCTTGATATGGCAATGCAGAACGTGTTCACATGGCAGAAGTGCGGCCAGCTGCCTTCCGTTGAGTACCTGAGTCTGTATCCTGTTTCATTCCATCATATTCGTGTGACCCGCGGAATCCAACTTTCAGTCTGGAGTGCATGCATCACATTTAGCAAGTTTGTACATGGCCAAGTATCCCCGCCATGCCTCGAGCCTCCTCTGCTGTCCGGGAGCTTCTTTCTCCATTTCGGGTCATTCCGACTAAGGTGGCAACTTGAGGCAAAAGCACGTTTTCCTCTTACTTTTCGGATGCTGCTGACGCTGTTGGGCTGTGCTTTCCGTACATAGACATGGAACTAGATGGTCTTCATATATGGCGCGCAGAGTGGATGGAAAACTCCTCTCTGTGTATCGGAACCATTTTACGACCTGTCGTTCCGGCTCATGTGAGCTACTTCTCTATATGGCTACCAACTGGAAGGCTAGCATGCGGTCTGTTTTTACATGATTAATGTGGTCGGATACGGCACCGTAGGGAAATTAGTTCAGGATCAGTCAGGCGCCTCGTTGAATGGGCTCGAGTGAACCAACCAGAGCCAGAGCCAGAGCCATCATCCTGAGCACGGCTATTCGGAGGCGACACGACACTCTGACTGGTTTTTCGAAGTGGGTACATATTCTATGAGCCCATAAACAAAGACTGTCAATAATAATTTGTGGCGTGGTCCTCCTTTCTTGGGCCTCAGTTGAAGTTGCTTTAAAGACAATAGAAACAACTTTAGGGGAAAAACTCATCCGTGAACAATAAAAGCGCAAGTTTTAATTTGAGGATTTTTTAAGAGATTTTACATTTGTTGAACTTTTGAATTCGAGGAACAAAAAATTAATAAGTAAAGCGTAAAGGATTGTTCTAGATCCTCTATCTATAGAGAATCCAGATCTATAGAAGAAAACCTGGATAAATGAGGAACTCCCTTAATTGAGAAAAAAGTTCGGTTTCCTGAACTCTTGCTAATCTAGATTAGACTGTATATTTCGAATGTGAAGCGTCGGCCCTTATAGCATTCTTTCAGAAAAAAAAATCAACCAACATGATTAGAAAAGCTTGGCTTAACGATAACTGTGAAACAGTAAACACAATTGATCGAAAAATAAACTTTACTTTAAGTTTAGTCGTTGTTCTCCACTTCTTCCCTCGAGTGTAAAATTCTACAACCTTCCAGAAATTCTTAACACAATGTAGAATTTTTAATGTACGCCATAGTTCTGCATCGTCCGACAACGAAACACAATACCTTACAAGAGCACCAGCATAAAAAAATACATTGTGAGAAAATGGGTGAAACTTCTGACCCATACAACAGGAGCCTCTTGACTTTTTAATCAAGCGAATGGCTAAAGAAGGAAGGAAGACTGTTAGACTGTTGGGAAGCACAAAATGGCGCTGACCATTCGGAAATTGTGCTGTTACTGTTTAAAAAAAAACTACGAGAAAAACTGACCGGGATGGCTAGTGGCCACTCACTAAATGCTGGGATACCAAAAACCCACCCTCACTGAATTGGGAACTATATTCTTGTCAGTGAGCAAGCATTCTTCCCCTAAAGAAGGATCTTGAAGTGTTTCGTGTCTAGGATGGCGTGCTTCCGTACACATGAAACAGGAATCAACAGACCAAACTAGGGGAGCAACTTGATAAATACTTGAGCGGTGGATTAATACGGCAATTTGCATTATGCAGGAGCATCTTCCTGAAACCATGTGTTTACCGCATATGTTGAGAATGACTTCAAACAGGTAGGTAGTTTGCACTTTACCTAAATATGATGATAATTTCTAGAAGAGTTGGAGCACTTATTTAGCATAAAGGGAAAGAGGTATTTTGATACATATGTATACTAAAGTGAATCCTCTTGAAGGTACGATTTCGAGTGGAAATCACGGTTAAAAAAGTGTTAAAAGCGATGATGTGGTTTAGCGGATAGGCTGGCGCGAGAGAACTTTTGGGTTCGAATCCCATAAGCAGACGACTGGTAAGATTCGTTTTATTCTAGAACTGACTATTTAAAAGGAATGTTTAATCATTGGCCAGCCTGGATGCCGGAATACCGGTAATTGATTCGTTCTTTCACAATTACCTACATCAACACACGCAATACATTCATTCTATAACAGTTCATACGAAGCCATGGTGTTCGGGTATGGTGACGCGCTGCATTGGAGATTTGTCGAACTTAATAACCTAAAGAATAAATGTGAGCAAATACTAAGACAAAATCTGCGGTGAATCTGTTCACCCATTCTGCCTTGATATACCTAAGTGACGTAGGTACATGTTTCCATTTTTTAGATATTAACTTTTTTACGCTACTTTGCGCATTTTCCCAGCATGAGTTATCAAATGCTTTCAACAAATTTCGAAAAAATTAAACAGATTTTGAGGAAACAACGAGAAGAACGAATTGGAAAATAAGCTATTTATACGCCGAAGTTAAGTATATCCATGCAATTGGAGAAGTGATACAGAAAATTTCGATTACCCGTATAATTTTTAAGGGACATTTCTCAGATTTGAAAAACAATACCATACCTAATTTAACATTCTAATCAGTTTAAAATATTAATAGGCAAATGTCAACACAAGGCCGTGCAAACGGGAGGGAGGGTGGTGGGTGTGAGGAGTTTAACCCCCTCATGGAAATTTTTTTCAATTAAATTCTAGAAACTATTTTACTGTAGAAACACGAAACTGTTTGATTCCAAAAGGTGTTTAAAAATAAGTATTAACAAACATATCAGAAAATTGGGTCTCCTCCGGCGGTATTTTGTCCTATATCACTCTAGGCCTAAGACATTTCATTTTACAACACTACACTGTATGACGATTACGAATTGAAACTTGATTGCAATTTTCAATTTCGATGAGCAATTTAATAAACCATGAATTTCAACTCAAATGTTGACTAACGAAAACCCTTTCTCGCTTATAAAATTGGATTTTTTTTAAAGGAGTGTTTATCCTTCATTATATTACTTATCACTTTGATAATAAAAAAAATAATCGTTTATATCATTACAAATTTAATGCTGATATAAAATATTTTTCAAGAAACCAAATTCAGCCTCAATTTTAATTTGTGTTCGTTGTTCTTCTAAATGCCTCACTTCACATTCAAAATGGTTTTATAAATTACACAAGGCCCCCGATTCACATTATTCGGAGATGCAAAGAATTGAAGAGCGCGTTTTGGCTAAATATGACGCTCTTTAACTTTTGGAAATTGGTAAAAATTATGTATTAAAATTCTGCAATTTCCTGACAAAAACTTGAAACATTTCAAAAAATTTTAAAATAAACGTTTTCATTGAATTTTCCAAGGAAATATTGTGTAACGAATTTTAAAAGAAGTTTTAACTAATCTTGATAAAATATATTTTACAAAGAAAAATCAAATGGTTTTGCAGATTTTAACAAGTTTGCTGAATGAAACAAAACCTTTGTTTTCAACCTTCTTCAGTGATATCAAAAAAATTGTTTAAATTTTAAAAAAAACTACGCAAGAATTTTTTTTATCTTTCATCCACATCATCATCATCATCATCATCATCATCATCATCATCTTTAAAATATTACTCTTCAATTGGATGAATTCAGAACCAGGTTTTTTCTTTTATGTATATGGATTTGTAAGTTCTTCAGTTAGCAATGATTGATTTCACTCAAAACTGATTCATTTTTATGCTTTCAAACCACGTATAACCAAAACGAGATATGAAAGACGAAATATGACAAAAGGTCAGGGTGCCAAAATCTACCAAATCCAACATCAAATGCTGTCTCTTGAATTATTCATCAATTTCTATAAATTAGATTTTAAACTGGTTTGACACGTTTTTTTTAAAGTTTTAACAAAAGTGTTAAAAATATAGCGATGTTATATTCACATTTTATTTATATTTATGATGAGTTTATTCACTGTTGATATTGTTTGTTCACTTTATTTATTGGTCCATTGGCAAAAGTTATGTTCATTAAGGGACCATTCAAATATTACGTAACGCGTTTAGGGGGGGGGGGGGGGGGAGTGGGGTATAGCAGTTTGTTAGGGTCAATGGATTCTGGATAGAAAAACTTTAACTAATGTGTTACGTAGGGGGGAGGGGAGGTCGAAAATGATCGAAAATTGTGTTACGTAATATTTGAACGGCCTTTAAGTTATAGCATTTAAGGATTGTGAAAATTGTAGGCGGATGGAAAGTTAGGAGAAATAAACAGATATTTAAAATGAGCGAGTCGAAATTGATTAGAAGCATTTTCATCACATGTAATTAATATCTTCCAAATGCAACACATTTTTATTTTGATTATCTTAAAATATTTAACAAATATAACATAAACTTGATCAATAAATTGAATTACCATTTTATTTTAATTTTCAAATGATTTGACTAAATTTTATTGTATTGATATTTAAATTATCAAATAAATTTATTTAATTTTAAAGACCAACTAATACAACTATTTGAAATATTTTTCAAAAGTTTGTCTTTGTTTACCAACATTTGGACATTGAGTCAGAATAATGTTGAGAGAGGCCCCTGACGGCTTGCGCGATAGAATCAGAATTTCTTACAAGAATAAAACACACTCTTTCACACATCGATAACAAAAGTGGACTGTATTCTTACTTCAACTAACCTAACTACAAATTACCAATTACTTAAGTGGACACTCTGACACACAACTGACTTTGGCCCTTCTGGCCTCTGACTCGCCCATTCTGGGCACTTACACTGGCCACTCCGGGCCTCTAATTTGGCGAACCTTCGCCTATGGTGGTTGGTCGGGAAAAGAGATCGACCCAAGGAAATCCTCTTCGGTTACGATCATAGCCGACAGTTTTGGCGCGCATTGCTAGCCTTTAATGCCAGCAGCAAAGCGATGAAATTACTGGGCCCTTTTGATGCTAAGGGTGGTTCACAGCAACCTGTTCCTGCCAGAACATATTTAATATTTAATATGACAGCGAAAAAATATTCAAAACTAGAAATTTGAAGCTTAAACTTTTTAATTCATTTTTTAAAATCGGTCATGATTTTTTAATAAATCTATGGAAAGATTGAAAAATGATTGGAGGTAGCAAGCTTAATATAAATGCGCAATATAAAGATTTCATTTTTTCATTTCATTTTTGGTTAATAAAGTGTAAGATTTGATATCTTTTTTATGGTACATCGTGTGTTATGTGTATCATTATATGTACCATTTATCTCTCATTGCACTATTTTTCATCAAAATTTTAACTAGAATTCGTAGTCGCTTTGTGCATCCAATATTTACAGCAAATCTTCGAATCAATTATCAACATCTATGAGTTTTAAATAAAATCTCTTAAGTTCAAAATAGTAATTTTTTTCTTTATCGGAAACCATTTCACATTCACATTTCAAAATAAGAATTCCATTATTTTTTTATAATCTGGAACTTTATTTTAAGTATTTTATTTCTGTGCACTGATTCTATTGTCCGAAGCGAAAAATTCTGATTTATTTGGAACATTAATTCGCATTTGTTTTCTTGTGTTTCGAAAAATTGACTAGAAATTTCTAGATCAGATAAGATCATCAATTTGAATAATTTACCGGAAATAACATTGATTTAAAACGTTGATTCTGGTATATTTTGTATAGTTTCAGTGAAATTACTTACTTTTTTCGAGTTTGTGTGATGGCAATGAATAAGAAAATGGTTTAAAAAATCAATATCCTTATTTTGTGCATTTTTGGTATTATTATTATTGCTGCTAAACTTTAATTTCGGAAACAACCCCCCTTCCCCCATGGACGGGTCCTTCGCACGGGCTTGATCAACACGCCATTTTTTTTTTTTTTTTTTGTGGAACCGAGCCTGTTTATGTTTTTTGTGCCAATTTATAAATTCACTAAGGGACTCTTATCTCGTCAAATCGTCATATAAGGAAAATTTTAATGGATATTTATTTTTATGAAAAAAAAGAAAAGTCTTTCGCGTAGGACATCTTTCAATAAATATATAGTACTACATAACATAATGACATCGCAAAATAAATTAAATTGATTGAAAAAAGATTGACAATTTTGATACCATCAACTGAGACATCTTCAATGGCTTATTTCAATTTCAATGGCTTATCCTAAAACTAAATGTCTACAGCTAATCATACCGCTTATACATTAAAAGTTCCAAGGTTGATGGGATATTATATTGACGTAATCAGAAAAATTATTGGTTTTTTCAGTTATTTTTAAATTTACAAAAACATGCTGGTGGCTGTTGATCAAATTTAAAATGTTGTAAAGGACTTAAAATCACACAATATGTGTATTGGACTAAACAGCTTAACTATCAGAAGCCAAATTTTCAAACATTTACAGCGTTTTAAATTTTTCAAATTTTTAAATATTTTTACCGCTGATATTTAATATGCTGTAAATGTTCGAAAATCTCATTAAAATAACATGCGGAAGTCACCATCTTGGATATCAAGAGGGTGTCAGAAAGTAAAATTTGACTTCTTTTTGTTTAGCCCTTTCACTAAATACCCATATTCCGGGGGTTTCATTCGAATTTCAGTTATTTACAGCATTTCCAAGTTGAGCGGATGCCACCATATTGGAATTCAAGATGGCGTCGCAAAGGGAAATTCAACTTTCACTTGTTTAGCCCTTTCATGTAATACCTATATTTTGTATGTTCCATGAGATTTTCAGTAATTTATAGCTTCGAAAAGAAAATCGGAAGCCAGCATCTTGGATTAATGATAACGTCAAGCAACAATTTTTTTACCATCTGATTTAGAATTTTTTCTCAATACTCGTATTGTAGAGAAACTCATACCACGTCCGGTGATTTGGAGTATTTTAAATATTTTTTTATTTTTTTATTTAACTCGAAAAACAAAACACATATCTTATCAAAAATGTGTAAAAATTTGGATTCCTATCCAAATATGTGCAATCTAGCCAGAGCGTATCCTGATTTGACATCTTGATCGAAGACTATCACTTTATTTTTTTACGGTTTTAAAAATAAAGCACTGCGTGCCTTTATAAAACATGCAAGAAAAGCTTGGAACAAACTTCCTAGTTTATGTTTTGTTAGAGTTTTAACAGAGTACTCAGAACTCATTCCAAACAACAAGTAAAAGCATTATTAGCGTTTTCAGAACATCTTGAAGCAAATAGTTGAATAAAAAATCTTAGCATTATTCATGACCATTGTAAAACAGTTTATAATTAGCTGCACATAAAATGCCATAATAAAACCATAATAATTTTTTTTATAGTTAGCTTCATCTGTGTTACTCGAGCGATGTCATTACCAAGGTGCCGAAAATAATTCTGTGTTTTTGCAAGAAAAAAACTGACTTGCAGTGATTTAATCCAAAAATTATGCGATAGGTTTTTGTGATGGGAACAGCATACATTTCTTTGAAAAGTCACATAGAAATTAGTCATTTTTTACATTTCACTTATTAAAAAAAATTGAAATTTCTAATCTTTACATGTTTTTCCGAAACAAAGTTATAAATCTTAAATTTATGCAGATATAACATTTTTAATTTTAAAAATTGTACAAATTTAAAAAAAAAACTGTGAAATCTATGAATACTTTCCAAAATTATGTGTTCTGTGACAAAGATTCTGTGATGAAAAATTTCTCAAAATTTGTGAAATTATAAACTTTTCTATGATTTTGGCAAACCTTATATTTTCTTCTCTCCCGAATACAATTTAAGAAGATCCAACGCACTGATCGTTTTAACTAAAGGACGAAAATTTTGTTTCAATTGCACGGCAAGCATAACTTAGGATAAACTTTACTTCGACGTAGAATCTTTAAATCAAAACAAACGTTTATACGCCAAACTGATTGAAGTCCATTTGAAGTAATTGCAGGAATTTTACACAAAATAAAAAGTTTCTCAAGACTGCAATTGCCATCTATCTTTGCATAAATTCTATAGATTTTCTACAGAAACGTTCTGGATTTACGAATAAAATCGCTTTTTAAGCTTGCTTCACAAAATAATTTGCCATTATTTTAGTTATTAATTATTGAATTCAAGATCTTTTTTTATACAAATATTTCGTTATCTTCATACATTTAAGAAAAAAATAGGGTTGAAATTATTCGTCACGTCTTCGAGGAAATTCTCGAATTTTTCCTGCAACACGGCTCATAAGGCGGCGCACACCTTCTTCATCCATCGTTTAAGCTATCTTATTCCACCAGGTCATCTTCTGATTGATTTTCCTGACATCATTTCCCTTTGCCTAGAGTCTCCTTTTAATAATTTCCCAGTATTTCTAAATAGGGCAGAACTAGAGTCAATTGGGTGGGTTAAGGTTTTTCGAAACAATCTGGACCCTTTTCTCTGCATACCATTCTTGAACGACTTTGCTATTATGACAGCATGCCAAATCTGGCCAAAACATTGCGGTATGGTCGTGTGATCGAATGAACGGCAAAATTCGTTTTAAAGAACGGAAATTTCCGTTTTTATGCCACAGCACAGCAGTAAATGCCGCTGTAATTTTCGATAAAAATTTTAAATTTGGCTTGAAAATTCCCTTGAGCCGTAAAATGTTTGACCTGGGATCTGCCCGAAGTGAGCAACGAGCGAGGTGGTTAGACCAAGTGGGGCGTGATCTGACAAATGTGGGATGTCCGAAAAATTGGAGAACGGTAGCCATGAACCGAGTGAATTTTAGGAATTATGTTCATCAAGTTATGTCGTAAGATTGAAAACTTTAAAAATAAAAATACCTTTTTAATTTGTTTAATTTTTGACAAAGTTTGATGTTTCAGGAATAAAGGATCAAGTCTCATTAAAGATTGAAAATATCACTTTTTTGTCGCTCCACAAAAATGATTCTAAGTGATCTGCGTTATCAAGTATTTTTCTTATTTTTGCGATATTTAAACTTGGAAAATCGTGCTGCTAGAAATTTCAATAGACGGCTAGTTACAAAATAGTTCGAAAAATATACGATGAAAATCCTATTCGATATATCAAACCATAAAGAAAATCTCATAGTTTTGATGTGAATAAAAATTTAAACTTTCTAAATACTCTGGGTGAAGTTTCAAAGATTTGAAATTTGAAGTATAAAATTAATCTGTATGGGTATGGTGTTGTATTTTACTCGCAAAATTCAAAATCCGAATTTAATTCATTTAAACTGTTTTAACACCTCCTGTAAAATATTATCGAGCTATATCATGCTCCTTTCACATCGTTTACAACGCCATCGATCCATGCAAAATCAGTCTCCGCTCAAGCAAATCTTACGACGAATTTTACGCGTGCACTCACCTGTGTATAAGTCATCCAGCAGCAAGGCTCCACCTGGTTCGAATCTAGACCCCAAAATTCCAGCTCCTCCTCAAAAAGTGGCCCACATACATCCGTTGGGTAGTGCAATTTTCCGGTCCTGTGAAAAATATCAAGAGACGAAAGTTGGGGGTATCAATTTTTCCGGTTCGACACAGGATTTGAAAAATAATGGCTTGGGTGGGAATGTTCAAGGGTTTTCCGACAAAGAAGAAAGATGATGAGGGGTGTCAAGCGTTCACAAATTAACACCCTTTATTAATTGGTAGCGGTTCCAACACTTGACTCGTACAAGTACGAAAAGGCTAATTGATTGATGAGGTATGCATTTAATTTGGTTGAACGATTACATGTGGGGATTTGACAAGGGTTCGATACATTTTCAAAGGATTAATGACGTGGATATGGTAACACTGCTCTACCTTAAAAGTAGATAAATCTTCAACGAGTAGATGAAAAGGAAGCATAAAGTTTTCCACATCCGTCTGATCTCGAAACCAGAAACGAAATTATTTCATTCGCTCGGAAAAGATTTAATGGGTCGAGAAAATACAGTTTTCCTCTACAGACCTCCTCTATTTATTTTGACCATTTGCCAAATTGAAGGTGCTAATGAATAACAATTTGGCACTCGGTCTCGGTAGCTGCTCGCTCAAATTGTTGCTAGCGTTTATTTTGATGTGGTATAATTAATTATTCAGATCAGATTTGTCGGGCATAACATGTTATTTGTGTTGATAGATTCTCAACCAATAGTCGAGTGCGTGGGTGGCTGGCCGCCCAAAGTTCAATGACAGCTAAATATGCATTTGCGGTCAGGCGAAATGCATTCGACCACATCACTGGGAAGCTGGAAAGCCGGGAAAATTTGAGCTCAATAATATGCAAATCTGATGAACGAAAACAACATTTCAGGTGATAATCTGTTGTTGTTGATGTTGCTGGCGTGTGGTATATACAGTTTTGTCGAGGGTCTTTTTGGGGTTATTTAATTTTGAGTCTTCATAGGGCAGCTTTTCGGAGATAATCGTTGTCTAAACACAGGCGTAATTGGATAATTGGTATACCAATGAAAATGTGCTGCATTTTAAAAGCGATTATATTTTGACGTTCAGGTCACGAATTAGCTTTCATTGGTGCTTCAGCAAATGGTTGCTCATGTGTATTTCATCAAAAATGCACCATAAAACGCTTGTAGATTCAATAAGACTTCAAAAATTTTTATTGTCCCCAATTTATTGTCCCAATATATTGGGAAATACCTTTCACAACAAAAATGACAAAAATGACAAAAATGACAAAAATGACAAAAATGACAAAAATGACAAAAATGACAAAAATGACAAAAATGACAAAAATGACAAAAATGACAAAAATGACAAAAATGACAAAAATGACAAAAATGACAAAAATGACAAAAATGACAAAAATGACAAAAATGACAAAAATGACAAAAATGACAAAAATGACAAAAATGACAAAAATGACAAAAATGACAAAAATGACAAAAATGACAAAAATGACAAAAATGACAAAAATGACAAAAATGACAAAAATGACAAAAATGACAAAAATGACAAAAATGGCAAAAATGACAAAAATGACAAAAATGACAAAAATGACAAAAATGACAAAAATGACAAAAATGACAAAAATGACAAAAATGACAAAAATGACAAAAATGACAAAAATGACAAAAATGACAAAAATGACAAAAATGACAAAAATGACAAAAATGACAAAAATGACAAAAATGACAAAAATGACAAAAATGACAAAAATGACAAAAATGACAAAAATGACAAAAATGACAAAAATGACAAAAATGACAAAAATGACAAAAATGACAAAAATGACAAAAATGACAAAAATGACAAAAATGACAAAAATGACAAAAATGACAAAAATGACAAAAATGACAAAAATGACAAAAATGACAAAAATGACAAAAATGACAAAAATGACAAAAATGACAAAAATGACAAAAATGACAAAAATGACAAAAATGACAAAAATGACAAAAATGACAAAAATGACAAAAATGACAAAAATGACAAAAATGACAAAAATGACAAAAATGACAAAAATGACAAAAATGACAAAAATGACAAAAATGACAAAAATGACAAAAATGACAAAAATGACAAAAATGACAAAAATGGCAAAAATGACAAAAATGACAAAAATGACAAAAATGACAAAAATGACAAAAATGACAAAAATGACAAAAATGACAAAAATGACAAAAATGACAAAAATGACAAAAATGACAAAAATGACAAAAATGACAAAAATGACAAAAATGACAAAAATGACAAAAATGACAAAAATGACAAAAATGACAAAAATGACAAAAATGACAAAAATGACAAAAATGACAAAAATGACAAAAATGACAAAAATGACAAAAATGACAAAAATGACAAAAATGACAAAAATGACAAAAATGACAAAAATGACAAAAATGACAAAAATGACAAAAATGACAAAAATGACAAAAATGACAAAAATGACAAAAATGACAAAAATGACAAAAATGACAAAAATGACAAAAATGACAAAAATGACAAAAATGACAAAAATGACAAAAATGACAAAAATGACAAAAATGACAAAAATGACAAAAATGACAAAAATGACAAAAATGACAAAAATGACAAAAATGACAAAAATGACAAAAATGACAAAAATGACAAAAATGACAAAAATGACAAAAATGACAAAAATGACAAAAATGACAAAAATGGCAAAAATGACAAAAATGACAAAAATGACAAAAATGACAAAAATGACAAAAATGACAAAAATGACAAAAATGACAAAAATGACAAAAATGACAAAAATGACAAAAATGACAAAAATGACAAAAATGACAAAAATGACAAAAATGACAAAAATGACAAAAATGACAAAAATGACAAAAATGACAAAAATGACAAAAATGACAAAAATGACAAAAATGACAAAAATGACAAAAATGACAAAAATGACAAAAATGACAAAAATGACAAAAATGACAAAAATGACAAAAATGACAAAAATGACAAAAATGACAAAAATGACAAAAATGACAAAAATGACAAAAATGACAAAAATGACAAAAATGACAAAAATGACAAAAATGACAAAAATGACAAAAATGACAAAAATGACAAAAATGACAAAAATGACAAAAATGACAAAAATGACAAAAATGACAAAAATGACAAAAATGACAAAAATGACAAAAATGACAAAAATGACAAAAATGACAAAAATGACAAAAATGACAAAAATGACAAAAATGACAAAAATGACAAAAATGACAAAAATGACAAAAATGACAAAAATGACAAAAATGACAAAAATGACAAAAATGACAAAAATGACAAAAATGACAAAAATGACAAAAATGACAAAAATGACAAAAATGACAAAAATGACAAAAATGACAAAAATGACAAAAATGACAAAAATGACAAAAATGACAAAAATGACAAAAATGACAAAAATGACAAAAATGACATAAATGACATAAATGACAAAAATGACAAAAATGACATAAATGACATAAATGACAAAAATGACAAAAATGACAAAAATGACAAAAATGACAAAAATGACAAAAATGACAAAAATGACAAAAATGACAAAAATGACAAAAATGACAAAAATGACAAAAATGACAAAAATGACAAAAATGACAAAAATGACAAAAATGACAAAAATGACAAAAATGACAAAAATGACAAAAATGACAAAAATGACAAAAATGACAAAAATGACAAAAATGACAAAAATGACAAAAATGACAAAAATGACAAAAATGACAAAAATGACAAAAATGACAAAAATGACAAAAATGACAAAAATGACAAAAATGACAAAAATGACAAAAATGACAAAAATGACAAAAATGACAAAAATGACAAAAATGACAAAAATGACAAAAATGACAAAAATGACAAAAATGACAAAAATGACAAAAATGACAAAAATGACAAAAATGACAAAAATGACAAAAATGACAAAAATGACAAAAATGACAAAAATGACAAAAATGACAAAAATGACAAAAATGACACAAAAATAAAATTAAATAAAAAAATGACGAAAATGACTTAATTAACAAGAATGACAAATTTGAAGAAATAGTATCGTTATTTTATGATTCAGCGTGTAGAAACCTATAATTCGTTTAAGATAATATGTTTCCGAAGATTATTTACACATTGTAAGAATACAGGTCGGACTCGATTATCCGGAGACTCGATTATCCGGAGTTCGATTATCCGGAATTTTAGACTCGATTATCCGGAATTTAAAAAAAAAAAAAATTTTAATTTTCATTTTGATTTTTTTAAATAATTTAGTACTATAATTCACAAAATAATATTTTTATCAGCTTTGGACGGAGTTAGGGGGGTCAGGGACTAGTATAGTAGTTGTACTTTATATTAAAACTCGATTATCCACAGTGTATTGTTCAAGATCAAACTCATTAACTCTATAACACATAATAAAAATATGTGGTCAAGCAAGAACGTAGCTAGGAACAGGAGGGGTAAGGATAAGAGTTGTCAATGTGTTTAACTCTCTACATCCCATGGTAGCACAAGTGATCCACAACATTTGCGTCTTTATCAAGTTTGTAAATCTACTATGATGCAGTCAATAATTGTATAAACTTCCTTGTGTACTCATTGTGCTTGTCTATAAGCCTTCTTGAAATTTAGATATAGTAACTATTGAAAAATAATCTAGCAACTATTGAAAAAATCAAAAACTTTTTTTAACGAATTACACCTTTTGAGGCCATGGGGAACTACTTTTGTTCAAGCTCTTTCCTTACAAAAGCTTTTTTGTTGTTCAAATATTTAAAAAAAATCGTGAGAAGTAACGGTTTAATTATTTATTATCTACACTGAACCGACTTGGGCGATTAAATTTATAGTGTCATTTTAATAAATCTTATTATTCACGGTCAAATTTTAGCTACTAGATTACCCTTTCAAAAATATAAGAAAATCCAATAAATTGTATCTGACTCACTCACTTGGTGAAATGCATAGGACAATCCAATAATTATTAAACTAAATAGGGTATTAAAATTTAAAGAGTCAATCTGATAAATCTTATCATTCAGTGTGTGATAGAAGCTAACGATAAATCCATTACGAAATATAGACAAATTCAATGAATATCAAAAGCTGTTATACCTAGGAAAACATATATAAAATTCTAATACATTTCATCACTCTGAAGTTAGTACACATGCTGGCGTGCCTAAGTCGTGATCCGTATCAATCTCTGTCAATTTGTTTGGGAAGCATAATTCCAGAAGAACGATTGTTTGTGTTTTGAGCCAGTAGTAATTTTTCCCGGAGGATTTTACCAGCTGAGTGGCAGCAAAAATAACTTAAATTTCATCGCTGTGATATAAGCCAATCATTTATAAGCGTAAGTTAGAAAAGTGGCATGGCTGAACTTCTTGGTGTTAATATTTTAATATCTATTCTAACAGGTAAAATACGGGTCTTAAAATGAGGGACAGCAGCGAAGGAAAACAGATCCGGACTTCAGCGAGAACGTGCAAGGTTCCATTCTCCGCCATGCATAGGTAGTTCATTTTTTAAAACATAATTCGTTTGAAACTTAATGCGGATTTTTTTTTCAGGAAACATCAATCCACCAGAACAACAGCACCCAATCCGCTGAATCTGGATTCATGTACCAGCCCGGATCAACATGCATCAGGCATGAAACTGTGTCCCACCATCCATAAAAAGTGTTTGAAGTGCAGTGCAGTTTTACTTTTTAAATACCTTGATTTGTTAATAAATGTTTAAATAAAATAATTTTGGTTAAATTTAAATTTGAATAAATAAGATGAGAAATAGATATAAATTTTCAGGTATATTTGATCATTCATTACACTAGTTTAAATAATAAATCGTAAAAATTTTGCTCTCTATTAACATTCATTGAAAATTCTGATAAAATAAATCATTTTTCTTCTGATAAAAAGTATTGGATTTTCCTTTAGTGCGAAAACACTAAAATTCCCAATAAACCTTATAGCCGGATTTTGTTCAGTGTAGTGTAATTAATTATTATCGATTGTCTTCGGTTGAAAATGAGTGGATTTTGAAATGTATTATAGTTTATTTACAAAGTATGATCAAATGTACAAACGTGAAAGTAGTAAGAAAAAGAGGGACTTAAGCTAGGGTGTCATTTCAGTATGTTCCCCTTTTGATATTCTTTTTTGTTACATTCTCATTTTGGTTAAATAAAATTCATATTTCTTGTCAGGAAACTTCTCGTTTATTTAAGCTTAAAAACAAATTCATTCATTGAATAACGAAGCATGAGAACAAAAATTACTTCCGAGATGTGTCAGTTCAAGGTAAAGTGAAACCAGTAATTGTTTAATATTACATTTTTGTTTTCTTATCACGACTTTACCCCTTTTTCCTATAAAAATGATATCTGGCTATACGGCACTGCATTTTACAAAAATAATGCACAAAAAAATTACAATTTAACGTCCTCAGACTGAAAAAAAAAACATTTTTTTATGATTCGATTATCCGGAAGATTCGATTATCCGGAGTGAAAAAAAAATCGAAACTCCGGATAATCGAGTCCGACCTGTAGTTCCAATCCATTGTTAAGTGTATTCAATCGGGGTTTTTTTAACCTTGTTTCGATGCACGAATTTAGATTCAATTGCATTGTAGCTTTCATTACACTTAAAATAGTGAATGGACTATTTTGGTGATTTTGATGAATGTTGCATCATCAAAAAACTGTAAAAGGGATTTTTTTTGCAGAATATTTGGAGCTGCAGACGGTGCTTTTAAATACTTTTTGAAGCATAAATTTAACTTTTAAAGTGAAACCTTACAACTTAAAAATGATTAATTTTTTATATTTGAAAAGGTGTTAAAATAACATTTTTTTTATGAACAAATGAGCTATTTAGTGTATCCGTTGGAAATTACAATGTTATGCACACTTCCAATATAGATAAATTTCATTCGTTTTTGATATATTTTAAATATCTTTTAAAATAAAGTTTTTTTAACCTTAAAAAAATTACTTAAATTACATGAAAACTTAACCAAATTTGAAATTTTGGAGGTAATCTGGAGACACCTGGTGCAAATTATCAGATCCCAAAAAAAAAACACCAGGTGCCTTTCCATAGAAGATATTCCTCGTATAGATTATAAAATTATCACGTTTTCCACACAAACCATGCATCCTGGCCGAGCCGTACTTGTCATGAATTTTACTTTAATATTCGAGCAAGTTCGGATAAAACTACATCATTTTTTATGCTTCATCAACTAAATGACTTTTCATGACCTAAAATCACTAAGCTTAAGAATTTGTTAGAGGATGAGGAGGAATTTGAATTCTTTGGAAATATTAACTTTATTTCTGGAATAGAGCATCAAACTTACCTATAGTAGTTGAGAACTTGCGCGAAAACGCCCGGGTGCCGATCGAAGAAATATTCATTGAGCACCGGATCATAATTTGCTAGGGCCTCGGTCAGCCGACTCAACCGAGTGGCCGGAATTTTCTTCAACGTCGCCTTATAAGTCTCGTGCCGGATTCCTCCCACATTTAGCACCACCCGATGATCCGAGTCCATGTTCATCCTGAAACCGTTTGTTATTGATGACGACGGGGCAGAGTCTGTTCTGCTTGATTGATGAGGTGTGAAATATTTTGTGTGGGGTTTTTTGAGGGGAAACTTTGTACAAAGATTTTCACTGTCTTAAAAATATGGTTCCACGTTTATCTAATAAATTGCTAGGTACAATATATATGGTATGTCTATCTAAACTGGGGGATGGATTTTGCTCCAACTTTTCTGACTCACAGCACCAAAGAGCGGAGGTGCATCAGTAAGCTTGCCGAAAACGTTTCAAGCATTCTTCTCGTAGATTGGCATATACAAAGTTCTTCCATCGAACGAGCGAAAACGATTTTTTGTTGTTTCCTTCGAAAAACTTTACTTGCAACCATGATTGGATTTATTCTCACCATATTTTCACTAGTATTCACACTACATGCACTTCGGTTGCCACTTTGAGATCGCACAATAAGCTTCCGTCGTTTTCACAAGAAAGTGTAAATTTGTGTTTAGTGATTTTTCTTTTTCGCTGGTGCTTCCTGCCCGTATCACCCGATGTTTGCAGAAGAATTCAATTTTGCCTTCCCATACCAAACACACAGACAATAACTGACTCGTTTGGTTTAGCTAGCGATACACATATTTTGAGAAAATTGGTTCGGTAAACTTCCGAATTTTCTATTCTTTCCCGAGCTTGGGTATGCTGGTTTCATTCTTTGCAAAGCAATGCCACTTTTACTGTTGATGATTGCGCTGGAAACTGCACTCGATTCTGTGGATGGAGAACGAAAATAAACCATTAAAGTTTTGCAAAGTCATTCTTTGGAGCAAGAAGAAATATCATAAAACTAAAATGATTTATCATTTCACACATTTCACATATATCAACACTTGTACTTATCTCATCTCTCATCTCTCATCTCTCATCTCTCATCTCTCATCTCTCATCTCTCATCTCTCATCTCTCATCTCTCATCTCTCATCTCTCATCTCTCATCTCTCATCTCTCATCTCTCATCTCTCATCTCTCATCTCTCATCTCTCATCTCTCATCTCTCATCTCTCATCTCTCATCTCTCATCTCTCATCTCTCATCTCTCATCTCTCATCTCTCATCTCTCATCTCTCATCTCTCATCTCTCATCTCTCATCTCTCATCTCTCATCTCTCATCTCTCATCTCTCATCTCTCATCTCTCATCTCTCATCTCTCATCTCTCATCTCTCATCTCTCATCTCTCATCTCTCATCTCTCATCTCTCATCTCTCATCTCTCATCTCTCATCTCTCATCTCTCATCTCTCATCTCTCATCTCTCATCTCTCATCTCTCATCTCTCATCTCTCATCTCTCATCTCTCATCTTTCATCTCTCATCTCTCATCTCTCATCTCTCATCTCTCATCTCTCATCTCTCATCTCTCATCTCTCATCTCTCATCTCTCATCTCTCATCTCTCATCTCTCATCTCTCATCTCTCATCTCTCATCTCTCATCTCTCATCTCTCATCTCTCATCTCTCATCTCTCATCTCTCATCTCTCATCTCTCATCTCTCATCTCTCATCTCTCATCTCTCATCTCTCATCTCTCATCTCTCATCTCTCATCTCTCATCTCTCATCTCTCATCTCTCATCTCTCATCTCTCATCTCTCATCTCTCATCTCTCATCTCTCATCTCTCATCTCTCATCTCTCATCTCTCATCTCTCATCTCTCATCTCTCATCTCTCATCTCTCATCTCTCATCTCTCATCTCTCATCTCTCATCTCTCATCTCTCATCTCTCATCTCTCATCTCTCATCTCTCATCTCTCATCTCTCATCTCTCATCTCTCATCTCTCATCTCTCATCTCTCATCTCTCATCTCTCATCTCTCATCTCTCATTTCTCATCTCTCATCTCTCATCTCTCATCTCTCATCTCTCATCTCTCATCTCTCATCTCTCATCTCTCATCTCTCATCGCACATCTCTCATCTCTCATCTCCCATCTCTCATCTCTCATCGCATATCTCTCATCTCTCATCTCTCATCTCCCATTTCTTAAGTATTATCTTTCAACTTCAAAAATCCTTTTTCAAGTAATTTCTAATGATTTCAATTCAGTTGCATTATTCCAATTTTCTGTTTTGAAGTTGATTACAATTGCCAACAGTTCAAAAATAATACTTCCACATTCTTAATTATTTATAGCTTAGTTATCCATAAAGCATCATCTGACTTACCGCTTTCATCAGATGTTTCATCTCCTATCACAAGTGAAGAAATCGACCGATGCGATGATCCGTAAATAAGAATCAATATTGTCCGGCAAGATGCTTCGATCGAAAACTCGGAAACCGATGCCAATTGCAAACGGGGCCACAATATTTCTCTTTCTTTCACTGCACACTTTCTTCTTATTTTCGACCGCAAAGTTCTTCTTTTCCATATCACTTCCCATCCATTTTCTTCTTCTACTCCGTTTATCACTTGGCAGCATCTTCATCCCGGTTTTCTGGAGCAATGACTTCGGACACTTTTCCGGTTTGCCGGTTTGATTCGTTTCCGTTTTCTCATGCCTAGAAGTTCACCAGTGGATGGCCTCTTCACGGACTCGATGAAGGTGAACTGCAGAACTGTATTCTGGCAACGTCCGTCACTTCCGGCTGTTTCAGATGGCTACCAGCATCACCAGCACACTGATGCAGACATCGGCATCATTATTATTTACTTAATTAAAGCGGGATCGATTTTTGTTCTTTAGCATTCACTGACCTGGGAGCAGCATTTTAAAGGTTTTAGTTGAGCGCTTGTTAGGTAATAATGAAAAATAATTGAAATCAATTGGAAAATTTGAAAAAAAATTGAATTCAAAAGATTTACAGTAAAACTTTCGTTCTTGATAATTTTTGAATATCCGAAGAATTTATCAAATTTTACAATAAAATACCGTCATTTATTTTTCCTTCTGGCATTTTCGAAAAAATCGAAGGAGGGGGTGGGAGTTACAAAAGAAGAATTGGATAATTGTTCCTGTCTAATTCAAGTTTTTAAAGGCGTATTCTCGCTATTCACTATGATGTTGGTTTAGCCAGTTTCACCGGCATTAACAAACACGAAATATACTAAGAAATCTAAATACAGGTTGATAGTGAAAGATGTTTAAAAAAATGAATGTTGGATTGCGTTTCTTACATTTTTTGAGCTTACAATTTGAAAGAAAAAAATATGATTTACCTACATACATAAATGAATTTTTCGAGAATTCTAGATCTAATCTTCATAAATTTTTCACGATGTTTAAATTTTATCAATTTTGAGAGAAATTCAAAGAGATTTTCAAAAATATCTATTCAATTATTCACTTTGAGTTTGTCTCTTTGCAATAATTTTTCTTCTATTTCTTATTTAAATTTATTCTTTCCGTTCTTTTTGAAATTTCATCTTTGATATTTAATTTTTTTTCTGCAATTTGTTTCTACTCTCCCAATTTTCATATTTTTCCCAAATTTTATTCCTTTTTTTAAATATACTGGTTATTGTCCTTAACCTGACTTCCTTTTTATTTTGGGTTTCTACAGAATTTTTTTTCTTTTCTTTTTTTCAGGATTTATTTTTATTTGGGACCTTTTTTTATCATTCGGGTCGATTACAGTATTTAAAACAAGTAGAATTTATCTCAAAATTATAAATCGTTTAAAAACCAGTACCGTCATGCAACAGTTTTTTTCAATGGCTTCAAATAACATAATGTACACAGATAATCATACCGCTTGTATATCAAAAGTTTTAAGGTTAATGGGACATCCAAAAAATTATTGGTTCAACCAGTTATTTTTATTTTTACAAAAAACATGCGACTTTCGCTTTGTTTTTGAAGAAAAATCTAATGATATTATACATTCTTTCTGTCAAAAGAAAAAAAAACATTAGAGTGCTGCATACATTGAGGGATAAAAAATTCTAAAAATATTTTACTGTAAAAACTATTATGCTTATTATATTCCAGTATCTGGGAACAAGATTTGAAAGGCGAATCCTTGATTTGCATTGTGAAACATTTTAGACCAGACTGGCAACAAAATTATAAAAAAAAATCAATAAAAAAATTGATGAATGGCCAAAAAATGTTTGTCTACCAACAGTGTTGGCTAGGTTGCCGATTTTTTTTTGTTGTTTTTTGTATTTGAGAAAAAAATCTGGTTCTCTGTGATTTAACCCGAAATTCTGTGATGGTTTTCTGTGATGCTGTTTCCCTCAATTTCATTGAAAATTTATGAGAAATTGGGTTTTATTACATCTTATTTAGTTTAAAAATAAATCAATTAACATTACCAATCTCATCATTCATTTCTCACTGAAAGTAAAAAATTCCAATTTTATCAGGCCAGAAAAATTATAATTTTGGAAATCCATTCAAAATCCAAAAACTCTGTGAAAAATTCAGTGTTCTGTGATGAAAATTTGCTCATAGTTCTGTGAAATTACAGATTTTTTTTTTATTTTGGCAACCTTGAGTGTTGGTATAGAATTATAAGAGCAATATGAAGTTTGTAGGTGATACCAATAAGCTTTTTTCTGTCATACTGGGTAAAGTATTTTATGGCATCGAAAAAACATAAAATTTGTTTCATCTTTCCCTCGATTTTTTAAAATTTCTATGAGTTTATGTGAGAAACTTTGTCATGTCATTTTATTATCATTAAATGATAACTTTATTACATTACGTTAAAAAAATTTAATTAGTGTTGTGGTTTAAAAATGTTTTGCATGATGCCCCATTTGACGCTATCAATTTATTGTTGATACAACACATTAAAAAAAACTTTATTCATATTTTTCATTAAACAGCTATCTTTTTCCCCTGATTCATAACTTTAAATCGCTCCCATTAAATCTTCGTTATTCTGTTCACTGTTTCAATAGTTTTCCTGTTATTTTCTGCCTTTATTTTTCGCATCGTTGATGTTGTTAAGGTTAAGGTAAAATTTCATTTAAGGTGTTAAGGTAAAATTTCATTTGTATTTTTTAGCTCAAACTTTTTAGCAATTCTTTTAATTTTTGCCCCTTAATGTATGCAACATAATAGTACTTTTTTCAATCATAAATGTTTTTCAAAGAAAACGTTAAAAAACAAGATAACGAAAAACTCGATAAAACCGTCAAAATAGAGACTGATCTATGTAACCCCAAAGCATCAAATTCAAAACAGAGACCAAATCGTTTTTTTTAATCAAATGTAAAGGGTCTAATAGTTTTCTGCAACCATGTTTTACGTTCATTCGAGTCCAGTACTGATTTTAAAAATATGAAACAAGCCACATTCCCCTTAACAGAAAAAAAATCCAAAATTGAAAAAAGTGATCAACATTATCCAGGATTACGGTAGTTCTTTTAATTTTTTGTTATAAATATTTTTCATTCTCTTTTTTCAACTTACGGCTTTGTTTTTTTCAAGAAAAAGTTTTGAAAACTATTATTTTCATAATTATTTTTCAATTGATATTAATTTTCATATAATTTGTGTACTTTGTGATGTTTTTTTTCTTATTTTGTCGATTTTATTGAATTGTGTTGATTATGTAGATGTCGATTTCGACCATTTCATTGATTTCAAATGGTGTAGATTTTTATTTTGTCGTTTTTATCGATTTTATCAAATGAGTTGATTCATTCTGTCAAAATTTGTCATTTTTTAACAAAATTTGAAAGCGAGAGTGCTTCATACATTTAGGGGTAAAAAAGCTACAAAAAACTCTACTAGCTGAAATCATAAATATTAATGTTTGGATCGATTTAATTTTGAAATCCGCAAACGCGTGATGATCAATTATATTTCAGCATCTGGAAACGAGATTTAAAAGGTGAAATTTTAATTTGCATTTTGATGCATTTAAGCCCAGACTGGAAACTCATTTATAGAAATATTTAAAAAAAAACTTGATGACTGTACGAAAAATACTTTTCTACCAACATTGTTGGTATTGGTAAAAAAAGCAATATAATGTTTCTTGGTGATATAATTAATATAGTCCGTCGTACTGGGTAAAGTATTTTATGGCTTCGCAAAATATTAGAATTTGTACATCTTTTCCTCGATTTTTAATTTTTTTTTTTATGAAAATCAAATACTCCAATAAACCTGATTTCCGAGCTTCTGCTTTGTTTTTTTTTTTTTAATTTTTGTGTCAACTTTTATTTTCTTAACGATATTATTTATCAATTGGTTCTTATTTCCATATATTTTTGAACTGTATAAAACAATTCCTCCTTAGTTTGAGTTTGATGATTTTTTTCTTATTTTTTCGATTTTATTGATTTTGTTGATTTTGTAGATGTCAATTTAGACTATGTGTCGATTCCATTGATTTTATAGATGAGTCGATTACGTCCATTCCGTTAAATTTGTGGATTGAGTTGAATTTTCGATCTCAATTGATTTTGTCGACTTTGTAGACTCTGGCAATTTTGTTTATTTTGTCAAAATCTATGGAATTAAGATTTGCTACACTCTTGTCTATTTTGTTTCTCAACCTATAGTGTATTTTTTTATTTGTACGGATAAGTAAATTTTAAGCATTGATGTAGATTATTCGATTTTGAGGGTTGTGTAGATATTTTATATTTTTTCAATTTTGTTGATTATCCTGCAGATTTAACCAACTATAACGATTTTTCAAATTTGTCGGTTTTGTAGATGTTTTGTATCGTGTTGATATTTTGGGTCAACTTTTCGGTTGTGTCAATTTCCTCAATTTAGTTTAATTTTTTGATTCGATCAATGTTTTTTTTATTTTTTCGTTTTTTTTCTGTATTGCTGATTAGGTGAATTTTGTTGATTTTGTCAATTTAGTAGATCTTATATATCTTGTGATTTTACCATTCTCGTGAATTTGGTTCATTTAGTAAATTTGATCAACTGTGTCATTTTTGTCGGGTTATTCGAAATTTGATGATTTTGTCAAAGAAGTCTGTTTTGTGCATTTCGTCAAATCTGTGGTTTGAATCCAATTTTTCAATGAAGCTGATTTTTTGAATGAGTCAGCTAAGCGCATTCCATGTATTTTGGGAATTTTGTCGATAGTTTTCGTCAAAATTTTGACACTTTGTTCGATTGGTTCGATTAAGTAAATTTAGCATATTTTTAAGGATTTTGAGAATTGTGTTTATTTTAGATATTTTGTCAATTTCGTCATTTTTTTTTTAGAATTTTAATGTTTTGTCAATTTTATCGATCCAGTCTATTTGATTTTTTTCGATTTTGTTCAATCTCTTTTTTTTTAAATATTTTTACGATTAAGGATGCTGTGATATCATTTCATTTGGTTGAAGGATTTTTCAAGATTAGCAATAAACGATCCTGTAGCATGATCATATTAGGATATTTAAACATCTGAATTTAAAACCAAAGCAAAATGCTGTTTTAGTATTTTGAACTATACTCGCGACGACCGCCCTGCAAACAATTTTGTAGCTTCATTCAGAGTTCTGAAAATCAATCAAAACAAACACTCAGGATGCGTTTCCTGTTGGAAACATTCTGATTGTATAATGGGATAGCGTCTCTCGCAACTGCTTCGCCTGGCTGGTATGCAATCTCGATCAGCGCTCCTATCAGCTATGCAAACCGTTTCGCGTCATTCAGAATCATCTGTTTAGCAAACATCGCATATCGGAGATGAGTGAGATACAAACTGATCCATGCTGAATGTAGCTCACTCAGTATCTGCCTGAATTATATGAAATTCAAAATTATTTTTTGCAGGACGAGAAGAATCAAACAGTTGTGCGGGACACCATAAATTCTCAGTAGTTTTAACGTGACGGACGACAGTTTAATAAGAGAACTTGTAAAAATTGAAAAACCCGGCGAAAGTTAACATCTTTCCCTCACAAACACAACTACAATTTGATTTTGATCAAACTGGTGTTAAAAAACGTTATAACAACAAATAAATTTATTAATTTGCTATATATCAAATTAAAAAAAATACGCTAATGATCGGCTTCATGTATCACTCACTCACTGCCTGATCCATTCACTCCTGATCGAAGACCAACAAGATTCGCCATATGCATTGCGCATTGGTGAGATTCCAATTTGATGATGGTGCTGCACTGTTTTGACAGCAAGCATCGTGCGAGGTGATCTGTATTTTAGCGATGAATTGAACGATCGATGATCGGGTAGGTCCAGTAGCCATCAATAACAAAACCCGACCGCTGTACGTTCAGGTGCGAAGTGCAATCAGAAA
This sequence comes from Uranotaenia lowii, assembly GCF_029784155.1. Lineage (NCBI taxonomy): Eukaryota > Metazoa > Arthropoda > Insecta > Diptera > Culicidae > Uranotaenia > Uranotaenia lowii. The sequence goes on from NC_073692.1 coordinate 21,052,270, forward strand.
CATTCATTGAAAATGATTGATATTCAGAACACTGGCTTCATTCTTATGCTGTTTCGATGTACGTTCCATATTCATTATAGAATGATCGCATGAAAATTAAAAAAACTGAACTTATCTTCTTAAGTGAAGGCAATATACATACATAAATTTTATTTCTTTCTAAGGCGACGAAAATTACACAAATTGGGCGTAATTCGACACCTTATTCGTACTTATCGGAAGAATGCAAGAGAGCGCAAGATTTTGCTCTCATAGCCTTCCAAGTGTTGCCAGCCACAATACTTTTCAGTTCTGTCATTGGTCAATATTACTCAATTCTTATCTGTTTTTAGCCTTCTGAATGCACTGCTGGTTGTTATCACTTGGAGCCCACGCGGGAGCAAAATCATTTCAAAATTTCTAAATATGGTGGACTTTCTATCATATCCGATTTAAACTGACTTCAGACGACATTTTATACGATCTTGAAGAATGGATAATCCAAGCATATATCAATCACTATTGTAATTTGACCATTATACATGACTTGATGAGAACAAATGTGATTATATTATCTGTTGTTTCCGATACAAATAGTATTGTATTTTAATTGATATCAAAACATTTTTTTTTGTTTTAGAATTTTGTATCATAATTTGTTGTACGGCAAAGAATTCAACCATCAACGTCCTCAATTTGAAATAAATCACCAAAGAACATAAACCCAAACCAATTTTCACGCCTCAACCCAGTTACACATTCATGATGGGCGCCAAACTTTTCTCGTAGAATGTGCAAAACTTCTTTAACGGTGATCAATTACAGCAGTTGTTAGGCTAAAGGATTGTTTTTAACGACTAGGTTCCCTTTGGTGGTTCTTTTCAGAAAACATAAATAAATGTGGCCAAAACATCCCAAAATTGCTGACCGTCATCGGAATTCCTCCTGGCTCATAGTTTTTTTTTGGACTAGGAAGTTTTAACACAACAACTGAGCTGAGTTGAGCTAAGCTGAGTGGAGTGTGTGGATTTTACTCATCCAAAACGACTTGCCATCATTTTATGGAAGGCAGACACGTTCTTGGGGCCAGAAACAGACGCTCGACTTTTCTCATCTCGAATGACCGGTGCTGCCGATGAAATAAAACATATCAAGTTTGACTTTAGTGTTCCAGGGGCATCCTCCCACGTGTACCCCCCACCAACCTTTATAAGCCATAAAATCTCACAGTTAATGGTGATGATGACGATGATGATGATGGTTATTGTGATGATGATGATCACAGTTTGCTTGAAGAGAATCGGTCGGCCGCCGGAAGAGTTGAGCATCAAGGAAAAAAAACCTCGTTAAGTGCAAGTGAAGGAAAGCAGCTGTAGCTTGGTTCAGGAAGTGTAATAACGCTTAAATGACTTGAATCGTGAGTGAAATTTTTCCTAGAATCGTTATTTCCGGATTCCGGAAGTGATGCTTCCGATGAAAGAAGTTTTTAAATGTGTCTGCTTTCTTTTTAATGATAAAAATTTCTAAATTTCCTAACGATATTTCCCTAACCATTATATAAGAATTTTGCTCTGACTGTGTAACTTTTTTTACAGTGCGTAACTTATAAATCATTACTAAAATAACAAGAAAAGCTGTTAACTTCACAATATTCCCACTCTTTTTTGAGTATGAAGGGAAAAATTAAACGCCTAAATGTAGTCTTCATACAGAACACACACATGCATTCATTGGTCATAAAAAGTGGGTCGTTTTCATTTTCCACATCAACTACTTCGGAAAGAAATGGGTCCAAAAAGCCGACAAATGACATGAACTGTATCACATCAACCGGAAAAGAGAGAATTTTGTGTTTTTAGTGTTTTTGTCCCCAAATTTCGTTCCAACAATCTTAGCCTGGACATTCCAATAACATTCTCTTTGGCTTCCTGTCTCAAAGATTTTCCTCTTTGATGATGCGTTGAAAAATGTGATTTACTTCAAGCTGACATGTTCGATGGAGTTGAATTTTTCATTTCCTGGAAAAGAAAGAAAGAAACAAAATAATTGCACTAGAAATCGTTTTGACGGCTCGGAATGAAAACATTATAAATTATTCAATAAGATTAGGATTTCTCATTTTGCGGGTGCTGGTGCGATTAATTGACTTTGAAATTTTGATGCGTACTGCACAATGCTGTATAAATTAAATTGATCAAATATTTACTGATCCCTGATGTTATCCACAAGGAGCCCAACGCCTTTTCATTAAAGGTTTTTCTTCTCAACTGGAAAGCACACACACTCTTGAGATTGTTTAAGACTCTAAATAAAAGACATTAAACAAGGTCGAATTTTTTTTTTCAAAAATTTTGTATCCAATATCAACAATTCAATCGACATCATTTCTGATCTTCATTATTCTTATGTTTATTCCAAATTAAATTTTTTCTCAGTTCTACACAGCCTAGTGAACGTGAGACATTTTTAAAATTTAAAGGACATGACAAACTCACTTGCTCTGCTCTCTAGTCTCATTCTTCCCATGTGAATGGTTTCAGATTGAAGATGGTGAAAGTCATCAATTATGTATGATTTGTGAGGATTTAAGACGCCAACGAAACCGCTGCTTGCCGGTCTTCCCCCTTGGTTGGGCCTGGGATTATCTTTGTGGCCACCGGAAGGACGATGGTGTTTGTCAATGAAGATGCTTCGTAATTTCATGGAAGGTTTTAATCCCTTAAACGTTTCACGCAAATTTTGATTCTGGGAAAAATACGATAAATCCTCAAAAACACTAATAATTAAAACAAATTTAAATAAACTCAGCAAGTATAACTAATTTCACAAATTTCACAAAATTAACAAATTTGAAAATTTTACAAATTAACAAATTTTAAATTTTTTACAAATTTTACAAATTTTATAAATTTTCCAAATTTACAAATTTTTCAAATTTTACAAATTTTTCAAATTTAACAAACTTTACAAATGTTTCAAATTAACAAATTGTAGATATTTTACAAATTTTGCAAATTTTACAAATTTTACAAATTTTACGAATTTTACAAATTTTACAAATTAAACAATTTTTACAAATTTTACAAATTTAACAAATTAAACAAATTTTACAAATTTTAAAATTTTACAAATTTTATAAATTTATCAAGTTTTACAAATTTTACAAATTTTACAAATTTTACAAATTTTACAAATTTTACAAATTTTACAAATTTTACAAATTTTACAAATTTTACAAATTTTACAAATTTTACAAATTTTACAAATTTTACAAATTTTACAAATTTTACAAATTTTACAAATTTTACAAATTTTACAAATTTTACAAATTTTACAAATTTTACAAATTTTACAAATTTTACAAATTTTACAAATTTTACAAATTTTACAAATTTTACAAATTTTACAAATTTTACAAATTTTACAAATTTTACAAATTTTACAAATTTTACAAATTTTACAAATTTTACAAATTTTACAAATTTTACAAATTTTACAAATTTTGCAAATTTTGCAAATTTTACAAATTTTACAAATTTTACAAATTTTACAAATTTTACAAATTTTACAAATTTTACAAATTTTACAAATTTTACAAATTTTACAAATTTTACAAATTTTACAAATTTTAGAAATTTTACAAATTTTACAAATTTTACAAATTTTACAAATTTTACAAATTTTACAAATTTTACAAATTTTACAAATTTTACAAATTTTACAAATTTTACAAATTTTACAAATTTTACAAATTTTACAAATTTTACAAATTTTACAAATTTTACAAATTATACAAATTTTACAAATTTTACAAATTTTACAAATTTTACAAATTTTACAAATTTTACAAATTTTACAAATTTTACATATTTTACAAATTTTACAAATTTTACAAATTTTACAAATTTTACAAATTTTACAAATTTTACAAATTTTACAAATTTTACAAATTTTACAAATTTTACAAATTTTACAAATTTTACAAATTTTACAAATTTTACAAATTTTACAAATTTTACAAATTTTACAAATTTTACAAATTTTACAAATTTTACTAATTTTACTAATTTTACTTATTTTACTAATTTTACAAATTTAACAAATTTAACAAATTTTACAAATTTTGCAAATTTTGCAAATTTTACAAACTTAACAAATTTTACAAATTTTACAAATTTTACAAATTTTACAAATTTTAAAAATTTTACAAATTTAACAAATTTTACAAATTTTACAAATTTTACAAATTTTACAAATTTTACAAATTTTACAAATTTTACAAATTTTACAAATTTTACAAATTTTACAAATTTTACAAATTTTACAAATTTTACAAATTTTACAAATTTTACAAATTTTACAAATTTTACAAATTTTACAAATTTTACAAATTTTACAAATTTTACAAATTTTACAAATTTTACAAATTTTACAAATTTTACAAATTTTACAAATTTTACAAATTTTACAAATTTTACAAATTTTACAAATTCATCAAATTTTACAAAATTTACAAATTTTAGAAATTTTACAAATTTTACAAATTTTACAAATTTTACAAATTTTACAAATTTTACAAATTTTACAAATTTTACAAATTTTACAAATTTTACAAATTTTACAAATTTTACAAATTTTACAAATTTTACAAATTTTACAAATTTTACAAATTTTACAAATTTTACAAATTTTACAAATTTTACAAATTTTACAAATTTTACAAATTTTACAAATTTTACAAATTTTACAAATTTTACAAATTTTACAAATTTTACAAATTTTACAAATTTTACAAATTTTACAAATTTTACAAATTTTACAAATTTTACAAATTCTACAAATTTTACAAATTCTACAAATTTTACAAATTTTACAAATTTTACAAATTTTACAAATTTTACAAATTTTCCAAATTTTACAAATTTTCCAAATTTTACAAATTTTACAAATTTTACAAATTTTACAAATTTTACAAATTTTACAAATTTTAAAAATTTTAAAAATTTTACAAATTTTACAAATTTTACAAATTTTACAAATTTTACAAATTTTACAAATTTTACAAATTTTACAAATTTTACAAATTTTACAAATTTTACAAATTTTACAAATTTTACAAATTTTACAAATTTTACAAATTTTACAAATTTTACAAATTTTACAAATTTTACAAATTTTACAAATTTTACAAATCTTACAAATTTTACAAATTTTACAAATTTTACAAATTTTACAAATTTTACAAATTTTACAAATTTTACAAATTTTACAAATTTTACAAATTTTACAAATTTTACAAATTTTACAAATTTTACAAATTTAACAAATTTTACAAATTTTACAAATTTTACAAATTTTACAAATTTTACAAATTTTACAAATTTTACAAATTTTACAAATTTTACAAATTTTACAAATTTTACAAATTTTACAAATTTTACAAATTTTACAAATTTTACAAATTTTACAAATTCATCAAATTTTACAAATTTTACAAATTTTAGAAATTTTGCAAATTTTACAAATTTTACAAATTTTACAAATTTTACAAATTTTACAAATTTTACAAATTTTACAAATTTTACAAATTTTACAAATTTTACAAATTTTACAAATTTTACAAATTTTACAAATTTTACAAATTTTACAAATTTTACAAATTTTACAAATTTTACAAATTTTACAAATTTTACAAATTTTACAAATTTTACAAATTTTACAAATTTTACAAATTTTACAAATTTTACAAATTTTGCAAATTTTACAAATTTTACAAATTCTACAAATTTTACAAATTCTACAAATTTTACAAATTTTACAAATTTTACAAATTTTACAAATTTTCCAAATTTTCCAAATTTTCCAAATTTTCCAAATTTTCCAAATTTTACAAATTTTCCAAATTTTACAAATTTTACAAATTTTACAAATTTTAAAAATTTTACAAATTTTACAAATTTTACAAATTTTACAAATTTTACAAATTTTACAAATTTTACAAATTTTACAAATTTTACAAATTTTACAAATTTTACAAATTTTACAAATTTTACAAATTTTACAAATTTTACAAATTTTACAAATTTTACAAATTTTACAAATTTTACAAATTTTACAAATTTTACAAATTTTACAAATTTTACAAATTTTACAAATTTTACAAATTTTACAAATTTTACAAATTTTTCTTGGTGCGAAAGTTTAGAACCGTGGGCTCGTTTTTTGCGAAACCGGAAGTTGCAGTACATGAGGGAAGGGGTTGGTTTAATTTTTTTTTCGTGAAATTCCTACTGTTAAATTGATCCTGGATTTGAAAATGAAAATTATCAACCATGCCTACGTGGAAACAATTTTAAAAACAGAATTCAATGAGACTCAAAATTAAATTTGAGCAGGAAAGTCGCTTGATGCATAAAGCAAATAAGGCCGGAACACATTTCCTTCTTTTGTCACTCGGAGTTTTCAATAAATTTGAACAAACATACAATCTCCATTGAACAAAATTAAAAATCGAGTTATTTTGTACCAAAAATTCCATAAAAATCTCGAATACAAAAGGTAATAAAATTTCCATCTTCTACAGTTTGGCTTTTGCTCTTCCACCTGTTTGCATTTTCGAAAAATGTGTCAAGTTTTGCAACAAAATATCTTAAACGTTATTGATTCCCCCCATCAGGATTATCGGTTTACAAAAGAAGAGTTTGATGTTTGTTCCGGCCTTACAATCTCTTGAAATTCTTTATGATAATGCGAATAAAAATCTTAAGCTTAAATGTTTAGTTAGTTAACAACAGATTTAACTGCAACCAAATGTTTGGAATGAAAGTGAGGATGTCAATCTAACCTCGATTTATAAATATTTGATTTGATGGTGATTTTCCAATGATTGTCCTCTACCTCATCGATGAACAGGATGACTAAATTACGTCTTCCTTTTTTACCAAAAATAATCCTGAATCAAGTTTATTGAAATATTTGCTGATACTGAAAAAAAAAACTTTTTTTGTGATATATTATGCTCTTAGACAGGGACGAGCAACATTTTGAATCGATGACTCAACTTTTGTTATAATTATTTTTTGCGGGCCAGTGGTGTAAAAAAAGCAATTCATAAATTGCTAATTTAATTTAAGTAAAAAAAAAACAATTATCATTTCTATTCAAAGTTTTTTTCATAGTTGAACCGGATATTCGGCGCCAAATACCATCCAAAAACCTTCAAGCCTCGGCTCTTCGGATAGTTCAGCTGTATTCGCCCTAAAAAACCGAATATTGAAAAATACATTAAGCTTTATATTGTATACAATAAAATCTTTAAAAAAAATTGCTGTACATAAAGTCAGTGAAAACCGAAATTCGAAGTAAGTTATATCTGCTAATATTTTTCATTTTTGGACTAACGCCTAGATTTTGTTCAGAATTTTTTCAGATTTTTTAAAAAAATCGTTCGGAATTGCCCGGTTGTGCGGATACCTGCGGTAGACAGTATGACACGCTTAAGGTATTGTCAAAGCAATTGAAATCCGAAGTTTTAACGCTGGTGATTGGCAACCTTGCCAACCAGCGACGAGGAAAAAATCATGAAATACCTTGGCAATCGGCAACCCTGGAAGATATTTGATAGATGTCTGGTCCATAGGTCGGCAATCTGCGGCTCGCGAGCCGCATGCGGCTTTTTGGATATAAAACTGCGGCTCTTTAACTCATTGCGCAAATATTATAAAAAAAATTGAAAAAAAAAAATAAAACACCGTACTAAACCGATAATTGAGTCTTGTGACCTAGAACACTGATTTTCAAAGGTCAAGAAGAAAATTATGAAATGGCTCCCGCTGTAGCATCAAGCGGAAAGACCAGAAGTCAAAATAAGAATTTATTTAAGCCTATTGTACCATTTAGGCTGGAACAAATATCAGTTTCTTCTTTGTCACCCCCCCCCCCCCCCCCCACACAAATTGTGCAAATTTTACATATCTAAGTATTTTATAAATTTTGTGAATTTTATATATTTTATAAATTTTATACATTTTACAAATTTTATAAATTTTACTGATTTGATAAATTTTATAAATTTTATAAATTTTATTAATTTTATAAATTTAATAAATTTTATAAATTTTATAAATTTTATAAATTTTATAAATTTTATAAATTTTATTAATTTTATAAATTTTATAAATTTTATAAATTTTATAAATTTTATAAATTTTATAAATTTTATAAATTTTATAAATTTTATAAATTTTATAAATTTTATAAATTTTATTAATTTTATAAATTTTATTAATTTTATAAATTTTATAAATTTTATAAATTTTATAAATTTTATACATTTTATAAATTTTATAAATTTTATAAATTTTATTAATTTTATAAATTTTATTTATTTAATAAATTTTATAAATTTTATAAATTTTATAAATTTTAAAAATTTAATAAATTTTATAAATTAAAAAATTTAGAAATTGTAAAAGTTTAAAAATTTAAGAAATTTTAGAAATTTTAGAAATTTTAAAAATTTTGAAATTTTAAAAATTTTAGAAATTTTAGAAATTTTAGAAATTTTAGAAATTTTAGAAATTTTAGAAATTTTAGAAATTTTAGAAATTTTAGAAATTTTATAAATTTTATACATTTTATAAATTTTATAAATTTTATAAATTTTATTAATTTTATAAATTTTATTTATTTAATAAATTTTATAAATTTTATAAATTTTATAAATTTTAAAAATTTAATAAATTTTATAAATTAAAAAATTTAGAAATTGTAAAAGTTTTAAAATTTAAGAAATTTTAGAAATTTTAGAAATTTTAAAAATTTTGAAATTTTAAAAATTTTAGAAATTTTAGAAATTTTAGAAATTTTAAAAATTTTAGAAATTTTAGAAATTTTAGAAATTTTAGAAATTTTAGAAATTTTAGAAATTTTAGAAATTTTAGAAATTTTAGAAATTTTAGAAATTTTAAAAATTTAAGATATTCTAGAAATTTTAGAAATTTTGAAAATTTAACAAATTTAACATATTTAATAGTTACACGTTGACATTTTTGGAAAAATTCGACAATTTCGACAAATTTTGAAAATTCAACCTTTTCTTCTTATTAAAAAAATCAAACAAGTCGAACAAATTCGAAAATTTTTTACAAAAATTACAAAATTTATTATTTCGTCAAATTCCAAAAAAAACCTGCATTTTTGAAAATTTTTATGATTTCTAGAAATTGGGAAAAACTTATTATCCGACAAAATCAACAATGTTAAAAAAGAAAAAAAAAACGATTTAATCAAGCTTGGCTATAATTTCACTGCCTAAATTGTTTAAATTAACAAAAATTACATAATCGAAAAAAAAACAATTTTCACAAAATGAAAAAAAAAATGAAAATAAATAAATCGGAATCTACAAAACTGAAGATTATATTAAATGTATGAAGTTACAAGATTGACATTTTTAAAAAAAAGTTACATATTGACAATGTTGTACCAAATTTCAAACTTAATGAGTTTAACAAATTCCACCAATTTGATAAATTCTACCAATTTAAGGCAATTTCGAAAAATAATACAATTGAAAATACAAAAAAATTTGCTTGGAAAGAAATTCTTGAAAATAAAAAAAACTAATTTTATCTTCTTAACTGACATGAGTGGTTCAAAGGTTCAAGATAATTTTTTAAATTCTTCATTTTTTAAATGTTAATAAGTGTTTTAAATTCAATATAATTGATTAAATAACAATTTTGAAATTTTTGAATTTTTCCGAATACGTCGAAAAGACAAGCGAAAAAACAACAAAATTTACAAAATAAAGAAAATTTACAAAATTTACACTTTTATGATAATTGATTCACTCGACGAAATTAAAAATAAAAACTTTTAAATGTAATTACAAAATCAACATAACAAATGGGACAAAAATGACTTATTAACAATAATTATTCATTGACAAAAATTTGTAAATTATTAACAAATGACAACATTTGAAAAAAAAAAACGAACCAAATGCCAAAATCGAAACAATCAACTTTTTTTCAATTGACAGACTTGGCCAATTTGATCAAATCGACACATAAGACACATTTAACAAAATCGAATTTTTCGACTTTCTTAACAAACTCGGATTAATTTCACAAATTTTTAAACACGACAAGTTCAACAAATTTTACAAATTTTACAATTCAAACAAATAGTTCCACAAGTTGACATTTCTGACAAATTTGAATGTTTGACAAATTTGATAATTTCGACAAATTCGAAAAAATCGACAAATAAGAAAAATGTAACAATCTCGATGAATTCAGCAAATTCGACAAATTTTGCAAATTCAATAATTTCGACCAATTAAACAAATAAAAAAAGTTAAACAATTTCGTAAAATTTGCAAATTCGAAAAATACAACAAATTTCGACAATATTGACAAAATTTATTTATTCGTCAAATTCCAAAATGTCAGCATTTTCAGAAATTTTGACAAATTAAAAAAATTAGAAAAAATAAATATTTGACAAAATCAACAATTAAAACCAAGTTTTAGAAACGATTTGATCAAGCAAAGCTAAAATAAACCTGCCTAAATTGTTTCTATTCACAAATATGACAAAATTGAAAAAAAAAACTATTTTCTACAATTTCAACCTAACATGCGTTGTGAGCCTACTTGGTCGAATAATTCTACTAAATCAAAGCAATCAAAAGATTGCTTTTCATTCAACTACGGTATGAATTAAAGGGAATCTTTCGATTGCTTTGATTCAACAAAATTATCAAAATGCATATAAAAAAAGTAACTTTTTTTTTTGTTTCGATTATAGTCGTTTTACCATCTTTATGGCATTCGCGACTTTATCAACGTTACAGTTGGCGGATCGTTATTGAGAAACTATCCGGTACAACTGTGTTCGATGTTTACTCTTGGGCTGGAACTCGTGGACATCGGCTCAGGAGACAACAGACTTGCCAACTGAGCTATATCACAAGCCCATAAAAAAAGTAACGAAATCTACAAAATTGTCAATTTCATAAAACGTATGAAGTAACTAGATTGACATTTTTGACAAAATTTTAAATATTGACAATGTTTTACAGAAATTCTTGATTAACTTAACAAATTTCACAAATTTGATAAATTCTACAAATTTTTGAAAACAACCAAAAATGACATAGTTGAAAATTTAAATACAAAATCGCATGAAAGGACTATTTTAGAAAATATAATATTATAAATATAATAAATCTTCTGTATTGACATGAACAGGTCAAGAAAATTTAATAAATTCTTCATTTTGACAATGCCAATTAATTTTAAATATTAAATATATTTGACAAATTTATTTGTAATTCGAAAGTTGCTAAGGGGGAGGGGGGGGGGAGGGTCTAACGGGTAAAAAAATCACCATTTTCACGATTTTTTTCTAGAGCTATCGTTCAAACAAATGTATTCAAATTTTTTGCATCATACAAAGCATTGTTAAAAGAACATTTAGTAATTTTTTCGTTGAAAAATATTGAAAAATGAGCCGGTGACGGAGCACTTTCGAGGATGCCTTTTAGAAAACAGGATTTGCGGTGGACACTGTATCTCAGCACAAAATCATCTGAAGTCAAAAAATCAGAGCAAAATATTTTTAATAGATGTTTTTCTGGACCCCAACGTTTTTATTTAACTTAAATTTTTTTTTATGAAATTTTTGTGGCTGTTTGAAGTAAAAACTACGATTTTTCACGAAAAAATCCGCCATTTTTCATCTGTAAAATCTCCCCAAAGTAAAAAAAAAACAAAAAAAGAAAAACGTTGGGGTCTGGTATTTTATATGTAGAAAATATGTTCGAAATTTGAAATGAATCGGATAAGTAGTTTTCAAATGACGATGTCCACGGACTTTAAAAATGTGCTTTCTAGAAAAACGCGTTTGAAGTTTCTGCTCTTGCTTTCTTGCAGTATTAGATAGGAGGAGATAAAGGCCTATAATTACTGCAGTTTTGCTTCAATTGACTTGAAAATTTGACACAACATTCTTGAAATGTTTTACAATATGAAAATAACAAAAAATAAAAAAAACGATTTTTTGAAAGTGTTAGACCCTACCCCCCCCCCCCCCCCTTAATCCCGTTAACATTGCTTTGATTGATTGATCTAGTTTTGATTTTTGAAAAATCATATTCTTTATACCACTCTTGTCAGACAACTATCACCCAAGGCTGCAATTATTTTCATGGGTTAAAAAGAAAAAGCACGGTTGTGATTCAGCTGATCCCCATGATATTTTTTCCATTGCTCCCATAAGAAAATTCCAACAGCAGCAAGTCAGTGTCAACAAGCTACCGTTCAATGGACGCAAGCTCTATGGCGTGACGACCTCTGCGGTGACCAATCCTATTATAATGATAATTCATTCATACCTCAACCCGACCGTCAGGTGCTCGAATCGGACCTGTCATTGGGTCGTGGCTCCAGAGAGTGAATGAGGATTGGTTCACATTTCTTGCTTAAATTTGTTTAGCCATCGTTGAGGCCGTCGACTTTTCTTTGGATTTACTTTGCTCCCCACCCCGACTATCAACCAATTCGGAATCAGAACGTTGCCTAGGGGTGCACTTTCTTATGAACCTGAACGAAACAGAACAAAATATCACGGCCAACAGTCGTGGAAACAAAAGAGGTATGATGAATAATTTCGTGCATGTCAAGTGGGAAAATTAATCCTGGGGCACTCCCCGAAACCGGACAGGATGCGCCAGGACTTCTGATGACCGAGGATTTCTTCGGTGTGGATCCTTTTTTCAGCTTTCTTTCTCTCTATTTATTCACTGAAGTGGAAAGTTTACGGACCGTAGTCAAACGGTTTTGTGCCTCGAATCACGAACTGTGACAAAAGTGTAATGAATGGATTTGGAAAAAGCACCGGTTGGTGATTTATTTCCTATACTCTGTCGGTTTCAGGTTTTGAGTAGCCGGAAAGAGTCCGGAATCCGGTTGATTTGATATTCATGTAGTTTTTGTTTCAAAGAAATCGTTTACTTTGGAAGTAGGAAAAGTTATTAGGATGGATAATAAAGAGAAATGAAACAAAGGCCAGCTGCTGAAAACTTCTGATTCAACAATAAATGTTTGATGGTTGTTTCATTTACATACCAATTCAATTCCAAGAAACCGATAAAATTTGAAACCTTTCATCTGCTCAGCAGTAAACCGATCCAGAACATAATCATCACTTTTTCAGCGGATCAATTTCCCATCTTAATCCCAATAATCGACAGTACATCTTGGCTTTTTCTATCCATCATCTCCATAACTTGCCACGCACAATCGAACGCAGAAGAAGAGAGGTGGCTTATCGAAGTGCGAAGTAATGTTATGGGGAAAGATATTTCGCAGAATCGAAAATACGTCTATAGGTATCGGGACCTGATGCGGAAGATGAACGGCCAAAGTTATTCAATCAACACACTGAGCATCGGTTTCGGTTTCTCATGGATGGCGTCATGCCTATGTAGCAAGGCAGTAAACGAAAAAACATCCTCATGCTGCCACTTCTAGAGATCCCATCCAGAGGAAAAAAAAATCCAGTCCTTGAAAGATGTCGAATTGGGCTCGGTGATGAGATAGACTTTCCCCGCAACTTTGAAGATTGAGGCCATCGGAAAAATGTGATCCAAATTTTCCCTGTGTCTCTCTCTCTCTCTCTATGGGAGCCCTCGAGGCGATTTTCCTGGTATAGATTTCGACAGCTGGAAAGATGATATTCCAAGGACAATGTCAGGGTAGGCAGCATCTCTGCTAAAACCATTTCTCTGGAACAAGAGCCGGGCGCCACCTCAATTTGGGTCTTTCGACAGGCAAGCAAAATCGACATGTAGTTTGTTGTTGATGGCCGTCGCCGTTGAAGTGAAGAAATAGAACCCGATCTGTGCCATTATGACACGCAAAACCGACATCATAACGAGAAAATGCCTCCCCCAAATTCGATATGAACCAGCTTTATCTTCAAGTTTTCTCAATCTTCTCTAGGAAAAAGTTTTCTGAATTGTTACACGCAACGAAACGAGTTATGGACCCTGAAAAGTTTCACCCCTGACTTGCTTGAGGTAGTAGTCAGATCGTAGATTTTTGCATTATTGAAATTTTCCAACTATCTTTTAGTTTTTGTTTCAGAAAATGTATTCCCAACTACACTTTCATGGAAAATGTATTCCTTATTTTGCTATCATGTCTTGAAAGTAAAATTTGGTATCACTATGCCTGAATAAAGAGAGTACAATGCCAAAATTCGGGCCTCACTTTTTATATATGGATATCTCGATAACCTCAAATTTAGGTTCAAATGAAACCCTAATGATGCCTCTTTAGCCAACGTTTCAAAACGAGTTTGAGGTATAATGATGCCATTTTTGAGAATAATATCCGGGGTAATCCGGGGTAGTTGATCACTTTTTTCAATATTTTTCGATTATTTTTTCTTTTAAGGGCAATTTGGCATGTTTTATATTATTAAAATCAGAACTGGACTCCAATGAACGTAAAACATGGTTGCAAAAATTTATTAGACCACTTTAAATTTGATTACAAAATCGATTTCGTCTCTGTTTTGAATTTGATGCTTTAGGGTTACATTGATCAGTCTCTATTTTGACGGTTTTATCGAGTTTTCTCGATCATAAAGGATACAAAACACCTTCTTAATATTTACAAATGTTAGTAAATTAATTTTATGTTGCTTTTTAACGTTTTCTTTTAAAAACATTTAGAAGTGAAAAAGTACTATTATGTTGCATACATTTAGGGGTAAAAATTAAGACAATTGCCTCATAGTTTGCGCTAAAAAATACACATGAAATGTTATCTTAACACATTCCTCTAGGCCCTCCCACTATTTCCATTTTCATTTTTTTTTTTCAAAGATAACCATTTGATAGGGTTTCTATCCATTTTTTCAATACAGGTTTACTTTTGTAAAATGTCCTTATTTTTTAAATATAAAAAATTGTCACTAAAAGACTATAAAAATAGCACTATAACTATACATGTACAAAGAAAAAAAGTAATTCTTTCACATTCAATAACAATTCAATTCAATATCCTTTTTGAAAGAGATATCAAATGACTCTCCTGTGAATTGACCACCGAGCAATCAATTGTTATTTAATCTCGGTCAGAAGCTGCAGCTCTTTAGCATGAGGAAAAACAAGGTGAATCAAAAAAGCGACAGACAGTCGTCCATCGTTGGCGAAGCCAATCATGGTGGCTTTTCCAATAGCTTCCTAATGAAAATTCAACAGCCAATCGAAACGATCATCATCAAATAGCTGGGTACCTACTTCCAACATCAAGTGAATGCAAATGAGCCGATTCTGAAAACGTTGATATATAAGTATACCAACAATATCAGATAATGAGCTGACTAGCAGCAGCAGCGTCAGGCCAAAATTAGAATACGATTACGTGACCATGATGCTTCTCCAAGCGACTTCAGAGGCAAAGTTTGGGGCAAAAGAAAAGTCTAAGAAATGGACCAAATCATTTCTTAGTATTTTCTGTGGTAATGAAATCACGTGGCAGCAATGGACACGTGCAAATAGAGAAAGAATTCCCCAGAACTGAGACTTAGAGGGGATGGCTGAGAAGAATCAAATGAAAAGTCGAATGACCGAAGTGAATTCAGCCGAAATAAAGCGAACTTTTTATGGCATCCGGACAGTTGAATGAGTTCGAGAGGATAGGTTTTCATTTGGGTTTCTACGAAATCGAACAAGTACCAACCAGATTAAATGAAGCTATCGAGATGGTGAGAGTTTTCCTTCTCGAGGAAACCCCTTAAACAGTTTCTCGTTGAGTTGGACGCTCAGTGGAGCAAAACTAGCATGCCGCCGTCTATTTTACCAGTCGAGTGATCCAAAAACCAAGTCAAAACATTCATTTGCATATTATGACGGTCTGGAGTTATTTTTGTCTTTCGAACCACATACAATAAACGGTGTCTTTAATAACGTTTTTATTTGAAAAAAAAAAAGAAAAAAAGGTCCATTATCAAGATTAAAACTGTTTCTAAATTTCTAAATTTTCAAATTCGGAGAAAATTAAGAAAAAACACCAATGCTTCAACAAACCGCTCGAGATAAACTTAAAAATCGAGAAAAACACTTCAATCATCGATCAAAGGTCAGAGTCATCAAATCGAACCAATAAACTCTGCTGGAAAACACTCTTGTCGATAAACTTGCACACTTGCTGAGCAAATGTAAAAAACCGAAAACCACCCACTTTTGGGTGCCGAATAACGCGGAATAAATTTAAGCCCCATTGGTATTGCAAACAAGCGAAGAAATATAAGTAAACGCTACATCGAAGTTTGTAGGAGCGTTTTCTTGCCAGCCAGCCAGCCAGGAGGAAGTGGTGTACCTTCTTCAACTAGAGGAAGAAAAACAAAACACAATAACAAACCAACTAACAGCAACAGCAAACAGAACTGTCGTGGGTGGGAACAACAGAGTGGAAATTCAGCAGAGAAACGAGCTTCTTTAATTGAACGACTTTTGGCTGAGCTGTTTATTCCCGTTCATTGTCTTGAAAATATGTTAAGACGACTTAAAGAGGGGATTTTATTAATTTTTGAATACCTTTGTTGGAAATCTCCTATATATTTATCAAAAGGAAATGGCACATTTGGCCTGTCCAAAAAATCAAACATCTAACAGTCCAGATGTTCCCGGAAAAGGATTCTTCCGAAGACCAAGAGCATTTCAAGGGGAAGGACAATTTGCCACAAAGCTCTTCCAACTCCAAAGATATGCGTGTATGTTATCGCACATCACAACAGCTGTTTTGGAGAGGGGGTGGGACGAATAAAAGATGAAAGCACTCGAACGCAGTCAAAGTTTCACGTTCCATCGAACCGAAAGGCGAACAACGACTGACTGAGATGTACGAGAGGCGGGGAAAGAAAATTCAGCGCAATCGAACGAGTGGCACTAAACGATGGTCTGGATGACAATATGTAGGAAACAGCATGTGTAGAGTTTATCTTACATGTATGTTTTGCGTTTTCCTATCAGTGGTAACGATAAGGAGCAGAGTAAGATGAAATCCGGAAAAAAAAAGATCGAAATTATGCTTCACTCCAGCCTATCATGCTCGAGGATTTGTGACACGGTAAACTAACAAGACCGAAGAGTGTAACATATCTTCTAATCAACTTTAGCACGCCTATACGCTAACTTTAGAAAATTTTCTCAGCATACCGAAAGTCGCAAAGGATAAATTTCTTTTACTGTAAGACATGGCCGTAAAGAGGGGACCAAAATTTTTCCAAGCGAAATGTTTTTTTCTGAACTCAAAATTTCAAATTTTAAACGAATTTAGAAGAACGACAAAAATGATTCAAAAGTAACAATCTCGACTAAAAACTAAAACCAAAACCTCGAAATCTTATCCCAGGTCAACTTGTTGAGATAAATTTAGTCTCAAATATTGAATTTAAATAAGATTAGGCTTGTCAGATTGCCCAGATTTTGGCCCGCATTGTTTCACATTTTTTGTTAAAGCCAAAAGCAAACACAATTTAAATTGAGTCATTCGAATTTTGTTATTAGTTTACAATTTATTTGAGAAAATTCCTGCAAAATTAACATCAACGATTTTTGAAAGATTTAAATATGATTTGAAATTGACTGAGGTGTTTCTAACAATTTTAGAAGTATGTATCTTCATAATATTCATTGAATAATCTTGATATTAACGGATAGTTAGGATAATAGCCCCAATTTACACAGCCCCAAAACTCGCCTTAAAATGTAAAATAAGCTTAGGTTAAATTTTCTCCAGATTTTTTTTTTGTTTTAAAGCAGCTTATAAACAGCCAGCGTCTTCACTTGGTCCAGTCAAGATTCTCGTCGACAGAGGTATAAATAAAGTGGAACGAGGTTCCAAGAGAGGAGTATTAGTTTAGACTTACAAGTGGACTTATCTATAATCCGAAAAGTCTACATTTGTGTGTTTGCCTTGGAGCGCACTAGCGTAAATAGACCTCCAACTATTGAAGGATGGCATGTTAAACAATCCGAGGTGGGAACTAGGTCTGCGCCTGAGGTGGAGTTTAGGGGGCAAGAGGTATAAACGGAGTATATCAGGAGTCTCTCTTAAAAACCTGAACACCCTTTTTTGCAGGTATGTATGTGTGTGTACAATGATGCTTCTATTTGGTTTTTGATATAAGATCTTTAGTGATCAACATGGCTTCAAGCAAGTGGAGCTACGAATCAAAATTTTGTACATTGCGTGTTAATGGATGATAAAACCAACGGCAAAGCAGACTTCGGACAGCTTCCTGGACAAGAGTATTATACAGCAACCGGAAGGGGCAGGGTGGCAGATATTTTCAAGCAAATTTAACTATCAAAGTTTGCCAAGAAATATCTCGTTTGGCAAGCTATCTGTGCCTGTAGCTTTAAAAGCGACATTTTTGTCGCAACCGTGATTGTCAGCGAGAAAATTTACGTTAAAGAGTGTCTTCAAACGCGTTTACTGCCATTTATGAAGAAACATGACTGTGCTGTTTTGACCGGATTTGGCATCATGCCATTATGGAAAAAAGAGCAATGGTATGCCACTAACAAAATCCAGGTTGTGCACCAGGATTAAAACACTTCCAACATACCGGAACTTCGCCCAATTGAAAAATATTGGGCGATAGTTAAGTAGAACGATAAGAAGACCCAAATAACTGTTAGCAGCGAGAAGCAGTTCAAAGCAAAATTGCGCACTATGGCGATGAAAGTGGATAAGGTGAACGTACAAAATCTGAAGTTAGGCATCTAACGAAGGCCAATTTGGACTAGGTCAACCGGAATCTTAGCTGAGTAACTTTTAAACATTCTGACATCTCTTGATTAACTTGGGTAACCAACCAAGGCATTATGTGACAAAAACTAGACTAACAATTCTTTCTCGACTTCCAACGACTTCTGGTCATCAGCTATTTAGATTTGTCTTAGCTGAAACTAGTTTTAGAACTTGTGCACTCTTACATTGTTTATTGTATCTAGGTAGATTTTGAGAAGCAATTTTAGAAAATACAGATTACATTATACAGCTGACAAGTCACGTTGTGTTTTCTTTATCCAGAAATTGAAGGCAAGTTACCACAGTACTTGTTGTCTTAGACAAAAAATATGTTTGTAAAACAGAGAACTGGCGATTTCCGCTGACTAAACGGAACTTTAAAGTCCTAAGCTGGCGAGCTTCGTCCAAACTGAACTAATAGATTTCCACTATCGATCAATACCACAACAGATCTTTAAGCTATAAACTGGATTCAAAGCCTCCAACTGGCAAACGTAGCCTCAATTGGACTTAGAATTCTTAGCTGGCG
Organism: Uranotaenia lowii; assembly: GCF_029784155.1. NCBI lineage: Eukaryota > Metazoa > Arthropoda > Insecta > Diptera > Culicidae > Uranotaenia > Uranotaenia lowii. The sequence continues at coordinate 21,071,617 of NC_073692.1, forward strand.
ATCATCTCCTCAATTGGACTTAGAGTCCTCATTTGGCAAACATAGCCTCAAATGGCGATCATCGCCTATACTGGACTTGGAGTCCTGAACTGACTATCTTCGCCTATACTTCATTTAGAGTCCTCAACAGGCATACATTGCCTTAACTGGCGGTCATTGCCTAAATTATACTTTGAGTTCTAAACTAGCGATCCTAAACTGGACTTGGAGTCCTCAACTGGTAAACAGAGTCTTACTGGACTTGACGTCCTCAACTGGCGATCATCGCGTACAGTGGACCTAAGGTCCTTAATTCAACTGGACTTTCAGTTCTTGTTTTACTGGATTGAATGCATTCTTAGATGGCATAAAATGCCTAGAAATTTCTTTTCATGGTGAAGCACATACAATTTGTCTCCCGGGCGTTGGGGCTCTGTTTATCCTACAAAAAAATAACTGTTTTCACATATCACAATTGTCGCCTCCTTTTTTTCTGTATAGTGCGAGTAATATTGAAGTAGGCCAAGTAAACACAACCGAAATTTTCGCGGAAAAGTTTTTGCTTTGCAAATACTCATCTACATGACACTGGTCGCCATTTTGATTCTATCGTAGCAATCGCAGATTTCTGTTTAGTTAGGTTTGAATGCAAATTAAAGCTTGGAGGCTACTGGCAGGACCGCCAATGTAAAATACTAGATTATCACTCAACGGGAAATCTTCGATTGCCAGTTTGGTTAAGACCAAAATCGACTGAACGACTTATCACTGACGGTATAAACGCTGCCTCTCGCAACGGTGATGCTGTTCGAACTTATTAGAGATAGAATTTAAACATCATTATTGATCCATTCCTCACAGTATGTATTATTTCATAAAAAGGCAATAAAAAGTAAAAAAAGAACACAGGATAAGGTAAAAAATGAACAAATGAAAAAATATTGTTCATCAACTCACATTAGTGGCGCTTTCAAATCGCTTATTTCAGAATTAAGAAAAAATGTCTGCGAATTTATTTCGCTAAAACATGTTCAAGATAATTTACTATTTGAAGCAAAAATTTATAATTTCCTTAACTAAATTTGAAATTAAGGATTTTGCTAAAATCCGGGCCAAATCCGGGCTTTTCCATCGAAATTCAGCCAGTCGGACCAGGACCGGGCATTCTTAAATTATTTCTTTGAAAATCTCGGCAAACCTTGTGAAAACCATGCAATCTGAAATGTTCAAATAAGAATTTTAAAATTTGAGAAACATTGAGAAAAACGGGTTTAGAATTTCGCTTGTTTTCTGCTATTATAAGTTTCTGCCGCATTCAATTATTGATTGGAAAATAAGACCTCTTTTCACGGAAAAGTAACAGTGGTCTGAGACTTCTGCAAATATTGTGAATATTTTTTTTTTTACAATTCGTTTATTTGAAACGGCTCAAATCTATTTATGAATAGTAAAGATCAAAGCTAGTAATTATATGATGCTGGATGTTTAATTATTGTAAACTAGCTAACCTGGTGTGCTTTGCTATCCCATCCAAGGAAAAATTGAAGTTCGCTAGAATTATTTTTATTAGAATAAATTTTCTTTTTTTTTAAATTAAATTTTAAGATTATTCAAAAGCAAACTATTTTCCATGGCATTTGAGCTTCTAGATTGTCTGGAGTCTCAACGTAGCTTGAAGGTTTTAAGGTTGAAGGAGCCACCCTTAAGAAAAAAGGATAGGAGGAAAATTCAGTACAATAAAAAAAAACTCTTTAAATTAAAAAAAAAATCACCCCTGTTTGAAGCGGAAGGAGTATTTAGATACAGGCAAATTTCAACATAATTAAAAAGAGTGCCAGACTTTATGACAAAACATTAAGACATGGGAAACCTCAATCACAACAATATTTCATCTAATTTTGTAATAATTTATTTGTGAATTCAATTATTCATCTCATTATGTCAATACGCTTAGTTCATGAATTTTTAACAAAAATAATTTGAGGATTTTTATAATTTCGTATAGTAAGATCAAAACCTGTTTGCCAAATCCAAAATTATCTCATCATGTTAGAACGCATATTTTTTTCGATTTTTCACAAAATTTGTTCTAAAACTGTTTTCATTTAATCATATTTTTGAAAATTTTATATAGAAGCCCCATTGACAAAAGCTGTAAACGTGTAGAAATCTTTGAATTATCTCATGACATCAATAATTTTATTATGTACCTAACTTGGTCAATATCGTTTGAAAATTGTTCGAGTTCAGATATTATTTATAACGAACATGTTTGAACTCCCTCCCCCCTTGATTTCCTACAAAAATATTTGTAAATTACATAATTGGTCCAATTCCATCAAAATCTGTACATCACCATAATCAATCATTTATTTATGTAAAAATACGTTTGTGTGAGAAATTTCATGGAAATTACTAATAAATTGTAGAAATTGTGATATATTTTATGTAAATTTTGTATGGGAGCCCCTTAAGTGGGAGGGGGTTGTAACTACATACTATAGGAACCATCTCCGACCCAAAAACCCTCATATGCCTTTGACTGACTACTGAATCGATCAGTACTTTCCGAGTCTATAGGAAACAGACAGATAGACAAACATTCATTTTTATATACATGGATAGAAAAGATTAGATATTTGAATGTTTGCGGAAAAAGTGGTAATGTTTAAATGACTTTACATTGTTAGTGCTCTATACCTTGGAGTTTTGAAGAAAAATATAAATCCATCCATATGAAATGCTCAAAATAATACATCATTCATCATGTTCACCAAAATGAGAAATGTTCCTTAAAAAAATTGTCTTACGCACTATGAAAAACGTAGATTAGGACTTTTGCTTTAAGAGGTCTGAAAAAACCAAAATCTAGCAAGATTTTTTCAATTTTCGTCTACTAGTTTTCAATAACATTTCCGAAAAAAAAAAATAATTTGATTGTACGCTTCTTTCTAAATAAAAGGTTTTCGATTTTTGACACAAAATATTGTCTTTATAATTTTTCTTTCTCATTTCTTTGAATAAAGGAAATATTCTATTTCATCGCAACATTTGGAGATGGCTTTTTGGCTAAACGTGTTCAGCTTAAAATCCTCATTAGAAAAGTCAACAAAGTAACAAACCTTAGTTAGGACATCCTTGGCCGGAGTAAGAATTCAACCCCAGAAGTGTCTGATTTATGAACACTAAAAAGCAAATCGATTACATCAAAACACCACGTGATCCGCCGACGCTAAATAAAAACATCAAACATTTCCGACTTACCCCACAAACATTCGTCTCGGGTTTTGGTTCAACAGGTCAGTCGAATGATGTTGTTTATTTGGTTGGTTGGAACAATCGCTACGGATTTCCCCTTCCCGGCGTCCGTCATCGGCTGGCTAGTTTGCAAAACCGCCAATCAAGCCGCTCAATCTTTAAACAACCGCCTGACGTGTTCAAAAATATCCGCACCAAATGTCAGCCCAGAGGGTGTGACGTCCCCCTCTTTGGTCGTCGTCAGCTGCGTGTAAAACTTTTCCGAGGAAACGTTTTCCGTTTAGCCTGCGAAAATCTTGTTAAAGTTTCAGAGTCGATGACAGAACTTCCATCAACAATGAACCCTGGAAGCAGACTTGCGAGATGAAAATCGAATCAGCCCTTCGAAGGATTGATTATGTATATGCATAATTCATGGAATCATAAGAAATCAGCCGGTATTTAGAATGGGAACACCAGTTAGCAGGGATTGAAAATTCTGGAAATCGATAGCTCAGGCCAAAGCTCGAACTAATGTTTATTTTCTAATTTGGAAATATGTTTCCCCCGGGATGTCGAAACATTTTCTCGCATGTGTTAAGGTTCAGTCGAAATGTTGAAAAGAAGGACACGAAAAGCTAGCTGGTGAACATTCGATCTGGATTTCAAACATGTTTCTCCTTCCAGAGAGACTCACATGCATAATAATTTGAAAACAATTTCCATATTGCAATACCATCGGCTAAACGGGTGGGAAAATAATTTTCCCATCCGGACTTTGGTCAAAAAACCCGGAGGATCATTTTATCCTGCATACATTTATGTGTATGGCGTTGAAGGCAAAATCCGGAAACGAAATTGTATCACAATTTACAAATCGATAAAACTCATCACCAATTCATTCGCCTGTGGCACCAAATCCGTCCAAATGGGTCTGCCGGGAGAGCGAATGGTTCTCCGTTGGGGTCTCGATTCTGAAATGTCCACTTCACTCCAGTCCAGGCTATATAATCATTGGATTGGGGACGGGGGATGTTGAGGTATCGATAATGGAAAATCGTGAAATTGAGAAAACGCGCTCGGCCAGCCAGCCAGCCAGCCTGTATGTATGCAATTTGTTTTCACGAGACCGGTCATACTGGCACTTAAGGCTTAAGCTAGTGACCGACCAGTGAGTGATGCGTTTTCATTACGGATTGATGCGGGTCTACATTTAATGTTCAGGCATTACGGTTCCAATGAAAATCGATACCTACTGCATCAACATATCTACTGTGAGTGCGAACTTAGTGTTTCGTATCTTGGGCAGACATCGAAATGGTTTTCCTGGCGCTGCTGCCAGAGTAAAATGTTTCAGATTCAATCATCAACTGAGGTATAATTTCCATAAACCGATTATCGATTAACCATCGGCACTAACAGAAGATTAAAATCCAATTTACCTGCCTTTAATGAATGTAAAATTCATTCAATATTATTCTGCACTGTTATTCAACAATTTTTTTCCGATGACAACAAATAACCATACAATGAAAAGGTAACTGAAATTAAGATCATAAGGGAACACTAAATTTAACAACAAAAATTTTGATTTGATTTTACAGTTTTTTTTTCAAAATGCACATCTTTACTTATAAACCATCGCCCACACAAGATTACAAAGTAAAGATTAATTGAAAGATTATTGTAAAAAATATATACGAGGGTTTCCTCTACTTATAAGTTGAGGGTGAATCAGTTCAACATTTTAGTATAATATCCATTCTTGATTATTTCCGATCTACCACAATGTATACACTACAGCAAAAGTATACACTACAAAAAATCTTAAAATTACATACCACATCCAAACGTAAATTTCAACTATGTCAAACACAGATGGACTAATTTGTGCAATTTTCCATCGTTTTTTATGTAAAATAAAGCATCTTCGATACAAAAATGTATGTGGAGCAATGGTCCAAACATTTTCCGGGGAATCGATGCAAATTTCAATAAGTGTGTTTTGCTGCGTCTATTTCCCGACTATTTTCCCGTCCCCGGGATCCCAGGAAAATAAATACATCCAATTCAATACTCATTAGAAAATTTTTTTTTCTCAATTCTTTTAATGCTGCTTTTTTGTGTGCAAAACTAACCCTGTTCGATTGCCAAAATCGATTTTTGCCAAAATCGATTTTTGCCAAAATCTAACAGTTTTTTCTCTACTATTTTTTCAAACATTTAAAAAGGTTTATCGTAGGAACAACAGAATTATTTATACAAACATACCAGAAGTAATTTGAGAAAGTTTGAATAATTGTCAAAATTGTCAAAATTGTCAAAATTGTCAAAATTGTCAAAATTGTCAAAATTGTCAAAATTGTCAAAATTGTCAAAATCGTTAAAATTGTCAAAATTGTCAAAATTGTCAAAATTGTCAAAATTGTCAAAATTGTCAAAATTGTCAAAATTGTCTGTTTAGGTAAAAGCTAGCGAGTCAGTGGTAGTGTAGTAAAGGTAGAAGAACAGACATACGTCAAAAGTTGATCACCCGAAAGTGATCTAAAAAGGCTTTCATGAGAAATATGCTCTGTTCAATGCAGAGCGCAGAGCGTAAATAATCTCAGTCCAAGTTTATGCTTATTCCTCTCCATACTTTTCACCACTACAAATGATTCATTAGTGTAGGATAAACAGAATGTTCTTTATTTTTTGATACTTTGTTCTCCCATTAGCCACTTTGTACACAACACAGTTTGTAACACAGTCCAAATGAAACCACCGCCGTGTAAAGATCGCCCCCAAATAAACACCCAATCATTCGTATCGAATAAAGTTGCGTTTTGAAGTTAAGTGAAAACTAAATCGTCGCGAGTTCTAAATTAGTCCGAAAAGTGTTCCGGTACCAAAACATTTGGTCCTTCGAGCCGGATGACCGTCCGGAAAAGTGGTTCCGGAACAATAAAAATCGGACATTAAGTGAAGACCGCCGCTCGCTCAGCAGCGAAAGTGTGAACCATTTTGCACTAACGAATTCGCCATCGCTGTGCTGGACTGAAGTGATTGTTGTTGAAGACAATTAAAGTGCATCGCTTAGGACGCTAACTTCGCTTGGCTTGGATGCAATTAAGTGCATCGGACTCTAGTGTCAGCCATCGCGATATTTGAACAATAAGTGATACTCGGAATACCTGAAGCATACTGGTGAAGTGAAGCCAATACCTAGGACAGCTGATCTAACAGCAACGAAGCAGAGGACAGCTGATTGAACAGCAGCGCACAGAGGACAGCTGATTTTACAACCAGCTAACAACGCAACGTCTGAAGGAGCAGTTTTTCGGAATAGGAAGGAAGTAACTTAAAAGGCTTGATGCATGAGGCCAAAAAGTAGTGGTTAATAAAATAAAGAATTGATTTTGAATTGATCTTTAGTTGCATGAAGTGTGTGCCCTGTCCGTTTAACTAAAATTGGTCTTTGGTATTTTATTGGCATTTTCACTTTGCATTTTTTACACTGGTTGTGCCCACTCGCTGCTGTCAATATCGGGTTGCTAGTCTCACAAATTCGCGTCGCGATCGGATGGAACGTCGAGTTGATCAAAACTAAGTGCAAATACCGTAAGTCAGAAGCACATAAGGTGCATGTCAGAAGCACATAAGGTGCATGTCAGAGCACATCAAGGTGCAAGTCAGAAGCACAGAAGGTGCAAGTCAGATTTTTTGGTCAGATCTATTCAGTACTGGACGGATTGGGTCCAAGGTGTTTGAGTTTGTCAGAAAATACAAGTTTGTTGAAGAATTTAAGTTTGAGTCGGAAACTTATCAGAATTAAGTCTGAATCGTCAGAAATTAAGTTTCAGTCAGAGATCTTATCAGAATTAAGTCTGAATCAGTTGCTGTCGGAATTCTTAAGTGAATATTTTCGGAATCTTGTTTGAAACTTGTCAGAATTGAGTTTGAGTCGAAATTTAAGTTTTTGTCTGAAACCTTGTCTGAATATTGTCGGAAATCTCTTTCTGGAATATTGTCAGAAATTGAGTCAGTGAAATTTGGTCTGAAACTTGTTAGAAATTGAGTCAGTTTACAAGTGGTCTGAAAAATTGTCAAATATTAAGCCTATGTCAGAAACAACGTGTCAGTTTAAGAACTTGTCTGAAAGTACAAGTTTGGATTCGTCAGAAATTGGAAGCCTGAGTCAGTTATTAGTAATTCTGTATTGGACGAATCGGGTCCAAGGGTATCTGATTTGTCAGAAATTGAAAATCGTTCGATATTTTGTCAGAAATTAAGAACAAACTCCTGAACTTCAACGATTAATTCGCCTACGTCAGCATTTGAGTCAGAGATTCGTCAGTTTTGGACAAATTTGGTCCAAGTTTGTCAGATATTTTGGATATTGGAAATTGGTTTCTCGTTTTCCCCAATTTGGGTTGAATCGCTGCTTTTTCAGCTCTGAAACGTCAGAGTTATTGAAATTTAAGTAGAAGTTGACAGTATTTCCAATCAGAATGGCGAAAAACGTTCAGTTGAAGTTGCTACAAAAGAGAGAGAGGCAAATAGTGCTTCTCATGGACAGTGTTGACCGATTCGTGCAGAATTATGAACCAGATCGTGATGAGTGTCAGATTTCTTCAAGGCTCGAAGCCTTGAAGCCTGTGTTTGATGAGTTTCATGAAGTGCGCAGTAAAATCGAGCTAATCTTTTATGAAAGCGAAGAGAAGAAGGCCAAGGAGCTCTACGGCGATGCCAAGGATGAAGCAGAAGCCCAACGTGAGGAAGAAAACGACATGCTGCTGCTGAGTTTCGAGGACCGTTTCTTCCAGTTGAAGGGTGCGCTGTCGAAAATTCAACACAAACGTGAACAGGCTCCAAACGACGACAATTCCTTTCATCATCAAGGACATTCCTCCATGCGGTCGAGAGTTAAGCTGCCAGAAATTCGACTGCCTAGCTTCAATGGAAACCTCAGTGAATGGGTTTCATTTCGTGATAGTTTTCGAAGTCTTATCCATAATAACGGACAACTCGCTCCCATGGAGAAGTTTACATACCTGAAGTCATCTCTTTCCGGCGAGGCGCTTAAGGAGGTTCTCTCTATCGAACTGTCAGACGTCAATTACGCTGTCGCCTGGGAGATTCTGACAGAACGATACGAGAATAAGAAGCTTATAGTGAAGGCGTACCTAGACGCATTGTTTTCTCTAGAGCCGATCCGGGAAGAAAGTTTTGAGAGCATCAACAATCTCATAAGTGAGTTCGAGAAGAACTTGATGATGCTGCAGAAAGTCGGCGAGGACACCGATGGTTGGAGCACCATTCTAGCTCACATGCTCTGTTCGCGACTAGACTCTGTCACCTTAAGAAGCTGGGAAACACAACACAACAGTAAAAAGGTGCCAAAATACGAGGACATGAGGAAGTTCCTGCGCAGCTACTGTCCCGTCCTGCAGTCAGTTGCTCCCGCCAAAGAACCCCAATTCAATGTCGCAGATCATCATCAGCCAAGAGCCCGATCAGCAAGCTACGCAACGTTCAAGTCCTCAAACCAATGTCCATTCTGCAATGAAACATGGCACTCACCGTTTCACTGTCAAAGATTCCTTCGATTGAAGATATCAGAACGGGTTGAAGCCGCCAATCGAAATCGAGTCTGTCGGAATTGTCTGCAGCCTGGTCATTTTGCGACTAACTGCACTCGTAGCAGTTGTCGGTTATGTCAACAAAAGCATCACACTATGTTGCATGCTACGCGATCCTCCGTTCCATATCCGTCAATATCGAGACTCAGTCAACTGTCAAACGCACAACCTAATCAAGAAAGCACCCATATTTATCCACAGCAAGCCTATCAACAGCAAAGACAACAAACCATGCCAATAGTTACGGAAACACACACTCAAGCACAACATGCAACACACAGTTCACCAAACACAACCACACAAATCAATTTACCTATACCAAGCACAAGCCAAAACTACGTAGCACTAACTGTTAAGCCTGCATCGAATACTCTGCTTCCTACCGCTCTAATCAAGATTAAAGACCGCTACGGCAACGCTCTGATAGCTAGAGCCCTGTTAGACTCTTGTTCGCAGCATTGTCTGATGACAGAAGAGTTCTCGAGAAAGCTGAAGATCGAAGAATCACCAACGTTTATGTCAGTCCAGGGTATTGGGTCGTCTGAGTCACTGTCAACGAAGACCCTACATGCTGAAGTCTGCCCACGTGCACCAAAAATCTCCAAATTCCAAGAAACCATACAGTTCTTCGTGTTGCCTAAATTTACCCCACATTTACCATCGACATCGTTTGATCCTCCGTCCTTGACACTCCCAGATTCCGCTTTGCTAGCCGATCCTTACTTCTACGAGTCAAAACGGATCGATGTTGTCATTGGCGCCGAGTACTACTTGGATTTGTTGAATCACGAACAAAGAAAGGTCACGAAGAATGGTCCCACACTCCATAACACAGTTTTTGGTTGGATTGTGTCAGGTCGAATAGTCGATTCTCCGCAAAACGTGTCACACAATTTAGTTTGTTCCTTAAGGAACTCCAGAAGCAGCTCACATGGTTCTAGGAGCTGGAAACATGCCTCGTCAAGAGCACGAACTCCCTCAAAGCTTCCACAGCAAGAAATTAAGCAGAACGTTTTGTCAGTACCCTACCTAAGAATGAGTCAGATTTGTGTCAGTAACGATTCTTGTAAGTCAAATGAGTCGATGCACTCAACTAATTTTGAATTTTCCCCCCTGAACAAAAAGTCAGATTGCGTCAGATATTGAATTCAAGTTAAGTTCAACCTCTTAGGTATTCTCGATCTCCCTTAAGCCCACTCGTTTGTTAAGAAATCCAACGAAATTGAAGTGAAGCACAAGTTTATTCAAACCCCAACTCGTTTTAAGATTCGAGAGTTCCTTAAGTTTCGTATGAGAACATGAAGACCCGTTTGGAATGCCTTTTTGATTAAGTCCACATTACGAATCAGACCGTTTGAAGAAACATACTCTAAAAGATTTGAAATCATCCATATCGTTTGAAGTCCCTAAATATCGGTTGAAGAATCCTATAGGGTCGAGAATTCCTTCGTCTAAAGATATCTCAGTTAAGCAAATCGTTTGAAGTAATACTTTACTTCGGCCTAAACAGTGATCTGATTTATGATTCATCGTTTGAAGTAAGAATCACCCAACGCTTTACCCTCAAAAGGAGGTTAATTCTACCCTGTTCGACGTCAAAGATTCCCGAAGATGTTTAACAGGATGTCATCATCTGAAAAGGGTGTTCAGAAGAAGTAGGGGTCCGTGCGGAGGTCCACCACCTCCGCATCCAGGGAAGTGCTATATTCTCTACAACAAATACAAAAAAATTATGCACTTTCCCTTATACACAGGCAAATTTACACCATATGTTGGTCCGACACAGCCATCGGTACAGCCATCGAACCCTAACCATCGAGTCCACAATCCATCGAAGATCCACACCCACCGGGCAGATTCGAGCATCGTAGTTCTTCACAAGCCATCTACAGACGTCGAAAACGTGAAGCCAGCTATATTCAGCGCAGCAATCTTTTGGAAATCGTCTCTCCATGTCCCAAATGTTTTGGGACCGGAACACAATTTCGGACACGATTCGAAACTCGCGACGATTTGGTTTTGTAAACTTAAAAACTCAACTTTTATTTTCGGTTCGATAATTGGGGGGGTTTTATTTGCGATGTGTAGTACACGGCGGATTGGTTTGGACTGTCTTTTTGATTAAGTCCACATTACGAATCAGACCGTTTGAAGAAACATACTCTAAAAGATTTGAAATCATCCATATCGTTTGAAGTCCCTAAATATCGGTTGAAGAATCCTATAGGGTCGAGAATTCCTTCGTCTAAAGATATCTCAGTTAAGCAAATCGTTTGAAGTAATACTTTACTTCGGCCTAAACAGTGATCTGATTTATGATTCATCGTTTGAAGTAAGAATCACCCAACGCTTTACCCTCAAAAGGAGGTTAATTCTACCCTGTTCGACGTCAAAGATTCCCGAAGATGTTTAACAGGATGTCATCATCTGAAAAGGGTGTTCAGAAGAAGTAGGGGTCCGTGCGGAGGTCCACCACCTCCGCATCCAGGGAAGTGCTATATTCTCTACAACAAATACAAAAAAATTATGCACTTTCCCTTATACACAGGCAAATTTACACCATATGTTGGTCCGACACAGCCATCGGTACAGCCATCGAACCCTAACCATCGAGTCCACAATCCATCGAAGATCCACACCCACCGGGCAGATTCGAGCATCGTAGTTCTTCACAAGCCATCTACAGACGTCGAAAACGTGAAGCCAGCTATATTCAGCGCAGCAATCTTTTGGAAATCGTCTCTCCATGTCCCAAATGTTTTGGGACCGGAACACAATTTCGGACACGATTCGAAACTCGCGACGATTTGGTTTTGTAAACTTAAAAACTCAACTTTTATTTTCGGTTCGATAATTGGGGGGGTTTTATTTGCGATGTGTAGTACACGGCGGATTGGTTTGGACTGTCTTTTTGATTAAGTCCACATTACGAATCAGACCGTTTGAAGAAACATACTCTAAAAGATTTGAAATCATCCATATCGTTTGAAGTCCCTAAATATCGGTTGAAGAATCCTATAGGGTCGAGAATTCCTTCGTCTAAAGATATCTCAGTTAAGCAAATCGTTTGAAGTAATACTTTACTTCGGCCTAAACAGTGATCTGATTTATGATTCATCGTTTGAAGTAAGAATCACCCAACGCTTTACCCTCAAAAGGAGGTTAATTCTACCCTGTTCGACGTCAAAGATTCCCGAAGATGTTTAACAGGATGTCATCATCTGAAAAGGGTGTTCAGAAGAAGTAGGGGTCCGTGCGGAGGTCCACCACCTCCGCATCCAGGGAAGTGCTATATTCTCTACAACAAATACAAAAAAATTATGCACTTTCCCTTATACACAGGCAAATTTACACCATATGTTGGTCCGACACAGCCATCGGTACAGCCATCGAACCCTAACCATCGAGTCCACAATCCATCGAAGATCCACACCCACCGGGCAGATTCGAGCATCGTAGTTCTTCACAAGCCATCTACAGACGTCGAAAACGTGAAGCCAGCTATATTCAGCGCAGCAATCTTTTGGAAATCGTCTCTCCATGTCCCGCTAAATAGGTCAGCGGAAATGATCGCCATTGGTGGTCCAAGAGCTGCCCTGAAAGCACAGCTTCCTGTGTGTTGCCAACCATGCAGCTTGCGTTTACCAACTCGTGCCAATTACGCCGTCCAATCTATCAGTGGGCAATCGACACGCCAGTTGCAAGTAGACAGCAACAAAACCTTCGATTGGAAAAGAAATGCAAGCATGACAAAAACGAAGTTGCGCCAAATAAGTGTTAGTACCTACATTATCACACCAATTGAATGATGCCCTGCGAGCACCCAACTCTGTCCCTGAACCGATTCGTCCCTGAACATAATTCGTCATCGTAAGCAACGTATCATCGTACGAAACAGCTGCCAATTTTGGTACAGGATCCACCAGTACAACATACAACCGCAACATCGAGTCCCTGGATGGAAACAGCCAGAGTGTCAACAGCAGCATTCCAAATCCACAGCAGCACTTATGGTTCTGGAATGAGAATTATCTTCAGATCACTGCGTAAGAATCGACAGTGTTGATGGTACTTACCTGCATCTTCGGTTCGACAACACTCGCAGCATAGCACGAAGCATCACTAGGTCCACCAGGTCTCCAGGATTGTCAGGCAAACAACATTCATCCAGATTGCTTCGTCACTCTATCCATCATCACACGGAGAGAGACAGCTGCAAAAACAAAACACAATCAGCCTCGCCACCTTCAGAAGGAAATTCGTCGACTGAAGTGTCGTTCTGCAGAGATTTCGCCGTACAAAATGCATATAACTAACCTGCGCGATTCGGGTTGCCTTTGATAGCAGCCACAGCATCGGTTCCCTCCGGAACAAACGAAAACACCATCCAGGTCAAGCGGCTGCGATCCAATATTTCCCAACAACACTACCCACACCCACACTACACTACACTACACTTCACAGTAGGAGAATGTACCTGAGCAAAACAGAACAGATAAACCTAAAGTACCGTTAGAAATTTTGCAGTTTGTAGTGATGAACACAAAGCCGATCCCGTTTCATTTGTTTTGAAATGAGATTTCAAGGCGGGCGGCATATGTTTAGGTAAAAGCTAGCGAGTCAGTGGTAGTGTAGTAAAGGTAGAAGAACAGACATACGTCAAAAGTTGATCACCCGAAAGTGATCTAAAAAGGCTTTCATGAGAAATATGCTCTGTTCAATGCAGAGCGCAGAGCGTAAATAATCTCAGTCCAAGTTTATGCTTATTCCTCTCCATACTTTTCACCACTACAAATGATTCATTAGTGTAGGATAAACAGAATGTTCTTTATTTTTTGATACTTTGTTCTCCCATTAGCCACTTTGTACACAACACAGTTTGTAACACAGTCCAAATGAAACCACC